>NC_135237.1:563575867-563890200 GCF_051348905.1 Ranitomeya variabilis | reverse complement strand
TTACAGTCTGACACAGCTTGGTGGTTACAGTCATTTACAGTCATTCACATAGCTTGGCAGTTACAGTTTGGCACAGCTGGTGGTTACAGTCATTCACATAGCTTGGCAGGTACAGTTTGGCACAACTTGGTGGATACAGTCATTCACACATCTTGGCAGTTACAGTTTGGCACAGCTTGGTGGTTACAGTCATTCACATAGCTTGGCAGTTACAGTCTGACATAGCTTGGTGGTTACAGTCATTCACACATCTTGGCAGTTACAGTTTGGCACATCTTGGTGGTTACAGTCATTCACAAAGCTTGACAGTTACAGTTTGGCACAGCTTGGTGGTTACAGTTATTCACATAGCTTGGCAGTTACAGTCTGACAGAGCTTGGTGGTTACAGTCATTCACACATCTTGGCAGTTACAGTCTGGCACAGCTTGGTGGTTACTGTCATTCACACATCTTGGCAGTTACAGTCTGACACAGCTTGGTGGTTACAGTCATTCACACATCTTGACAGTTACAGTTTGGCATAGCTTGGTGGTTGCAGTCATTCACATAGCTTGGCAGTTACAGTTTGGCACAGCTTGGTGGCTACAGGCATTCACACATCTTAGCAGTTACAGTTTGGCACAGCTTCGTGGTTACAGTCATTCATATAGCTTGGCAGTTACAGTTTGGCACAGCTTGGTGGTTACAGTCATTCACACATCTTGGCAGTTACAGTTTGACATAACTTGGTGGTTACAGTCATTCACACATCTTGGCAGTTACAGTTTGACACAGCTTGGCGGTTACAGTAATTCACATAGCTTGGCAGTTACAGTTTGGCACATCTTGGTGGTTACAGTCATTCAGACATCTTGGCAGTTACAGTTTGGCACAGCTTGGTGGTTACAGTCATTCACATAGCTTGGCAGTTACAGTTTGGCACAGCTTGATGGTTACAGTCATTCACACATCTTGGCAGTTACAGTTTGGCACAGCTTGATGGTTACAGTCATTCACACATCTTGGCAGTTACAGTTTGGCACAGCTTGGTGGTTACAGTCATTCACACATCTTAGCAGTTACAGTTTGGCATAGCTTGGTGGTTGCAGTCATTCACATAGCTTGGCAGTTACAGTTTGTCACAGCTTGGTGGCTACAGGCATTCACACATCTTAGCAGTTACAGTTTGGCACAGCTTCGTGGTTACAGTCATTCATATAGCTTGGCAGTTACAGTTTGGCACAGCTTGGTGGTTACAGTCATTCACACATCTTGGCAGTTACAGTTTGACATAACTTGGTGGTTACAGTCATTCACACATCTTGGCAGTTACAGTTTGACACAGCTTGGCGGTTACAGTAATTCACATAGCTTGGCAGTTACAGTTTGGCACATCTTGGTGGTTACAGTCATTCAGACATCTTGGCAGTTACAGTTTGGCACAGCTTGGTGGTTACAGTCATTCACATAGCTTGGCAGTTACAGTTTGGCACAGCTTGATGGTTACAGTCATTCACACATCTTGGCAGTTACAGTTTGGCACAGCTTGATGGTTACAGTCATTCACACATCTTGGCAGTTACAGTTTGGCACAGCTTGGTGGTTACAGTCATTCACACATCTTAGCAGTTACAGTTTGGCATAGCTTGTTGGTTACAGTCATTCACATAGCTTGGCAGTTACAGATTGGCACAGCTTGGTGGTTACAGTCATTCACACATATTGGCAGTCACAGTTTGGCACAGCTTGGTGGTTACAATCATTCACATAGCTTGGCAGTTACAGATTGGCACAGCTTGGTGGTTACAGTCATTCACACATCTTAGCAGTTACAGTTTGGCATAGCTTGGTGGTTACAGTCATTCACACATCTTGGCAGTTACAGTTTGGCACAGCTTGGTTTTTACAGTCATTCACACATCTTGACAGATACAGTTTGGCACAACTTGGTGGTTACAGTCATTCAGACAGCTTGGCAGTTACAGTTTGGCACATCTTGGTGGTTACAGTCAATCACACATCTTGGCAGTTACAGTCTGACACAGCTTGGTGGTTACAGTCATTCACATAGCTTGGCAGTTACAGTTTGGCACAGCTGGTGGTTACAGTCATTCACATAGCTTGGCAGGTACAGGTTGGCACAACTTGGTGGATACAGTCATTCACACATCATGGCAGTTACAGTTTGGCACAGCTTGGTGGTTACAGTCATTCACAAAGCTTGACAATTACAGTTTGGCACAGCTTGGTGGTTACAGTTATTCACATAGCTTGGCAGTTACAGTCTGACAGAGCTTGGTGGTTACAGTCATTCACACATCTTGGCAGTTACAGTCTGGCACAGCTTGGTGGTTACAGTCATTCACACATCTTGGCAGTTACAGTTTGGCATAGCTTGGTGGTTGCAGTCATTCACATAGCTTGGCAGTTACAGTTTGGCACAGCTTGGTGGCTACAGGCATTCACACATCTTAGCAGTTACAGTTTGGCACAGCTTGGTGGTTACAGTCATTCACATAGCTTGGCAGTTACAGTTTGGCACAGCTTGGTGGTTACAGTCATTCACTGTTGTGAATTTACCTTTTGGCTCCCTCTAGTGGCTACTAGTGATTTGACTCTGGGTATGTCATTCATCCCTTGTATGCTCACCTGGGTCGTTAGGTCAGGGGTGTTGCTATATAAGCTCCCTGGACCTTCAGTTCAATGCCTGGCAACGTTGATATCAGAGCTAATCTGTAGTGCTCTTGTCTTCTGATCCTGGTTCCTGTTTGATTAAGCTAAGTCTGCTTTCTTGCTTTTTGCTATTTGTTTTTGTTTGCATTTTTGTCCAGCTTGTATATAATCTGTATCCTGACCTTGCTGGAAGCTCTAGGGTGGCTGGTGTTCTCCCCCCGGGCCGTTAGACGGTTCGGGGGTTCTTGAATCTCCAGTGTGGATTTTTGATAGGGTTTTTGTTGACCATATAAGTTATCTTTCTACATTCTGCTATTAGTAAGTGGGCCTCTCTTTGCTAAACCTAGTTCATCTCTGTGTTTGTCATTTCCTCTTACCTCACCGTTATTATTTGTGGGGGGCTTCTATCCTACTTTTGGGGTCTTTTCTCTGGAGGCAAGAGAGGTCTTTGTTTTCCTCTTCTAGGGGTAGTTAGCTCTCCGGCTGGCGCGAGACATCTAGCGACCAACGTAGGCATGTTCCCCGGCTACTTCTAGTGTTGGCGTTAGGAGTAGATATATGGTCAACCCAGTTACCACTGCCCTATGAGCTGGATTTTTGTACGTCGCAGACTTACTTGTTTCTCTGAGACCCTCGCCATTGGGGTCATAACAGTTTGCCAGGCCAGTATTAAATGTTAAATGCATTGCAGAAGCGGGATTATAAGAAAGAAAGTTCTGAGTTTGTTTTTTTTTCTCTCTCTCATTTTTTTTTTCTTTTCCCCTTTACCTCTGAGTGGCTTGTGATTGCTGCAGACATGAATGTCCAGACCTTGATTACAAGTGTGGACCAGCTTGCTGCTCGTGTGCAGGGCATACAAGATTATGTTACCAGAAATCCTATGTCAGAACCTAAGATACCGATTCCTGAACTGTTTTCCGGAGATCGATTTAAGTTTAGAAATTTCAGGAATAATTGTAAATTTTTTTTGTCCCTGAGACCCTGTTCCTCTGGAGACTCCGCTCAGCAAGTGAAAATTGTTATTTCTTTTTTACGGGGCGACCCCCAGGATTGGGCTTTCTCGCTGGCGCCAGGAGATCCGGCATTGGCTGATATTGATGCGTTTTTTCTGGCGCTCGGTTTGCTTTATGAGGAACCCAATCTTGAGATTCAGGCAGGAAAAGCCTTGCTGGCTATGTCTCAGGGTCAGGACGAGGCTGAAGTGTATTGCCAAAAATTTCGGAAATGGTCCGTGCTGACCCAGTAGAACGAGTGTGCATTGGCTGCAAATTTTAGAAATGGCCTTTCTGAAGCCATTAAGAATGTGATGGTGGGTTTTCCCATTCCCACAGGTCTGAATGATTCTATGGCCCTGGCTATTCAAATCGACCGGCGGTTGCGGGAGCGCAAAACCGCTAATTCCCTCATGGTGTTGTCTGAACAGACACCTGATTTAATGCAATGTGATAGAATCCTGACTAGAAATGAGCGGAAAATTCATAGACGCCAGAATGGCTTGTGTTACTACTGTGGTGATTCTACACATGTTATCTCAGCATGCTCTAAACGTCTTACTAAGGTTGTTAGTCCTGTCGCCATTGGTAATTTGCAACCTAAGTTTATTCTGTCTGTAACTTTGATTTGCTCACTGTCATCGTATCCTGTCATGGCGTTTGTAGATTCAGGTGCTGCCCTGAGTCTTATGGATCTGTCATTTGCCAAGCGCTGCGGTTTTGTTCTTGAGCCATTAGAAAATCCTATCCCTCTTAGGGGTATTGATGCTACGCCATTGGCAGAAAATAAACCGCAGTTTTGGACACAGGTTACCATGTGCATGACTCCTGAACATCGGGAGGTGATACGTTTTCTTGTTCTGCATAAGATGCATGATTTGGTTGTTTTGGGTTTGCCATGGTTACAGACCCATAATCCAGTCTTGGACTGGAAGGCAATGTCAGTGTCAAGTTAGGGCTGTCATGGAATTCATGGAGATTCCCTGCCCGTGTCTACTGCTACTTCTACGCCTTCGGAAGTTCCGGCGTATTTGTCTGATTATCAGGATGTCTTCAGCGAGTCTAGGTCAAGTGCATTGCCTCCTCATCGGGAATGTGACTGTGCAATAGATTTGATTCCAGGCAGTAAGTTTCCTAAGGGAAGACTGTTTAATCTGTCGGTACCTGAACATACCGCAATGCGTTCATATATCAAGGAGTCTCTGGAGAAGGGGCATATCCGTCCTTCTTCTTCCCCTCTTGGTGCGGGATTCTTTTTTGTGGCCAAAAAGGACGGATCTTTGAGGCCTTGTATTGACTATCGGCTTTTAAATAAGATCACTGTCAAATTTCAGTATCCTTTGCCGCTGTTGTCAGACTTGTTTGCCCGGATTAAAGGTGCCAAGTGGTTCACCAAGATAGACCTTCGTGGTGCGTACAACCTTGTGCGCATTAAGCAAGGAGATGAATGGAAAACCGCATTCAATACGCCCGAAGGTCATTTTGAGTACTTGGTGATGCCATTTGGGCTCTCCAATGCACCTTCAGTTTTTCAGTCCTTTATGCATGACATTTTCCGGAAGTATCTGGATAAATTTTTGATCGTTTATCTGGATGATATTCTGGTTTTTTCTGATGATTGGGACTCGCATGTGGAGCAGGTCAGGATGGTTTTCAAGATTTTGCGTGAAAATTCTTTGTTTGTTAAAGGCTCAAAGTGTCTCTTTGGTGTACAGAAGGTTCCCTTTTTAGGGTTCATTTTTTCCCCTTCTGCTGTGGAGATGGACCCAGTCAAGGTCCGAGCTATTCATGATTGGACTCAACCCTCGTCAGTTAAGAGTCTTCAGAAGTTCTTGGGTTTTGCTAACTTCTACCGTCGTTTTATCGCTAATTTTTCTAGCGTTGTTAAACCGTTGACGGATATGACCAAGAAAGGCTCTGATGTGGCTAACTGGGCTCCTGCTGCCGTGGAGGCTTTCCAGGAGTTGAAACGCCGGTTTACTTCGGCGCCTGTTTTGTGCCAGCCTGACATCTCACTTCCCTTTCAAGTTGAGGTGGATGCTTCGGAGATTGGGGCAGGGGCCGTTTTGTCGCAGAGAGGCCCTGGTTGCTCTACTATGAGACCTTGTGCCTTTTTCTCTAGGAAGTTTTCGCCGGCAGAGCGAAATTATGATGTGGGCAATCGGGAGTTGTTGGCCATGAAGTGGGCATTTGAGGAGTGGCGTCATTGGCTCGAGGGTGCTAAGCATCGTGTGGTGGTCTTGACTGATCACAAAAATCTGATGTACCTCGAGTCTGCTAAACGCCTGAATCCTAGACAGGCCCGCTGGTCATTGTTTTTCTCCCGTTTTGACTTTGTGGTCTCGTATTTACCAGGTTCTAAGAATGTGAAGGCAGATGCTCTGTCTAGGAGCTTTGTGCCTGATGCTCCTGGAGTCGCTGAACCTGTGGGTATTCTTAAGGAAGGAGTTATCTTGTCAGCTATTTCTCCAGATCTGCGACGTGTGTTGCAGAGATTTCAGGCTGGTAGGCCTGACTCTTGTCCACCTGACAGATTGTTTGTGCCTGCTAAATGGACCAGCAGAGTCATTTCCGAGGTTTATTCCTCGGTGTTGGCAGGGCACCCGGGAATTTTTGGCACCAGGGATCTGGTGGCCAGGTCCTTTTGGTGGCCTTCCTTGTCAAGGGATGTGCGGTCATTTGTGCAGTCCTGTGGTACTTGTGCTCGAGCTAAGCCTTGCTGTTCTCGTGCCAGCGGGTTGCTCTTGCCCTTGCCTGTCCCGAAGAGACCTTGGACACACATCTCTATGGATTTCATTTCGGATCTTCCGGTGTCTCAGGGCATGTCTGTCATCTGGGTGATATGTGATCGTTTCTCCAAGATGGTCCATCTGGTTCCTTTGCCTAAGCTGCCTTCCTCTTCTGATCTGGTTCCTGTGTTCTTCCAGAACGTGGTTCGTTTGCACGGCATTCCTGAGAATATTGTGTCGGACAGAGGATCCCAGTTTGTTTCCAGGTTCTGGCGATCCTTTTGTGGTAGGATGGGCATTGATTTGTCGTTTTCATCCGCTTTTCATCCACAGACTAACGGACAGACGGAACGAACTAATCAGACTCTGGAGGCGTATTTGAGGTGTTTTGTCTCTTCTGATCAGGATGATTGGGTGACCTTCTTGCCGTTGGCTGAATTTGCCCTTAATAATCGGGCTAGTTCTGCCACCTTGGTTTCGCCATTTTTCTGCAACTCTGGTTTCCATCCTCGTTTTTCCTCGGGGCATGTGGAGCCTTCTGACTGTCCTGGGGTGGATTCTGTGGTGGATAGGTTGCAGCGGATCTGGAATCATGTGGTGGACAACTTGAAGTTGTCACAGGAGAAGGCTCAGCGTTTTGCCAACCGCCGCCGCGGTGTGGGTCCCCGACTTCGCGTTGGGGATTTGGTATGGCTGTCTTCTCGATTTGTTCCTATGAAGGTCTCCTCTCCCAAATTTAAGCCTCGCTTCATTGGTCCTTACAAGATATTGGAAATCATTAATCCTGTATCCTTTCGCCTGGATCTTCCGGTGTCGTTTGCCATTCACAACGTATTTCATAGGTCCTTGTTGCGGCGGTACGTTGTGCCTGTGGTTCCTTCTGCTGAGCCTCCTGCTCCGGTGTTGGTTGAGGGCGAGTTGGAGTACGTGGTGGAGAAGATCTTAGATTCTCGTCTCTCCAGGCGGAGGCTTCAGTACCTGGTCAAGTGGAAGGGCTATGGTCAGGAGGATAATTCCTGGGTGGTCGCCTCTGATGTGCATGCGGCCGATTTAGTTCGTGCCTTTCACGCCGCTCATCCTGATCGCCCTGGTGGTCTTGGTGAGGGTTCGGTGAACCCTCACTAAGGGGGGGGTACTGTTGTGAATTTACCTTTTGGCTCCCTCTAGTGGCTACTAGTGATTTGACTCTGGGTATGTCATTCATCCCTTGTATGCTCACCTGGGTCGTTAGGTCAGGGGTGTTGCTATATAAGCTCCCTGGACCTTCAGTTCAATGCCTGGCAACGTTGATATCAGAGCTAATCTGTCGTGCTCTTGTCTTCTGATCCTGGTTCCTGTTTGATTAAGCTAAGTCTGCTTTCTTGCTTTTTGCTATTTGTTTTTGTTTGCATTTTTGTCCAGCTTGTATATAATCTGTATCCTGACCTTGCTGGAAGCTCTAGGGTGGCTGGTGTTCTCCCCCCGGGCCGTTAGACGGTTCGGGGGTTCTTGAATCTCCAGTGTGGATTTTTGATAGGGTTTTTGTTGACCATATAAGTTATCTTTCTACATTCTGCTATTAGTAAGTGGGCCTCTCTTTGCTAAACCTAGTTCATCTCTGTGTTTGTCATTTCCTCTTACCTCACCGTTATTATTTGTGGGGGGCTTCTATCCTACTTTTGGGGTCTTTTCTCTGGAGGCAAGAGAGGTCTTTGTTTTCCTCTTCTAGGGGTAGTTAGCTCTCCGGCTGGCGCGAGACATCTAGCGACCAACGTAGGCATGTTCCACGGCTACTTCTAGTGTTGGCGTTAGGAGTAGATATATGGTCAACCCAGTTACCACTGCCCTATGAGCTGGATTTTTGTACTTCGCAGACTTGCTGATATCTCTGAGACCCTCGCCATTGGGGTCATAACATTCACACATCTTGGCAGTTACAGTTTGACATAACTTGGTGGTTACAGTCATTCACACATCTTGGCAGTTACAGTTTGACACAGCTTGGCGGTTACAGTAATTCACATAGCTTGGCAGTTACAGTTTGGCACATCTTGGTGGTTACAGTCATTCAGACATCTTGGCAGTTACAGTTTGGCACAGCTTGGTGGCTACAGTCATTCACACATCTTGGCAGTTACAGTTTGGCACAGCTTGGTGGTTACAGTCATTCACACATCTTGGCAGTTACAGTTTGGCATAGCTTGGTGGATAAAGTCATTCACACATCTTGGGAGTTACAGTATGACATAGCTTGGTGGTTACAGTCATTCACACATCTTAGCAGTTACAGTTTGGCATAGCTTGGTGGTTACAGTCATTCACATAGCTTGGCAGTTACAGATTGGCACAGCTTGGTGGTTACAGTCATTCACACATCTTGGCAGTCACAGTTTGGCACAGCTTGGTGGTTACAGTCATTCACATAGCTTGGCAGTTACAGATTGGCACAGCTTGGTGGTTACAGTCATTCACATAGCTTGGCAGTTACAGTCTGACATAGCTTGGTGGTTACAGTCATTCACACATCTTGGCAGTTACAGTTTGGCACAGCTTGGTGGATACAGTCATCCACACATCTTGGCAGTTACAGTTTGGCACAGCTTGGTGGTTACAGTCATTCACAAAGCTTGGCAGTTACAGTTTGGCACAGCTTGGTGGTTACAGTTATTCACATAGCTTGGCAGTTACAGTCTGACATAGCTTGGTGGTTACAGTCATTCACACATCTTGGCAGTCACAGTTTGGCACAGCTTGGTGGTTACAGTCATTCACAAAGCTTGACAGTTACAGTTTGGCACAGCTTGGTGGTTACAGTTATTCACATAGCTTGGCAGTTACAGTCTGATAGAGCTTGGTGGTTACAGTCATTCACACATCTTGGCAGTTACAGTCTGGCACAGCAGCTTGGTGGTTACAGTCATTTACACATCTTGGCAGTTACAGTCTGACACAGCTTGGTGGTTACAGTTATTCACATAGCTTGGCAGTTACAGTCTGACACAGCTTGGTGGTTACAGTTATTCACATAGCTTAGCAGTTACAGTTTGGCACAGCTTGGTGGTTACAGTCATTCACACATCTTGGCAGTTACAGTTTGGCACAGCTTGGTGGTTGCAGTCATTCACATAGCTTGGCAGTTACAGTTTGGCACAGCTTGGTGGCTACAGGCATTCACACATCTTGGCAGTTACAGTTTGGCACAGCTTGGTGGTTACAGTCATTCACATAGCTTGGCAGTTACAGTTTGGCACAGCTTGGTGGTTACAGTCATTCACACATCTTGGCAGTTACAGTTTGACATAACTTGGTGGTTACAGTCATTCACACATCTTGGCAGTTACAGTTTGACACAGCTTGGTGGTTACACTCATTCACATAGCTTGACAGTTACAGTTTGGCACATCCTGGTGGTTACAGTCATTCACACTTCTTGGCAGTTACAGTTTGGCACAGCTTGGTGGCTACAGTCATTCACACATCTTGGCAGTTACAGTTGGGCATAGCTTGGTGGATACAGTCATTCACATATCTTGGCAGTTACAGTCTGGCACAGCTTGGTGGTTACAGTCATTCACACATCTTAGCAGTTACAGTTTGGCATAGCTTGGTGGTTACAGTTATTCACACATCTTGGCAGTTACAGTTTGGCACAGCTTGGTGGTTACAGTCATTCACATAGCTTGGCAGTTACAGATTGGCACAGCTTGGTGGTTACAGTCATTCACATAGCTTGGCAGTTACAGTCTGACATAGCTTGGTGGTTACAGTCATTCACACATCTTGGCAGTTACAGTTTGGCACAGCTTGGTGGATACAGTCATCCACACATCTTGGCAGTTACAGTTTGGCACAGCTTGGTGGTTACAGTCATTCACAAAGCTTGGCAGTTACAGTTTGGCACAGCTTGGTGGTTACAGTTATTCACATAGCTTGGCAGTTACAGTCTGACATAGCTTGGTGGTTACAGTCATTCACACATCTTGGCAGTCACAGTTTGGCACAGCTTGGTGGTTACAGTCATTCACAAAGCTTGACAGTTACAGTTTGGCACAGCTTGGTGGTTACAGTTATTCACATAGCTTGGCAGTTACAGTCTGATAGAGCTTGGTGGTTACAGTCATTCACACATCTTGGCAGTTACAGTCTGGCACAGCAGCTTGGTGGTTACAGTCATTTACACATCTTGGCAGTTACAGTCTGACACAGCTTGGTGGTTACAGTTATTCACATAGCTTGGCAGTTACAGTCTGACACAGCTTGGTGGTTACAGTTATTCACATAGCTTAGCAGTTACAGTTTGGCACAGCTTGGTGGTTACAGTCATTCACACATCTTGGCAGTTACAGTTTTGCACAGCTTGGTGGTTGCAGTCATTCACATAGCTTGGCAGTTACAGTTTGGCACAGCTTGGTGGCTACAGGCATTCACACATCTTGGCAGTTACAGTTTGGCACAGCTTGGTGGTTACAGTCATTCACATAGCTTGGCAGTTACAGTTTGGCACAGCTTGGTGGTTACAGTCATTCACACATCTTGGCAGTTACAGTTTGACATAACTTGGTGGTTACAGTCATTCACACATCTTGGCAGTTACAGTTTGACACAGCTTGGTGGTTACACTCATTCACATAGCTTGACAGTTACAGTTTGGCACATCCTGGTGGTTACAGTCATTCACACTTCTTGGCAGTTACAGTTTGGCACAGCTTGGTGGCTACAGTCATTCACACATCTTGGCAGTTACAGTTGGGCATAGCTTGGTGGATACAGTCATTCACATATCTTGGCAGTTACAGTCTGGCACAGCTTGGTGGTTACAGTCATTCACACATCTTAGCAGTTACAGTTTGGCATAGCTTGGTGGTTACAGTTATTCACACATCTTGGCAGTTACAGTTTGGCACAGCTTGGTGGTTACAGTCATTCACACATCTTGGCAGTCACAGTTTGGCACAGCTTGGTGGTTACAGTCATTCACATAGCTTGGCAGTTACAGTCTGACATAGCTTGGTGGTTACAGTCATTCACACATCTTGGCAGTTACAGTTTGGCACAGCTTGGTGGATACAGTCATTCACACATCTTGGCAGTTACAGTTTGGCACAGCTTGGTGGTTACAGTCAATCACAAAGCTTGGCAGTTACAGTTTGGCACAGCTTGGTGGTTACAGTCATTCACACATCTTGGCAGTTACAGTCTGACACAGCTTGGTGGTTACAGTCATTCACACATCTTGGCAGTTACAGTTTGACAAAGCTTGGTGGCTACAGTCATTCACACATCTTGGCAGTTACAGTTTGGCACAGCTTGGTGGATACAGTCATTCACACATCTTGGCAGTTACAGTTTGGCACAGCTTGGTGGTTACAGTCATTCACAAAGCTTGGCAGTTACAGTTTGGCACAGCTTGGTGGTTACAGTTATTCACATAGCTTGGCAGTTACAGTCTGACATAGTTTGGTGGCTACAGTCATTCACACATCTTGGCAGTTACAGTCTGGCACAGCTTGGTGGTTACAGTCATTCACACATCTTGGCAGTTACAGTTTGGCACAGCTTGGTGGTTACAGTCATTCACACATCTTGGCAGTTACAGTTTGGCATAGCTTGGAGGATACAGTCATTCACATATCTTGGGAGTTACAGTTTGACACAGCTTGGTGGTTACAGTCATTCACACATCTTAGCAGTTACAGTTTGGCATAGCTTGGTGGTTACAGTCATTCACAAATCTTGGCAGTTACAGTTTGGCACAGCTTGGTGGTTACAGTCATTCACACATCTTGGCAGTCACAGTTTGGCACAGTTGGTGGTTACAGTCATTCACATAGCTTGGCAGTTACAGTCTGACATAGCTTGGTGGTTACAGTCATTCACACATCTTGGCAGTTACAGTTTGGCACAGCTTGGTGGATTGTTGTGAATTTGGTTTCTGGGCTCCCCCGGTGGTCACTGGTGGTACTGAACGTGGGTTTGTCATCTCCTCTGTTCACCTGTTTCCATCAGGATGTGGGAGTTGCTATTTAGCTTTGCTCCTCAGTCATTTCTATGCCGGCCAACAATGTTACCAGAAGCATTTCTGTTGCATGTTCCTGCTCCTAGACTACTTTCAGCTAAGTTGGATTTTTGTCCTAAGTTTGTTTGCATTTTTGTTCCAGTTCTCTGTGTTTGAATATTTCTGAGACTGGAAAGCTCTTGTGAACTGAAATTGCCACTCTGGTGTCATGAGTTGATATTAGAGTTCTAAAGTAATTTCAGGATGGAATTTTGAATAGGGTTTTCAGCTGGCCGTGAAGTCCCCTTTTCTGTCTTCCTTCTATCTAGTAAGCGGACCTCAATTTTGCTAAACCTATTTTCATACTTCGTATGTCAATTTCCTCTAAAATCACCGACAATATTTGTGGGGGCTACTGTCCGCCCTTTGGGGTAAATTTCTCTAGAGGTGAGCCAGGTCTGTATTTTCCTCTGCTAGGGTCAGTCAGTCCTCCGGCTGGCGCTGGGCGTCTAGGGATAAAACGTAGGCACGCTACCCGGCCACTTTCAGTTGTTGTGATAGGTTTAGCTCACGGTCAGCTCGAGTTCCCATCTTCCAAGAGCTAGTCCTTTTTGTATGCTCAACTATGTTCTCTGTGTGTTGAGAACCATGACAGTTTGGCCGGCCGAGGGTTAAAATAATTGGCTGAAGAAAGGAGAGAATTAGAAGTCTGCAGAGAATTTTTTTTTTTTTTCTCTGAGTTTGCTTTTCTGCTTATACTGCAGCCTTCGTCTCTCTCTCCTTCTAATCCTTGAATGGCTCTGATCTCACCTGATTAAAATGGATCCTCAGAGTTTAGCTACTGGTTTGAGTAATCTCGCTAATAAAGTTCAAAGTTTACAGGATTTTGTTATTCATGCTCCAATATCTGAACCTAGAATCCCTTTACCTGAATTTTTCTCCGGGGATAGATCTCGCTTTCAGAATTTTAAACATAATTGTAAATTGTTTTTGTCTCTGAGATCTCGCTCCGCTGGAGATCCTGCACAGCAGGTCAGGATTGTAATTTCCTTACTCCGGGGCGACCCTCAGGATTGGGCATTTGCTTTGGCACCAGGGGATCCTGCGTTGCTCAATGTGGATGCGTTTTTTCTAGCTTTGGGGTTGCTTTATGAGGAACCCCATTTAGAGACTCAGGCTGAAAAAGCCTTGATGGCCCTGTCCCAGGGTACAGATGAGGCGGAAATATACTGCCAAAAATTTCGTAAGTGGTCTGTGCTTACTCAGTGGAATGAGTGCGCCCTGGCGGCGATTTTCAGAGAGGGTCTCTCTGATGCCATTAAGGATGTTATGGTGGGGTTCCCTGTGCCTACAGGTCTGAATGAGTCCATGACAATGGCCATTCAGATTGATCGGCGTTTGCGGGAGCGCAAACCTGTGCACCATTTGGCGGTGTCTACTGAGAAGGCGCCAGAGAATATGCAATGTGATAGAATTCTGTCTAGAAGCGAACGGCAGAACTTTAGGCGAAAAAATGGGTTATGCTTCTATTGTGGTGATGCAACTCATGTTATATCAGCATGCTCTAAACGTACAAAGAAGGTTGATAAGTCTGTTTCAATCAGCACTTTACAGTCTAAGTTTATTCTATCTGTGACCCTGATTTGCTCTTTATCGTCAATTACCGCGGACGCTTATGTCGACTCTGGCGCCGCTTTGAGTCTTATGGATTGGTCCTTTGCCAAATGCTGTGGTTATGATTTAGAGTCTTTGGAAGTTCCTATACCTCTGAAGGGTATTGACTCCACGCCATTGGCTAGTAATAAACCACAATACTGGACACAAGTGACTATGCGGATTAATCCGGATCACCAGGAGGTTATTCGCTTTCTGGTGCTGTATAATCTACATGATGTGTTGGTGCTTGGATTGCCATGGCTGCAATCTCATAACCCAGTCCTCGACTGGAAAGCAATGTCTGTGTTAAGCTGGGGATGTCAGGGGACTCATGGGGACGTACCTTTGGTTGCCATTTCGTCATCTGTTCCCTCTGAGATTCCGGAATTCTTATCTGATTATCGTGACGTTTTTGAGGAACCTAAACTTGGTTCACTGCCTCCGCACAGAAATTGCGATTGTACAATAGATCTGATTCCGGGCAGTAAGTTTCCAAAAGGTCATTTATTTAATCTGTCTGTGCCTGAACATGCTGCTATGCGTGAATATATTAAGGAGTCCCTGGAAAAGGGACATATTCGTCCTTCGTCATCTCCTTTAGGAGCCGGCTTTTTCTTTGTATCTAAAAAGGATGGCTCTTTGAGGCCGTGTATTGATTATCGGCTTTTGAATAAAATCACGATTAAATATCAGTACCCTTTGCCATTGCTTACTGATTTGTTTGCTCGCATAAAGGGGGCCAAGTGGTTCTCTAAGATTGATCTTCGTGGGGCGTATAATTTAGTGCGAATTAAGCAGGGGGACGAGTGGAAAACCGCATTTAATACGCCTGAGGGTCATTTTGAGTACTTAGTAATGCCTTTTGGTCTTTCAAATGCCCCTTCAGTCTTTCAGTCCTTTATGCATGACATTTTCCGTGAATATTTGGATAAATTTATGATTGTGTATTTGGATGATATTTTGATTTTTTCGGATGACTGGGACTCTCATGTCCAGCAGGTCAGGAAGGTTTTTCAGGTTTTGCGCTCTAATTCCTTGTGTGTAAAGGGTTCTAAGTGCATTTTTGGGGTTCAAAAGATTTCTTTTTTGGGGTATATTTTTTCCCCCTCTTCCATTGAGATGGATTCTGTCAAGGTTCAGGCTATTTGTGATTGGACGCAACCCTCTTCTCTTAAGAGTCTTCAGAAATTCTTGGGCTTTGCTAATTTCTACCGTCGATTTATAACTGGGTTTTCTGATGTTGCTAAACCACTGACTGATTTGACTAAGAAGGGTGCTGATGTTGCTGATTGGTCCCCTGCTGCTGTGGAGGCCTTTCGGGAGCTTAAGCGCCGTTTTTCTTCCGCCCCTGTATTGCGTCAGCCTGATGTTACTCTTCCTTTTCAGGTTGAGGTCGACGCTTCAGAAATTGGAGCTGGGGCGGTTTTGTCGCAGAAAAGTTCCGACTGCTCCGTGATGAGACCTTGCGCGTTCTTTTCTCGTAAATTTTCGCCCGCGGAGCGAAATTATGATATTGGTAATCGTGAACTCTTAGCTATGAAGTGGGCTTTTGAGGAATGGCGTCATTGGCTTGAGGGGGCTAGACATCAGGTGGTGGTATTGACCAGGGTGGATTGATTTAAATCACGCCGATTTAAATCATGATTTAAATCACGATTTAAATCAAAAGATTTTTTTCTATTTAAATCGGATCGATTTAAATCATGATTTTAATCATGATTTAAATCACTGATTTAAATCAAAAGGTTTTTTTTAATATAAATCACGATTAAAATGAGAAGTGAGAGCAGTGCGCATGTGCGCCCATAGTTACACGGACGAAACTAGGGGCAACGATCTAACGCCAGGGTGAGGGGGGGACCCCAAAGTAAGTAAAAATCTTTTTTGTTTTACTATATGGCAATAGGTAGGTGTTTAAAAGCAGCATGTCTTAATTGTATAAACTAGTAATAGCCTCCACATTTTGTTCATACTGCCCCTTTAATTCCACACTTCTAGCTTGGTTTCACTTTTGGTTTAGTTTCTTTTTCTATTCAGTTGACATGCCCAAACTTGTTGGATAGTCAGCATCCTACAGAAACCTCTGGAAGAGCATGGCATTGTGAATGTTACACATATACAGCCTTTATTCTACTGAGTTAAACAACTCAGCTTTATCTCATGATGGAAGAACCTTTGGATGGTAAAATATTTTCCTCAAAAAGCAGTTTATTGAAAAAAATCCGATTTAAATCAAAAAAATCCGATTTAAATCAAAAAAATCCGATTTTTTTGATTTTTTTAAAAAAACATTGATTTTTATCCACCCTGGTATTGACCGACCACAAGAATTTGATTTATCTTGAGTCTGCCAGGCGCCTGAATCCTAGACAGGCGCGCTGGTCGTTATTTTTCTCTCGGTTTAATTTTGTGGTTTCATACCTACCAGGTTCTAAAAATGTGAAGGCGGATGCCCTTTCTAGGAGTTTTGAGCCTGATTCTCCTGGTAATTCTGAACCTACGGGTATCCTTAAGGAGGGAGTGATTTTATCTGCTGTTTCCCCAGACCTGCGACGGGCCTTGCAGGAGTTTCAGGCGGATAGACCTGATCGTTGCCCGCCTGGTAGAATGTTTGTTCCTGATGATTGGACCAGTAGAGTCATCTCGGAGGTCCATTCTTCTGCGTTGGCAGGGCATCCTGGAATCTTTGGTACCAGGGAGTTGGTGGCTAGGTCCTTTTGGTGGCCTTCCCTGTCACGAGATGTGCGAGGTTTTGTGCAGTCTTGTGATGTTTGTGCTCGGGCCAAGCCTTGTTGTTCTCGGGCTAGTGGATTGTTGTTGCCCTTGCCTATTCCGAAGAGGCCTTGGACTCACATCTCGATGGATTTTATTTCTGATCTCCCTGTTTCTTAGAAGATGTCTGTCATCTGGGTGGTGTGTGACCGTTTCTCTAAGATGGTCCATTTGGTTCCCTTGCCTAAGTTGCCTTCCTCATCCGAGTTGGTTCCTCTGTTTTTTCAAAATGTGGTTCGCTTGCATGGTATTCCGGAGAATATCGTTTCTGACGGGGGGACCCAGTTCGTGTCTAGATTTTGGCGAGCGTACTGCGCTAGGATGGGCATTGATTTGTCTTTTTCGTCTGCTTTCCATCCTCAGACTAATGGCCAGACCGAGCGAACTAATCAGACCTTGGAGACTTATTTGAGGTGTTTTGTCTCTGCGGATCAGGATGATTGGGTTGCCTTCTTGCCCTTGGCGGAGTTTGCCCTCAATAATCGGGCTAGTTCTGCCACTTTGGTTTCTCCTTTCTTCTGTAATTCGGGGTTTCATCCTCGTTTCTCTTCTGGTCAGGTGGAGCCTTCGGATTGTCCTGGAGTGGATGCTGTGGTGGAGAGGTTGCATCAGATTTGGGGGCAGGTGGTGGACAATTTGAAGTTGTCCCAGGAGAAGACTCAGCATTTTGCCAACCGCCGTCGTCGTGTTGGTCCTCGTCTTTGTGTTGGGGATTTGGTGTGGTTATCTTCTCGGTTTGTCCCTATGAAGGTTTCTTCTCCTAAGTTTAAGCCTCGGTTCATCGGCCCGTACAAGATATTGGAGATTCTTAACCCTGTGTCCTTTCGTTTGGACCTCCCTGCATCTTTTTCTATTCATAATGTCTTCCATCGGTCATTGTTGCGCAGGTATGAGGTACCTGTTGTGCCTTCCGTTGAGCCTCCTGCTCCAGTGTTGGTTGAGGGTGAGTTGGAGTACGTTGTGGAGAAGATCTTGGACTCCCGTGTTTCCAGACGGAGACTTCAGTATTTGGTCAAGTGGAAGGGCTACGGTCAGGAGGATAATTCTTGGGTGACAGCCTCTGATGTTCATGCCTCTGATTTGGTCCGTGCCTTTCATAGGGCTCATCCTGATCGCCCTGGTGGTTCTGGTGAGGGTTCGGTGCCCCCTCCTTGAGGGGGGGGTACTGTTGTGAATTTGGTTTCTGGGCTCCCCCGGTGGTCACTGGTGGTACTGAACGTGGGTTTGTCATCTCCTCTGTTCACCTGTTTCCATCAGGATGTGGGAGTTGCTATTTAGCTTTGCTCCTCAGTCATTTCTATGCCGGCCAACAATGTTACCAGAAGCATTTCTGTTGCATGTTCCTGCTCCTAGACTACTTTCAGCTAAGTTGGATTTTTGTCCCAAGTTTGTTTGCATTTTTGTTCCAGTTCTCTGTGTTTGAATATTTCTGAGACTGGAAAGCTCTTGTGAACTGAAATTGCCACTCTGGTGTCATGAGTTGATATTAGAGTTCTAAAGTAATTTCAGGATGGAATTTTGAATAGGGTTTTCAGCTGGCCGTGAAGTCCCCTTTTCTGTCTTCCTTCTATCTAGTAAGCGGACCTCAATTTTGCTAAACCTATTTTCATACTTCGTATGTCAATTTCCTCTAAAATCACCGACAATATTTGTGGGGGCTACTGTCCGCCCTTTGGGGTAAATTTATCTAGAGGTGAGCCAGGTCTGTATTTTCCTCTGCTAGGGTCAGTCAGTTCTCCGGCTGGCGCTGGGCGTCTAGGGATAAAACGTAGGCACGCTACCCGGCCACTTTCAGTTGTTGTGATAGGTTTAGCTCACGGTCAGCTCGAGTTCCCATCTTCCAAGAGCTAGTCCTTTTTGTATGCTCAACTATGTTCTCTGTGTGTTGAGAACCATGACAGTGGATACAGTCATTCACACATCTTGGCAGTTACAGTTTGGCACAGCTTGGTGGTTACAGTCAATCACAAAGCTTGGCAGTTACAGTTTGGCACAGCTTGGTGGTTACAGTTATTCACATAGCTTGGCAGTTACAGTCTGACATAGTTTGGTGGCTACAGTCATTCACACATCTTGGCAGTTACAGTCTGGCACAGCTTGGTGGTTACAGTCATTCACACATCTTGGCAGTTACAGTCTGACACAGCTTGGTGGTTACAGTCATTCACACATCTTGGCAGTTACATTTTGACACAGCTTGGTGGCTACAGTCATTCACACATCTTGGCAGTCACAGTTTGGCACAGCTTGGTGGTTACAGTCATTCACACATCTTGGCAGTTACAGTTTGGCATAGCTTGGAGGATACAGTCATTCACATATCTTGGGAGTTACAGTTTGACACAGCTTGGTGGTTACAGTCATTCACACATCTTAGCAGTTACAGTTTGGCATATCTTGGTGGTTACAGTCATTCACAAATCTTGGCAGTTACAGTTTGGCACAGCTTGGTGGTTACAGTCATTCACACATCTTGGCAGTCACAGTTTGGCACAGTTGGTGGTTACAGTCATTCACATAGCTTGGCAGTTACAGTCTGACATAGCTTGGTGGTTACAGTCATTCACACATCTTGGCAGTTACAGTTTGGCACAGCTTGGTGGATACAGTCATTCACACATCTTGGCAGTTACAGTTTGGCACAGCTTGGTGGTTACAGTCAATCACAAAGCTTGGCAGTTACAGTTTGGCACAGCTTGGTGGTTACAGTTATTCACATAGCTTGGCAGTTACAGTCTGACATAGCTTGGTGGTTACAGTCATTCACACATCTTGGCAGTTACAGTCTGGCACAGCTTGGTGGTTACAGTCATTCACACATCTTGGCAGTTACAGTCTGACACAGCTTGGTGGTTACAGTTATTCACATAGCTTGGCAGTTACAGTCTGACACAGCTTGGTGGATACAGTTATTCACATACCTTGGCAGTTACAGTTTGGCACAGCTTGGTGGTTACAGTCATTCACACATCTTGGCAGTTACAGTTTGGCACAGCTTGGTGGTTGCAGTCATTCACACATCTTGGCAGTTACAGTTTGGCACAGCTTGGTGGTTACAGTCATTCACATAGCTTGTCAGTTACAGTTTGGCACAGCTTGGTGGTTACAGTCATTCACACATCTTGGCAGTTACAGTCTGACACAGCTTGGTGGTTACAGTCATTCACATAGCTTGGCAGTTACAGTCTGACACAGCTTGGTGGTTACAGTCATTCACACATCTTGGTAGTTACAGTCTGACACAGCTTGGTGGTTACTGTCATTCACACATCTTGGCAGTTACAGTCTGACACAGCTTGGTGGTTACAGTCATTCACACATCTTGGCAGTTACAGTTTGGTGCATCTTGGTGGCTACAGTCATTAACACAACTTGGCAGTTACAGTTTAGCGCATCTTGGTGGTTACAGTCATTCACGCATCTTGGCAGTTACAGTTTGACACAACTTGGTGGTTACAGTCATTCACATAGCTGGGCAGTTACAGTTTGGCGCATCTTGGTGGCTACAGTCATTCACACATCTTGGCAGTTACAGTTTGGTACAGCTTGGTGGCTACAGTCATTCACAGATCTCAGCAGTTACAGGTTGGCACAGATTGGTGGTTACAAACAATCACACATCTTGGCAGTTACAGTCTGACACAGCTTGGTGGTTACAGTCATTCACACATCTTGGCAGTTACAGTTTGGCACAGCTTGGTGGTTTCAGTCATTCACATAGCTTGGCAGTTACAGTTTGGCACATCTTGGTGGCTACAGTCATTCACACATCTTGGCAGTTACAGTTTGGTACAGCTTGGTGGCTACAGTCATTCACAGATCTCAGCAGTTACAGTCTGACGCAGCTTGGTGGTTACAATCATTCCCACATCTTGGCAGTTACAGTCTGACACAGCTTGGTGGTTACAGTCATTCACACATCTTGGCAGTTACAGTTTGGCACAGCTTGGAGGTTACAGGCATTCACACATCTTGGCAGTTACAGTTTGGTACAGCTTGGTGGCTACAGTCATTCACAGATCTCAGCAGTTACAGTTTGGCTCAGCTTGGCGGTTACAGTCATTCACACATCTTGGTAGTTACAGTCTGACACAGCTTGGTGGTTACAGTCATTCACACATCTTGGCAGTTACAGTCTGACACAGCTTGGTGGTTACAGTCATTCACACATCTTGGCATTTACAGTTTGGTGCATCTTGGTGGCTACAGTCATTCACACAACTTGGCAGTTACAGTTTAGCGCATCTTGTTGGCTATAGTCATTCACACATCTTGGCAGTTACAGTTTGGCACAGCTTGGGGGTTACAGTCATTCACATAGCTTGGCAGTTACAGTTTGGCGCATCTTGGTGGCTACAGTCATTCACGCACCTTGGCAGTTACAGTTTGGTACAGCTTGGTGGCTACAGTTATTCACAGATCTCAGCAGTTACAGGTTGGCACAGCTTGGTGGTTACAAACAATCACACATCTTGGCATTTACAGTCTGACACAACTTGGTGGTTACAGTCATTCACACATCTTGGCAGTTACAGTTTGGCATAGCTTGGTGGTTGCAGTCATTCACATAGCTTGGCAGTTACAGTTTGGCACAGCTTGGTGGCTACAGGCATTCACACATCTTAGCAGTTACAGTTTGGCACAGCTTGGTGGTTACACTCATTCACATAGCTTGGCAGTTACAGTTTGGCACAGCTTGGTGGCTACAGGCATTCACACATCTTGGCAGTTACAGTTTGGCACAGCTGGGTGGTTACAGTCATTCACACATCTTGGCAGTTACAGTTTGGCACAGCTTGGTGGTTACAGTTATTCACATAGCTTAGCAGTTACAGTTTGGCACAAATTGGTGGCTACAGGCATTCACACATCTTGGCAGTTACAGTCTGACAGCTTGGTGGTTACAGTTATTCACATAGCTTGGCAGTTACAGTTTGGCACAGCTTGGTGGTTACAGTCATTCACACATCTTGGCAGTTACAGTTTGGCACAGCTTTGTGGTTGCAGTCATTCACATAGCTTGTCAGTTACAGTTTGGCACAGCTTGGTGGCTACAGTTATTCACATAGCTTGGCAGTTACAGTTTGGCACAGCTTGGTGGTTACAGTCATTCACACATCTTGGCAGTTACAGTTTGGCACAGCTTGGTGGTTGCAGTCATTCACACAGCTTGGCAGTTACAGTTTGGCACAGCTTGGTGGCTACAGTCATTCACACATCTTGGCAGTTACAGTCTGACACAGCTTGGTGGTTACTAGGGTTGAGCGACTTTCATTTTTTTAAGGTCGAGTCGGGTTTTGTGAAACCCGATTTTGTCCAGAGTCGAGTCGAGTGCAGTCGGCCGATTATCGCGAAAATGTCGGGGATCGACCGAAACACGAAACCCAATACAAGTCAATGGGGAAGCATAGTCGGCAGTGAGTGGAGGCCAGGAAAACACCTACAGTGCCCATTTTAATGCCAAAAACATCCATTCTTGTTTCTGAAGCTTGTCAATCTTAATTAACTTTATAATAATAGTTGGGCATAGGAAATTGGGGGTCATTTGGCAAAAGTTGTGGGGGGAGTAGAGCTGGCTCAAGTTTTTCGTGGGCCCAGGAAACGCGGACTACGTCACGGCGGTGGAGCAGGGAGAGGTAAGTATTTCAACGTTGCAAGTGCTGTGATCCTGAGCAAGCAGGGGGGGCCCACTCGTTCGCATTGGCACTGGCACAGGGCCCCTCAAAGTACGGCGGTGTGTTTGCATGGCGGGGGCGCCTCCCACCAGCAGCGACACTTTTGCGTACTCTGAGGGGCCCTGTGCCAGTGACGTCGCCAACGAGTATGCCCCCCCCCCACCTGATGAAGGAACCTGCACTTTCATCTGCACCTTCCTCTTTGTCCCTGTGTAAGGTGGTATAACATGCGGGAAGGGGAACCTTACTTTCAGCAGGGTCAGATTCTGGCTGTGTAGAGTGCAAGGGGAATGTAGTGGTCTAGGTCAATGTACCAGCAGACTCATCTAGCAGTGGCTGGGCAATGGGCAGGATGAGGAGGAAACAGATATAGGGCCAAAGAATAAAGTAGGCTTAATGCAGTTCAAAATTGGTAACAGGACTAAACAGGCGGCATTGCTTTGTTCAGTGGAGTAGCAAACCCAAGAGCAGCAGACACTGTTTCAAGGGCCCAACCACACTAGTAGGTCAAATGCAGTTTAATATCTGATAGTATAGGCCGAAAGCCAGAAGGTAGAAGCTCAGCTTTATTCAGTTGAGGACAACACCAGGCAGGGGCAGACACCGTTAGTAGGCCGGAACCACCAATTTTTTAAAAAACAGCAGTTAATCAGAGCCAGAAGGTAGAAGCTCAGCTTTATTCAGTTGAGGACAACACCAGGGAGGGGCAGACACCGTTAGTAGGCCGGAACCACCAATTTTTTAAAAGACAGCAGTTAATCAGAGCCAGAAGGTAGAAGCTCAGCTTTATTCAGTTGAGGACAAGACCAGGCAGGGGCAGACACCGTTAGTAGGCCCATAACCAACAATCTTTTAAAAAACAGCACTTAATGAGAGCCAGAAGGTGGAAGCTCAGATTTATGCATTTGAGGACAACTTGAATTAGGGACTGCAGACAGACTTACCAGGCTGTCCCCTGTGTGGACCATGCATCCAATACATTAACCCATTGCGCCACAAAGGACACGTAACCTTCCATGGCCATGCCTACCGCTCCATGTGTCTGTTGTCAGGTGTACCTTTGGACTCACAGATTGACAGAATGAAAGGACAATGTGGTCTTTAACATGCTGGTGGAGGGGTGGGATGGCTTTTCTCGCAAAAGAATTGTCAACTGGGTAGCTCATAGCGTGGTACAGCGTAGTCCATCATGGCTTTATTAATATTAAATAAAATAAAAAAATAGGCTCTATGCACTGTAAAATAGGTTCCAGGGGTACACGGGCTGCAGTGGTCTGGTCAGTGGAGGCCTAGTGGAAGGAGGGACCGCAGACAGGCTTCGAAGGCCTAACATAATAAAATGGGCTGGCTGTAGGCACTTTATAATTGGTTCCAGGGGTACACGGGCAGCAGTGGTCTGGTCAGTGGAGGCCTAGTGGAAGGAGGGACCGCAGACAGGCTTCGAAGGCCTAACATAATAAAATGGGCTGGCTGTAGGCACTTTATAATTGGTTCCAGGGGTACACGGGCAGCAGTGGTCTGGTCAGTGGAGGCCTAGTGGAAGGAGGGACCGCAGACAGGCTTCGAAGGCCTAACATAATAAAATGGGCTGGCTGTAGGCACTTTATAATTGGTTCCAGGGGTACACGGGCAGCAGTGGTCTGGTCAGTGGAGGCCTAGTGGAAGGAGGGACCGCAGACAGGCTTCGAAGGCCTAACATAATAAAATGGGCTGGCTGTAGGCACTTTATAATTGGTTCCAGGGGTACACGGGCAGCAGTGGTCTGGTCAGTGGAGGCCTAGTGGAAGGAGGGACCGCAGACAGGCTTCGAAGGCCTAACATAATAAAATGGGCTGGCTGTAGGCACTTTATAATTGGTTCCAGGGGTACACGGGCAGCAGTGGTCTGGTCAGTGGAGGCCTAGTGGAAGGAGGGACCGCAGACAGGCTTCGAAGGCCTAACATAATAAAATGGGCTGGCTGTAGGCACTTTATAATTGGTTCCAGGGGTACACGGGCAGCAGTGGTCTGTTCAGTGGAGGCCTAGTGGAAGGAGGGACCGCAGACAGGCTTCGAAGGCCTAACATAATAAAATGGGCTGGCTGTAGGCACTTTATAATTGGTTCCAGGGGTACACGGGCAGCAGTGGTCTGGTCAGTGGAGGCCTAGTGGAAGGAGGGACCGCAGACAGGCTTCGAAGGCCTAACATAATAAAATGGGCTGGCTGTAGGCACTTTATAATTGGTTCCAGGGGTACACGGGCAGCAGTGGTCTGGTCAGTGGAGGCCTAGTGGAAGGAGGGACCGCAGACAGGCTTCGAAGGCCTAACATAATAAAATGGGCTGGCTGTAGGCACTTTATAATTGGTTCCAGGGGTACACGGGCAGCAGTGGTCTGGTCAGTGGAGGCCTAGTGGAAGGAGGGACAGCAGACAGGCTTCGAAGGCCTAACATAATAAAATGGGCTGGCTGTAGGCACTTTATAATTGGTTCCAGGGGTACACGGGCAGCAGTGGTCTGGTCAGTGGAGGCCTAGTGGAAGGAGGGACCGCAGACAGGCTTCGAAGGCCTAACATAATAAAATGGGCTGGCTGTAGGCACTTTATAATTGGTTCCAGGGGTACACGGGCAGCAGTGGTCTGGTCAGTGGAGGCCTAGTGGAAGGAGGGACCGCAGACAGGCTTCAAAGGCCTAACATAATAAAATGGGCTGGCTGTAGGCACTTTATAATTGGTTCCAGGGGTACACGGGCAGCAGTGGTCTGGTCAGTGGAGGCCTAGTGGAAGGAGGGACCGCAGACAGGCTTCGAAGGCCTAACATAATAAAATGGGCTGGATGTAGGCACTTTATAATTGGTTCCAGGGGTACACGGGCAGCAGTGGTCTGGTCAGTGGAGGCCTAGTGGAAGGAGGGACCGCAGACAGGCTTCGGAGGCCTAACATAATAAAATGGGCTGGCTGTAGGCACTTTATAATTGGTTCCAGGGGTACACGGGCAGCAGTGGTCTGGTCAGTGGAGGCCTAGTGGAAGGAGGGACCGCAGACAGGCTTCGAAGGCCTAACATAATAAAATGGGCTGGCTGTAGGCACTTTATAATTGGTTCCAGGGGTACACGGGCAGCAGTGGTCTGGTCAGTGGAGGCCTAGTGGAAGGAGGGACCGCAGACAGGCTTCGAAGGCCTAACATAATAAAATGGGCTGGCTGTAGGCACTTTATAATTGGTTCCAGGGGTACACGGGCAGCAGTGGTCTGGTCAACGGAGGCCGATTGTAATGAGTGTCTGCCAGTTAGTAGTCCAAAACAACAAATAAATGTGAATGTCTCGCATTAAAACAAAACAAAAACACTAAAGGGTGCAATCATTAGGTTCAGGGGTGGGATCCTCTGCGTTGTTTCAGACCTACTAATTTAGCGCAAAGTATTTACTGTGGTAAATAGAGGACACTGCCCCTGACTATGTTAAGTACCATCATACATGTCAACACAATGGTATTGTCAGTGGCAGGTATGGAAGGATGTCAGCGCATAGACTAAACATTGGTGGAAGTGTGAGAGATAACTGTGGAAGTGGTAGAGCAATGTTTGACCTGGGGGTGGGTGAACTCTCTTGTGGCCGGCGGTACAGGCCCAGGGCCCCTCATGTTACAACAGTGTGTCTGACGTTGGGTGCGCACCACCACCGCCAGAGACACTTTATTGTACTATGAGGGACCCAGTAGCAATGCTGTCGACCAAAAGCGAGCACACCCACCTCTTCAGACAAACAGCAGTCTCACGGGTGCTTGCGCCAAGTCGCAATACCACGGCCCCGTGTGGGGAGTTTGGCCATTTAGGGAGGTGTAAACATGTCGTATGCTGGACAATCAGCTGCAGCAAATTAGACATTAGAAAAGTAATTCACAGTAGTCCACAGGCAAGAGCTTTTCATAGGAAAGCTAGGTGTCGGCCGGGCAAGGTGGGGCAAAAGATTTCGAAATCCAGTTGTGGTTCATTTTAATGAATGTTAGATCATCAACATTTTGGGTAGCCAGACGAGTCCTTTTTTCGGTTAATATTGAACCTGCAGCACTGAATACTCTTTCTGATAGGACACTTGCTGCCGGGCAAGCAAGCTCCTGCAATGCATATTCTGCCAATTCTGGCCAGGTGTCTAATTTTGATGCCCAGTAATCAAATGGGAATGACGGTTGAGGGAGAACATCGATAAGGGATGAAAAATAGTTAGTAACCATACTGGACAAATGTTGTCTCCTGTCACTTTCAATTGATGCAGCAGTACCTGTCCTGTCTGCGGTCATAGCAAAATCACTCCACAACCTGGTCAGAAAACCCCTCTGTCCAACGCCACTTCTGATGTGTGCACCCCTAACACTCCTAGTCTGCTGCCCCCTGGAGCTCGTGTGAGAACGATCACGTGCGCTGTGTGCTGGGAATGCCTGAAGCAAACGGTCAACAAGAGTTGATTGTTTGGTTGCTAATATTAGTTCCAAGTTCTCATGTGGCATAATATTTTGCAATTTGCCTTTATAGCGTGGATCAAGGAGGCAGGCCAACCAGTAATCGTCATCGTTCATCATTTTCGTAATGCGTGTGTCCCTTTTTAGGATACGTAAGGCATAATCCGCCATGTGGGCCAAAGTTCCAGTTGTCAAATCTCCGGTTGTGATTGGTTGAGGGGCAGTTTCAGGCAATTCTACGTCACTTGTGTCCCTCAAAAAACCAGAACCCGGCCTTGCAACGCAACCAATTTGCAGTGCCCCCGGGAAAGCTTCCGCATTAAAAATATACTCATCCCCATCATCCTCCTCGTCCTCCACCTCCTCTTTGCCCGCTACCTCGTCCTGTACACTGCCCTGACCAGACAATGGCTGACTGTCATCAAGGCTTTCCTCTTCCTCTGGTGCAGACGCCTGATCCTTTATGTGCGTCAAACTTTGCATCAGCAGACACATTAGGGGGATGCTCATGCTTATTATGGCGTTGTCTGCACTAACCAGCCGTGTGCATTCCTCAAAACACTGAAGGACTTGACACATGTCTTGTATCTTCGACCACTGCACACCTGACAACTCCATGTCCGCCATCCTACTGCCTGCCCGTGTATGTGTATCCTCCCACAAAAACATAACAGCCCGCCTCTGTTGGCACAGTCTCTGAAGCATGTGCAGTGTTGAGTTCCACCTTGTTGCAACGTCTATGATTAGGCGATGCTGGGGAAGGTTCAAAGACCGCTGATAGGTCTGCATACGGCTGGAGTGTACAGGCGAACGTCGGATATGTGAGCAAAGTCCACGCACTTTGAGGAGCAGGTCGGAGAACCCAGGATAAGTTTTCAATAAGCACTGCACCACCAGGTTTAAGGTGTGAGCCAGGCAAGTTATGTGTTTCAGTTGGGAAAGGGAGATGGCAGCCATGAAATTCCTTCCGTTATCACTCACTACCTTGCCTGCCTCAAGATCTACTGTGCCCAGCCACGACTGCGTTTCTTGTTGCAAGAACTCAGACAGAACTTCCACGGTGTGTCTGTTGTCGCCCAAACACTTCATAGCCAATACAGCCTGCTGACGCTTGCCAGTAGCTGGCCCATAATGGGACAACTGGTGTGCAACAGTGTCATCTGCCAATGGAGTGGTTGGCCGACTGCGGTCTGTGGAAGAGCTGTAGCTTCTGCAGGAGGACGAGGAGGAGGAGGAGGGGGTGCGAACGCCTACAGCCAACTGTTTCCTAGACCGTGGGCTAGGCACAACTGTCCCGAAATTGATGTCCCCTGTGGACCCTGCATCCACCACATTCACCCAGTGTGCCGTGATGGACACATAACGTCCCTGGCCATGCCTACTGGTCCATGCATCTGTAGTCAGGTGCACCTTTGTACTCACAGATTGCCTGAGTGCATGGACGATGCGCTGTTTAACATGCTGGTGCAGGGCTGGGATGGCTTTTCTGGAAAAAAAGTGTCGACTGGGTAGCTCGTATCGTGGTTCAGCGTACTCCATCAGGGCTTTGAAAGCTTCGCTTTCAACTAACCGGTAGGGCATCATCTCTAACGAGATTAGTCTAGCTATGTGGGCGTTAAAACCCTGTGTACGCGGATGCGAGGATAAGTACTTCCTTTTTCTAACCAGAGTCTCATGTAGGGTGAGCTGGACTGGAGAGCTGGAGATCGTGGAACTTTCGGGTGTGCCGGTGGACATGGCAGACTGAGAGACGGTTGGAGACGGTATTGTTTCCGCCGGTGCCCTAGATGCAATATTTCCTCCTACAAAACCAGTGATTCCCTGACCCTGACTGCTTTTGGCTGGCAAAGAAACCTGCACAGATACTGCCGGTGGTGCGGAAAATGGTGGCCTTACAGTGACGGAAGGGATGTTGCGTTGCTGACTAGCTTCATTGGCCGAGGGGGCTACAACCTTAAGGGATGTTTGGTAGTTAGTCCAGGCTTGAAAATGCATGGTGGTTAAGTGTCTATGCATGCAACTAGTATTGAGACTTTTCAGATTCTGACCTCTGCTTAAGCTAGTTGAACATTTTTGACAGATGACTTTGCGCTGATCAATTGGATGTTGTTTAAAAAAATGCCAGACTGCACTCTTCCTAGCATCGGATCCCTTTTCAGGGATTGCAGACTGAGCTTTAACCGGATGGCCACACTGTCCTCCAACAGGTTTTGGCTTTGACACGCATTTTGGGCCAGATACGGGCCCGGCAGATGGAACCTGTTGCGATGTTGATGCCTGCTGCGGCCCCTCCTCCACCTCCGCTTCTGAACTACTGCCGCCTGCACCCTGTTCCCCCAATGGCTGCCAATCGGGGTCAACAACTGGGTCATCTATTACCTCCTCTTCGAGCTCGTGTGCAACATCGTCTGTGTCACTGTGTCGGTCGGTGGTATAGCGTTCGTGGCGGGGCAACATAGTCTCATCAGGGTCTGATTGTGGATCAGTACCCTGAGAGGGCAATGTTGTGGTCTGAGTCAAAGGAGCAGCATAGTACTCTGGCTGTGGCTGTGCATCAGTGCACTACATGTCAGAATCTACTTGTAATGGGCATGGCCTGTTAAGTGTTTCACTTTCTAAGCCAGGGACGGTATGTGTAAAGAGCTCCATGGAGTAACCCGTTGTGTCGCCTGCTGCATCCTTCTCTCTTGTTGTAGTTTTTGCTGAGGAGGACAAGGAAGCGACTTGTCCCTGACCGTGAACATCCACAAGCGACGCGCTGCTTTTACATTTACCAGTTTCAGAAGAGGAGGCAAAAGAGCTAGAAGCTGAGTCTGCAATGTAAGCCAAAACTTGCTGTTGCTGCTCCGGCTTTAAAATTGGTTTTCCTACTCCCAGAAAAGAGAGCGTTCGAGGCCTTGTGTAGCCAGACGACGAAACTGGCTCCACAGCTCCAGACTTAGGTGGAATATTTTTATCCCCACGACCACCTGATGCTCCACTACCACTACCATCATTAACAGCTGACAATGAATGCCCACGGCCACGACCTCTTGCACCAGACTTCCTCATTGTTTTAAAAACTTAACCAAAGTAACTTTATTTGTTGCTGTCAAACAACTTACACGGTGAGCTATAACTTCAGAATGATTTCAATATCCCTTAACAGGTTGGTGAGACCCCAAGGAAAATCAGGCACAATGTTACACACTCTGTTTTCTGTGGCACAAAATCACAGAGATGCCACACACGCAGGACTGTCACTCAAGCACAAATGTCAATATTAATCTCCCACCTATTTTTTTTTTTTTTTCTCAGGGAGACTTTAGAAACCAAATAAGATAAAATGATTTTTTCAGGGACAATTTAGAAACCAAATAATAAAAAAAATAAAGGCTTTCTATGGCCCACTGAGTGAGAGATGGCACACACAGGAGTCAGGAGTGGCACACAAGCCCTGACTGAGGCCAATATTTTTCTCCCACTGATTGATGTAGTGATTTTTTTTCAGGTAGATTTTAGAACCCAAATCAAGCAAAAAAATTAATAGGCTTTCTATGGCCCACAATTTGAGAGAGAGAGATGGCACACCCAGGAGTCAAGACTGGCACACAAGCAGAAAGGGCAATATTAATCTCCCACTGTTTGATTTTTTTTTTTTTTTCAGGGAGACTTTAGAAACCAAATAATAATAAACAAAAATAGGCTTTCTATGGCCCACTGAGTGAGAGATGGCACACACAGGAGTCAGGAGTGGCACACAAGCAGAAAGGGCAATATTAATCTCCCACTGTTTGAATTTTTTTTTTTTTTTCAGGGAGACTTTAGAAACCAAATAATAAAAATAAAAAAAAGGCTTTCTATGGCCCACTGAGTGAGAGATGGCACACACAGGAGTCAGGAGTGGCACACAAGCCCTGACTGAGGCCAATATTTTTCTCCCACTGATTGATGTAGTGATTTTTTTTCAGGTAGATTTTAGAACCCAAATCAAGCAAAAAAATAAATAGGCTTTCTATGGCCCACTGAGTGAGAGATGGCACACACAGGAGTCAGGAGTGGCACACAAGCCCTGACTGAGGCCAATATTTTTCTCCCACTGATTGATGTAGTGATTTTTTTTCAGGTAGATTTTAGTACCCAAATCAAGCAAAAAAATTAATAGGCTTTCTATGGCCCACTGAGTGAGAGATGGCACACACAGGGATGGCACTCTAGCAGAAATGCCAATCTTAATCTCCCACAAAAAAAAAAAAAAAAACAGGGACTGTCCTACAATTACTATCTCCCTGCAGTAATCTCAGCCAGGTATGGCAGGCAGCAATAAGGAGTGGACTGATGCACAAATTAAATAAAAAGTGTGGACAAACAAAAAAGATAGCTGTGCAGAAAGGAAGGAACAAGAGGATTTGTGCTTTGAAAAAAGCAGTTGGTTTGCACAGTGGCGTACACACAGCAATACAGCTATCAGGGAGCCTTCTAGGGCAGCCCAATGAGCGACAGCGCTGAGGAAAAAAAAAATGTAGCTTCCACTGTCCCTGCAAACAAAAGGTGGTGTTGGACAGTGGAAATCGCTACAGCACAAGCGGTTTGCAGCTTTATGTACCCTGCCTATCACTCTCCCTGCTTCTGAAGAAGCGGCAGCAACCTCTCCCTACGCTCAGATCAGCAGCAGTAAGATGGCGGTCGGCGGGAACGCCCCTTTATAGCCCCTGTGACGCTGCAGAAAGCAAGCCAATCACTGCAATGCCCTTCTCTAAGATGGTGGGGACCAGGACCTATGTCATCACGCTGCCCACACTCTGCGTTCACCTTCATTGGCTGAGAAATGGCGCTTTTCGCGTCATTGAAACGCGACTTTGGCGCGAAAGTCGCGTACCGCATGGCCGACCCCGCACAGGGGTCGGATCGGGTTTCATGAAACTCGACTTTGCCAAAAGTCGGCGACTTTTGAAAATGAACGACCAATTTCGCTCAACCCTAGTGGTTACAGTTATTCACATAGCTTGGCAGTTACAGTTTGGAACAGCTTGGTGGTTACAGTCATTCACACATCTCGGCAGTTACAGTTTGGCACAGCTTGGTGGTTGCAGTCATTCACATAGCTTGGCAGTTACAGTTTGGCACAGCTTGGTGGCTACAGGCATTCACACATCTTGGCAGTTACAGTTTGGCACAGCTGGGTGGTTACAGTCATTCACACATCTTGGCAGTTACAGTTTGGCACAGCTTGGTGGTTGCAGTTATTCACATAGCTTGGCAGTTACAGTTTGGCACAGCTTGGTGGCTACAGTCATTCACACATCTTGGCAGTTACAGTTTGGCACAGCTTGGTGGTTGCAGTTATTCACATAGCTTGGCAGTTACAGTTTGGCACTGCTTGGTGGTTACAGTCATTCACACATCTTGGCAGTTACAGTCTGACACATCTTGGTGGTTACAGTTATTCACATAGCTTGGCAGTTACAGTTTGGCACAGCTTGGTGGTTACAGTCATTCACACATCTTGGCAGTTACAGTTTGGCACAGCTTGGTGGTTGCAGTCATTCACATAGCTTGGCAGTTACAGTTTGGCACAGCTTGGTGGCTACAGGCATTCACACATCTTGGCAGTTACAGTTTGGCACAGCGTGGTGGTTGCAGTTATTCACATAGCTTGGCAGTTACAGTTTGGCACAGCTTGGTGGTTACAGTCATTCACACATCTTGGCAGTTACAGTCTGACACAGCTTGGTGGTTACAGTTATTCACATAGCTTGGCAGTTACAGTTTGGCACAGCTTGGTGGTTACAGTCATTCACACATCTTGGCAGTTACAGTTTGGCACAGCTTGGTGGTTGCAGTCATTCACATAGCTTGGCAGTTACAGTTTGGCACAGCTTGGTGGCTACAGGCATTCACACATCTTGGCAGTTACAGTTTGGCACAGCTGGGTGGTTACAGTCATTCACACATCTTGGCAGTTACAGTTAGGCACAGCTTGGTGTTTGCAGTCATTCACATAGCTTGGCAGTTACAGTTTGGCACAGCTTGGTGGCTACAGTCATTCACACATCTTGGCAGTTACAGCCTGACACAGCTTGGTGGTTACAGTTATTCACATAGCTTGGCAGTTACAGTTTGGCACAGCTTGGTGGTTACAGTCATTCACACATCTTGGCAGTTACAGTTTGGCACAGCTTGGTGGTTGCAGTCATTCACATAGCTTGGCAGTTACAGTTTGGCACAGCTTGGTGGTTGCAGTCATTCACATAGCTTGACAGTTACAGTTTGGCACAGCTTGGTGGTTACAGTCATTCACACATCTTGGCAGTTACAGTCTGACACAGCTTGGTGGTTACAGTTATTCACATAGCTTGGCAGTTACAGTTTGGCACAGCTTGGTGGCTACAGGCATTCACACATCTTGGCAGTTACAGTTTGGCACAGCTGGGTGGTTACAGTCATTCACACATCTTGGCAGTTACAGTTTGGCACAGCTTGGTGTTTGCAGTCATTCACATAGCTTGGCAGTTACAGTTTGGCACAGCTTGGTGGTTACAGTCATTCACACATCTTGGCAGTTACAGTTTGGCACAGCTTGGTGGTTGCAGTCATTCACATAGCTTGGCAGTTACAGTTTGGCACAGCTTGGTGGTTGCAGTCATTCACATAGCTTGACAGTTACAGTTTGGCACAGCTTGGTGGTTACAGTCATTCACACATCTTGGCAGTTACAGTCTGACACAGCTTGGTGGTTACAGTTATTCACATAGCTTGGCAGTTACAGTTTGGCACAGCTTGGTGGCTACAGGCATTCACACATCTTGGCAGTTACAGTTTGGCACAGCTGGGTGGTTACAGTCATTCACACATCTTGGCAGTTACAGTCTGACACAGCTTGGTGGTTACAGTCATTCACATAGCTTGGCAGTTACAGTTTGGCACAGCTTGGTGGCTACAGGCATTCACACATCTTGGCAGTTACAGTTTGGCACAGCTGGGTGGTTACAGTCATTCACGCATCTTGGCAGTTACAGTTTGGAACAGCTTGGTGTTTGCAGTCATTCACATAGCTTGGCAGTTACAGTTTGGCACAGCTTGGTGGCTACAGTCATTCACACATCTTGGCAGTTACAGTCTGACACAGCTTGGTTATAGTTATTCACATAGCTTGGCAGTTACAGTTTGGCACAGCTTGGTGGTTGCAGTCATTCACATAGCTTGGCAGTTACAGTTTGGCACAGCTTGGTGGCTACAGGCATTCACACATCTTGGCAGTTACAGTTTGGCACAGCTGGGTGGTTACAGTCATTCACACATCTTGGCAGTTACAGTCTGACACAGCTTGGTGGTTACAGTCATTCACATAGCTTGGCAGTTACAGTTTGGCACAGCTTGGTGGCTACAGGCATTCACACATCTTGGCAGTTACAGTTTGGCACAGCTTGGTGTTTGCAGTCATTCACATAGCTTGGCAGTTACAGTCTGACACAGCTTGGTGGTTACAGTTATTCACATAGCTTGGCAGTTACAGTTTGGCACAGCTTGGTGGTTGCAGTCATTCACATAGCTTGGCAGTTACAGTTTGGCACAGCTTGGTGGCTACAGGCATTGGCACGCAGATTTGAGGCTAAAGTTTGGCACAGCTTGGTGGTTACAATCATGCACAGACAGCTTAGTGGTCATATTGTCACACAGTCCTTGACAAACAACTTTGCAGTTACAGTCTGGCACACCGCAAGGCTCATCTTACCAACCCAACCTACTGGCTGAGTTCCGCTTGCCGGTGATGAGATTTACACTTCAAACTATTACAGCTGTGGTGAAATTGTCTGTCAACCACTAAGTCTTTATGCTCAGGAAGGTACTAGGAGTGATCTTCAGCTCCACGGTCAATATACGCAGGGACTCTATCTTTTCAGCTATGAACCAGGCACTCTCCACATATGATGCTACTACAGGCGGTAGAGTGCACGCTCTGTCTCACACGTGACACTCTTTCTCCAGCATGAGACGGATCCATTATGACATCTTTGTCTTATGTATAAGTTTCCTAATAATCATTTTCTCGCTGGTGGTTTATGTCTTCTAGTCTCAATGATTCTGTCCATGTTGTAGTCAGTAAAACCTTCTCTGTGTGCGATGACTTTCTGCAGACCTTTGTGGTGGGCTTGTGCTCCTTCACAGAAGCCAATCTGAAGGTCCAGAGCTGCAGTGTAAAGCATGTGCTCATGAGCAGAAGTCAGCGATAACAGCTGTGCCCTACAGAAGCAGCCAACGGTCACCACCATAGACTATAGTGGGCATACCGCAGTAAAGATAATAATATTTCATGATGACCGACATAAAAATGTGTTTTTCTGAAAGTTTAACAATAGTTATTTCCTCTTAAAATCTGTAATTTCAAGCACAGTCTGAGGTTGACAAGTTCTAAGAATCGGTTACCATAGCAAAAGACTCAGGATCAGTGTTAAATGCAAGAAGTAAACATGTATCACATCCCCGGACTTGTGTCATTCCGGGTCAGCATTGACTTGTTTACCGCTAGGTTACCGCTAGGTAGAAGGAGCGCATCGTGAGCTGCTCTCTCTTCTCTAAAGTTTTGTTTCCCCTTTGTTGACCCCAACATTCACCACAATTCACTAATACAGAAGTAGCAATCGTTATATTGGCAAATGTGCTATCATAAGCAGATTATGTAACATTGTTGCCCATTTACTTAGGTTTGGAACCACCATGCTTCATTTTTTGCACGTGAATGACATCTATGATCACAACTTCTTCTCTCATAAGTTGGGGGTTGATGTCATGTTGTATAGACCTGGTCACATGATAGACACATAAGTGCATTGCAAGTAGTGTGTACATCACCATCACAAAACCAGGTCTACACAACTGGTTATGTGATGGATGCACAGCTACACATCTCAATACTGCTTTGATAATTAAATCAGCATTGAGTTGTGTAGCTGTGCATCCATCACATAACCTGTGAAAGCTTCAGTATATGTCCCATACATACCTACAAAGCACAGGACTCTTGTATGACAATACAGTAATGAGTGGTTTAACATCACCCGCTTCCAGCTGAGCATTAAATCCTTGCACGCCTTGCCTCTAATCCTACTCTGGGTCATTTTGTCACATCCCGTGAGGTCTGTTTTACAGGTCATACATGATGATTTTAACTTTAGGAGACTGTCCAGAATATTCTTTTTAATTTGTACATAAGGAATAACATTATTTACAGCCATTACATGAACTGTATTTTGCATTTTTTCACAAGTTTTCCCTTTTTCTGTTGTCCATGAGCTATTAGTTGGATATTAATTGATATGATATATCCCATACACAATACACACACAGACACGAGGGATTCCTTCTCTCTTGTCTCTATGCAGTAGAAATAGAATGGAGGACAATGTAGAACAGTGTATCTGTGAATCCATCTCATTAATGAGATAAAACACTTACTAGAAAGCAGCAACATGTACGACTTTATACATCACTACTGAGCAGTGTGGCTATGAATCCATTTCTTTAACAAGACAGAACACTTACTAGAAAGCTCCTGCAGCATGGAAACAGTTATACAACAATACTGAGCAGTGCAGCTGTGATTGCTTTTCTGGGATGAGAATCCTCCCTCCTTTCTCCATAAATTTCAATCTCATCCCTCAGTCCATCTTGTATTGAGCATGATGGATTTTTGCATTGTTTTATATGATGACAATAATGTGAATGATGACGAGTTCAGGAGGCAGCAGAGAAGTATAAGTTTGAATAGTATATATTTCTGATAATTTACCAAGTTTCTTATATTTGATTTTACTTTTGATTTATGCAACGGTTATTGAAATGGCAGCGACTATACATGTTTCGTTAACATAAAACCGGACATCATCGCTTGCTCTCCTGCTGACGGTACCAGTTGCTCTGCTGCAGTCGTAGATGTGATCACAATAGTGGGTCCTTCGACATAAACCCCAGTGCATCCCTCTCGTATCCTCCATGTTCTAGAAGTACTGATGACCCCAGACCCTGGAACAAGGCTGAACACTAGAACCTACTAATTATCATTCCCCGTTAGTCACTTTGGCCGCCCTGACTATTTACAGCAACATCGAGGACAGATTCGAGCTCAGAAACAAAGTAATCAAAGTAATTACAGCAAAAAATAACAAATAATTAGCATTTTAAACAAAACCGCTTATCTCTGAGAATCCCCAGGCTTCCACACCTCAGAGGGCACCCCGAGGATGGGCAACGGGGGTAATTACATGTTGCCTTTTATGTTTATTATTAACCATGAAGAAATAAGAGCAGATTGAATTTACTGGCAGCGAGAAGGGTAGGATGGCGCCAAAGACGAGATTGTTTACTAGGCGGTGATGAGAGGGTAGGACACGTTCTGTTATTTTTATGTGTCGTGATTCTTTTAATTGGGAATAGATGACGTTTCTGGAAAGAACTTATTATACACTCAGATGAGCCCGAAATCGAGGATGGGGGGCGACACAGTAATGAGGGACCTACCAGAGTAAGCAATTAATAACAGTGTGCTGGAGACAAATCTGGGCAGCACGTATTTAGCAGATAACAGCTGCATACTCACAAAAATGACAAGTTCCAAAGTTGCATTTTTAACAGATTGATCAAAAATCTATTTGACCAATCTGAATTAAAAATGCAACTTTGTAACTTGTTTTTTTGAGTATGCAGCTCTTATGCAGACTTATGTGTATCTATGCTCGCAGACAGACATCCCCATGCGCTCTGATTCTGCAGTCATTTGTTAATGCTCCTTCTGTCTCCTCTTACAGCTAAGCTATGAAGATAGAGGGGGACGCATAGGTCTGCATGGGAGCTGTGTACACAAAACGGTTGAGGATTTTTAAGGTTGTTCTGTCAGCTTGATATTCTGCCCTGTGTGAAGGCAGCATATAACTGCTACAAGTCTGTTAGCAAAAGCAGATCTGACCGCTGTGCCGGTGTATTATAGGGAGCCAAGGAGAGGAGCTGCAAGATCTGAGAGCTAGAAAAATTAGACAAGGAGAATATATAGATCTATAGAAGGGTCAGTGAAACCTCTATTATATAGTAAAATAAACAATGATATTATTAGGACCCAACAGATCAGACTATTGGTAAATTCTCTGGGACGATCGGAAATTTATACAAAACCAAAAGGGGAAAAAGGACGGCCGATCAGTAATGTCCCAAATACAATAAAATATGTCAAACTATTTTATTTATGACAGCAACAGGGGTATCAGCACAATGACTTTAAAAAGAACAATTAAAAAACAAACAACAAGGACGCCCTCATGGAGTATACAAATGTAGGACGAAGGGTGACAGGTGAACATATATTATATATAAATCAGCAAACAGTGCATTCCTCTATTAGGTATATTCATATATCTAAAAAACGGAGTAGAGTTATGTATTCTATATAGAAAGAGGGACTCATCATGTGCCCATGTTCAATGTGTCACCTATTAGTGTAGAAAGTGTTATGAAGGAATTAGTAATACACTTACATAGAAATAACTCCTTCATCCAAGTGGCGTCCACCCTGATCTGAGAGCTGTGGTAATAGGGAGCCAGGGAGAGGAGCTGCCAGATCTGACCGCCGTGCCGGTGTATCATAGGGAGCCAAGGAGAGAAGCCGCCAGATCTGACCGCTGCGTCGGTGTATCATTAGGGAGCCAAGGAGAGGAGCCGCAAGATCTGAGAGCTGTGCCTATCGATGTATCATAACAAGCCAAGGAGAGGATCCACCAGATCTGACAGCCATGCCGGTGTATCATAGAGAGCCAAGGAGAGGAGCTGCCAGATCTGGCCACTGTGTCGGTGTATCATAGGGAGTCAAGGAGAGGAGCCACCAGATCTGACCATTGTGCCGGTGTATCATAGGGAGTCAAGGAGAGGAGCTGCCAGATCTGACCATTGTGTCGGTGTATCATAGGGAGTCAAGGAGAGGAGCTGCCAGATCTGACCGCAGTGCCGATGTATCATAGGAAGCCAAGGAGAGGAGCCGCCAGATCTGACCGCTGTGTCGGTGTATCATAGGGAGTCAAGGAGAGGAGCCACCAGATCTGACCATTGTGCCGGTGTATCATAGCAAGCCAAGGAGAGAAGTCGCCAGATCTGACAGCCATGCCGGTGTATTATAGGGAGCCAAGGAGAGGAGCCACCAGATCTGACCGCTGTATCTGTGTATCATTAGGAAGCCAGGGAGAGGAGCTGCCAGATCTGACCATTGTGCCGGTGTATCATAGCAAGCCAAGGAGAGGAGCCACCTGATCTGACAGCCATGCCGGTGTATCACAGGGAGCCAAAGGAGAGAAGCTGCAAGATCTGAGAGCTGTGCCAATCGATGTATCATAGCAAGCCAAGGAGAGAAGCTGCCAGATCTGACAGCCATGCCGGTGTATTATAGGGAGCCAAGGAGAGAAGCTGCAAGATCTGACCGCTGTGCGGGTGTATCATAGGGAGCCAAGGAGAGGAGCTGACAGATCTGACCGCCGTGTCGGTGTATCATAGGGAGCCAAGGAGAGGAGCTGACAGGTCTGACCGGCGTGTCGGTGTATCATAGGGAGCCAAGGAGAGGAGCTGACAGGTCTGACCGCCGTGCGGGTGTATCAAAGAGAGCCAAGGAGAGGAGCCGCCAGATCTGACCATTGTGTCGGTGTATCATAGGGAGTCAAGGAGAGGAGCTGCCAGATCTGACCGCAGTGCCGATGTATCATAGGAAGCCAAGGAGAGGAGCCGCCAGATCTGACCGCTGTGTCGGTGTATCATAGGGAGTCAAGGAGAGGAGCCACCAGATCTGACCATTGTGCCGGTGTATCATAGCAAGCCAAGGAGAGAAGTCGCCAGATCTGACAGCCATGCCGGTGTATTATAGGGAGCCAAGGAGAGGAGCCGCCAGATCTGACCGCTGTATCTGTGTATCATTAGGAAGCCAGGGAGAGGAGCTGCCAGATCTGACCATTGTGCCGGTGTATCATAGCAAGCCAATGAGAGGAGCCACCTGATCTGACAGCCATGCCGGTGTATCACAGGGAGCCAAAGGAGAGAAGCTGCAAGATCTGAGAGCTGTGCCAATCGATGTATCATAGCAAGCCAAGGAGAGAAGCTGCCAGATCTGACAGCCATGCCGGTGTATTATAGGGAGCCAAGGAGAGAAGCTGCAAGATCTGACCGCTGTGCGGGTGTATCATAGGGAGCCAAGGAGAGGAGCTGACAGATCTGACCGCCGTGTCGGTGTATCATAGGGAGCCAAGGAGAGGAGCTGACAGGTCTGACCGCCGTGCGGGTGTATCAAAGAGAGCCAAGGAGGGGAGCCGCCAGATCTGACTGCAGTGCCGGTGTATCATAAGGGAGCCAAGGAGAGAAGCTGCAAGATCTGAGAGCTGTGCTGATCGATGTATCATAGCAAGCCAAGGAGAGGAGCCGCCAGATCTGACCGCAGTGCCGGTGTATCATAAGGGAGCCAAGGAGAGAAGCTGCAAGATCTGAGAGCTGTGCTGATCGATGTATCATAGCAAGCCAAGGAGAGGAGCCGCCAGATCTGACCGCAGTGCCGGTGTATCATAAGGGAGCCAAGGAGAGAAGCTGCAAGATCTGAGAGCTGTGCTGATCGATGTATCATAGCAAGCCAAGGAGAGGAGCCGCCAGATCTGACAGCTGTGCCAGTGTATCATAGAGAGCCAAGGATAGGAGCCACCAGATCTGACCGCTGTGCCCGTGTATCATAGAGAGCCAAGGAGAGGAGCCACCAGATCTGACCGCTGTGCCGATGTATCATAGGAAGCCAAGGAGAGGAGCTGCCAGATCTGACCGCTGTGTCTGTGTATCATTAGGGAGCCAGGGAGAGGAGCTGCCAGATCTGACCACTGTGCCGGTGTATCATAGGGAGCCAAGGAGAGGAGCCACCTGATCTGACAGCCGTGCCGGTGTATCATAGGGAGCCAAGGAAAGGAGCCGCAAGATCTGAGAGCTGTGCTGGTTTATCATAGGGAGCCAGGGAGAGGAGCCGCCTAACACAAGTGAGACCAGCAGGGAATGCTCCTAAGAGTCATACTGACTTGTTTTTTCACCAAGGAGGAACATTTCAAGGTTTGGGTGGAGTAAGGGACCTTCCTGTAGTCGAGTCTACTGAGAAGAACTTAGGCAAAGCTTAAAATACGGACAGATATGAAGTATAGAAACATGACAACTGCCACCACTGGGACCGGCCACAACATTATCCTCTGTGCGGCTGTAGGAGATGGCCCAGCTGCCATGTTCCCCCTGAAGACATTAATGCTGCTGTGGTGTAGAATTTGAATAATGTTTTGATCCTGAAATGTTTCCTTGGAGGCTGCAGTAATGTGTAACGGTCACAAGATGTCACTGTCTAGAATGTAGGTGAAAAGTGATGTTTGACCAGTAACACAGCAGGCATAGAGACAGTATGAGGGTTAACGGCATGCCCAGACTGGGGAGGGGAAACTGAGAGTTAGTGCCAAGTTCAGGAAGTGACAGTTCAGTGCAGGACAGTTGTGTAAAGTGGCAGCAGCAGTCTCACTCATTGGACTGCTAGGGTCAACGTGGGCCTAATACTCGGAGCAGTGGATTGCCAAAAATACCCATTTGTGATATTCCATCTACCGGCCTGTGGGACCTTTGAGATGGATGTTGGGGCCCTTGGGCGCACTCATCCTGTCTAGTTACAGGGAAAGATGGACTCAGACTCTATGAGGCAGGAGGTGTTGTAATCCAGGTGCACTGCTAGTGGTGAAGAAGACTTCCTAGTGCTAGAGAAGACAGCAAGAGGGACACTTCACCCATACCGAGAACCAGGGCCGAAGTGGGAAAGATAACAGCCCATTGGGCCTCATCTTATATGCCTGATGAAAGACTGCCAACTGTCCAGGAATAGTTTGTTTTTATAAATCCTGTGTCCCCTGGATTGATTGCTGCCGAGAAGAGGAAAACCTGGAGCCAATGGAGGCCGCAGGCCAGTAGTAAGTGTAAGTGTGATGAACCCCCCACACAGCAGCACTTCGGGACGGGGACACGAATTGTCTGTAGAGTGCCAGAGCGAGTGGGATCACGACTACCTCGCATGGGCACTTTACACGTCCTCTCTACCAGTAAGGCTTGATGAACCAAATGGAGCAAAACATGGCTGTTTTGTATGAGAAACACCTAACCGCCTGTCCACGGGTGCAGCGCGGCTGAAGAAATGGCGGACTGTGGACAGATTTCTGAAATAAAGCAACAATGTTTTTCTAATCCTGAACTAGAAAGTAGTGAATTCTTATTGTACTATGTATTGGTCGGACTGTATCCCGCATCCATAGACTTCTCTGGATCCATACTGAGCCCCCAATTTACACTGAAGTATAAGGTGACGTCTTTCTCATCGTTTTTTTTAAAACCCGGATCAAAAACTGTGGCATTTTCCATCACATCCCATAATATAGCGGAATTTACCAAGTGTATAAGATTGCTGGGAACAGCTGAGCATGGCTGCAGAATGAGTTCACCGAGGGTCTGTCAGTGAGCTCGTCTGTGGTTTGTACCTCTGTTACTGAGCTCCTCTGTGCTGACTTATCACCACATCAAATTTCATCTCAACCTTGATGTGGTCTGTGGCCATAAATGAATAAAGAGGAGTTCAGAAGAAATGAAAATAAAAAGTTGCAAATTCCAAACAAGCTCATTGATAGTCTAAGTTAACTCACTATGCCGGGAAGCAAAAAGCCGAACGGTGCACAATTTTTCATTAAAAAAAAATATATATATATATTTTTATCGTAAAACAGATACATTTACATAAAAAAAATGCCCCCAAAGGTGAACCTTTGTCACCTAGGGAATATGGGATGGGGGACCTTTTTTTATTTACCTGCATTAATGTGATTACTGTCCTGTAATAAACGCCACAAAAGAAAATATCCCAGAGAAGCTTCTAAATGTCAGCCGCAAATTAATTGGAGAAATTAAGTATTCATTTATGGCCGTTCCTCAGATTTAATCTTGTCCGTGGAAGTAGATCCCATCTGTCCTGCCCCCTCAATCTCTGGCTTCATTCAGAATGATTTGTACTTTCAATGAATGAATATCCTGAGACGCTTTCAGGTCACATTAAATTTAATGAAATGTTTATTGTAATCGTCCCGGAATTCTCTGCTCGGATTTGGCCCTTGATATTTTGTCAATATGTCGTTGTTGGCGGTTTTAATAATGGAAGTACGACTTGTCCGATGGAGAGTCTCGGAGTTACCCATTCTATGCCAAGTTCTTCTGTCCTTCTAAGCTCGAAGGAGCATCTCAGATATTAGTTGTGTCACCATAAGGTAAGAATAACCATTTACTCGCAGCTCAATGTCAGGCAGCTTCTGCAAAAGCAGCTACAGTTTTTAGGATCTTAGGATGTAAAAAATGAGTTAAAATACCTGACTATATGAATTGCTCCTCTTATTGGGCCTCATCTTGAGCGCAGTTTTGGAGTTTCATAATGTAAAAAAAGGTATAATAAGATTGAGGAGGATTCAAAAGCTTGAGTGTAGATGAGAATTTAGGATAAATAGTATTTAGGGTTGGCAACGAATAAATGACTAGAACAAAAGATGCCCCAGAGATAGTCTTAAGTTATAATGATAAAGGTGTTGATACAAAGTAACAAGTTATCACCTATCCACCTTTTAGATATTAACGTACAAGCCGCTGGTCCCACCTCTGTGCATGCGCACCACCGCGCCTTTCATTCTCTATGGAACGAGCACTGTACTTTGAAAGGATCGATGTTTGCACATGTGCAACACTTGATTTATTGTCTATGGAACTGGCATACTGGCATCCATCAGCTGTCTCCGGCAGTCCAATATATTCCAAATGGAGCGGTGCTGCACATGCACAACCATCCCTCCGTTCATTTGCTATGAGACAAGCACTGCAGTCAACTAACTTTTTGAAAGGAGCCATGGTTGTGCACCGTGTGCACCAATTCATTCATTGTCTATGGAACTGACAAAGACAGGACTCAGCTCAGAGATCTCCGGCAGTCCCATAGACGATTACTGGATTGTTGGTGCGCATGCGCAACCATGTCTGCATTCAACGGGTAGATGAGCATGACCAGATCAATATGGCTGCCAGACCCTGCCGATCTGAAAAAAAACATTTAATAATGTAAAATCACAGGAGGAAGTGATGGGAATATCAATGATAAAAAGATTTAATAATTCACACATCCTAAAAATGTCCTTTAAAAGGAGTTTGTGCATGACAAAGGAATAGAGTCATGGTAGAAAGTGCTGGCACCCTTGAAATTGTTCCAGGAAATGTATTTCTCCCAGAAATGATTCCAATTACACATGTTTTGTTACACACAGGTTTATTTGCTTTGTGTGTATTGGGACAACATCTGAAACCAGATAAAAAGGGGAGAAGTTGCCTCAATCTTTGCATTGTGTGTCTCTGTGTGCCACACTAAGCATGGAGAACAGAAAGAGGAGAAGAGATCTGTTTGAGCACTTGAGAACCAAAATTGTTGAAAAATATGAACAATCTCAAGGTTACAAGTCCATCTCCAGAGATCTTGATGTTACTTTGCCTACGGTGCATAACATGATAAAGAAGTTTGCTTCCCATATTACTGTAGCTAATCTCCCTGGATGTGAACAGGAGGAGGATAGTCTGGATGGTGGATAAGCAGACCCAATCAAGGTCCAAAGAAATTCATGCTGCCCTGCAGGTTCAGGTTGTATCAGTCTCAGCGTGAACTATCCGTCGACATTTGAATAAAATGAAACACTATGGTAGGAGGATCCCACTGCTGACAGAAACATAAGAAAGCTAGACTGCAGTTTGCCAAAATGTACGCGAGTAAGCCAAAATCCTTCTGAAAAAGGGTCTTGTGGACAGATGAGACCAAGATAGAGCTTTCTGGTAACACACATCATTCTACTGTTTGCCAAAAAAGGAACAAGGCCTACAAAGAAGAGAACACAGTACCTACAGCCAAATATGGTGGAGGTTAAAAAATATTTTGGGGTTGTTTTGCTTCCTCTGGCACTGGGTGCCTAGACTGTGTGTAAGGCATCATGAAATCTAAAGATTACCAAAGGATTTCGGGTCGCAATATAGTGCCCAGTGTCAGAAAGCTTCATTTGCGTTTGCATCCAAGGTCATGGGTCTTCCAGCAGGACAATGACACAAACATACTTCATGAAGCCCCCAGAAATGGATGGAAACAAAGCGCTGGAGAGTTCTGAAGTGGCAGCAATGAGTCTGGATCTAAATCCCATCGATCACCTGTGGAGAGATCTTTATATCACTGATCGGAGAAGACACCTTCACATAGGAGAGACCGGGAGCAGTTTGTAAGAAGAGTCGTCCAAAATCCCAGCTGAGAGGAGGAAGAAGCTCGTTATTGAAGGAAGTGATTGATTGCAGTTATTTATTCCAAAGGATATGCAACCAAATATTAAAATGAGGATGCCAACAACTTTATTTTTTTTTGTGCAATTTTGTCCAATTTGCCTTATTTGTCTTGTTCCAATACACAAAGAAAATAAACATGTGTATAACAAAACATGCGGAATTGCAATAATTTATTGGGAGAAATACTTTATATTCTGAAACAATTTCAAGGGTGCCGACACGTTCTGCCTTGACTTTACAACCTTTGTTTACTGACTACTTTACAAAAGAAAAATTGCAAAAGTTTTCAAACCCTTTAAAGACACACTGTGCGGGACCTGAGGTGCATAACGCAGGGATTCCGAAATCAGCAACGAGATAAAACCTTTGCATCTCATTCATGGCCATATGAGAGGGCTGTAGATGCAGGAAAAGCCTCATTGACCAACCCAAAAGTAGAAAAAATCCCTTTTATATAATGCATATGGAAATTACTATAATTCTCACACACAAGGTAATCCCCTTCTCTTCTAAACTGCCGCTATTTCCCACTGTGACATCTTTCCCTCAGTTCTGTAAGTCTCCGGGCTTAATCTCTTTCTGAAGCAGCTTCTCCCCCTCTCACAGCAGGAAGTCTCAGCACAAACTCAAGCACCAGTTACCGGCTGCATTACATAAAGCCAATCAGCTTCATATTTCTCTGAGGGCGATGCCACATCTCTGGGTCTGCCCATCTCCTCCCTGTACAAGCCTCAGCCATAGCACGCAGTCAGCTAACACGTCTCTGGATATTAAAACTGGAGGGAAATAATGTTCCATCATCGTTTTTCACAAACCTTCTAAACTGCACATCAGTCAAACCCAGCAGAGCACACAACATGATAATTGGAGGGGTTCCCCACTCCCTTTAAATTTCAGGAGTCCACATACGATAACTGAGGTTCATAGTTACTAACAGCAAGTCTACATGGGTTTTCTCAAGTTTGGAAGTTACTTCCTATCCATTAGATTGAGGATAACTTAACGATCGCTAGTAGTCCACTGATCCCAAGAACTGTGGTTGTGAAAGTGTGGAGTGGAAGTTGATCATGCGTATTGCCACTTAATTCATTCTTTGTTGAGTTCTGAATATTAGTAGAGACCCAGTTTTTGGGATTGAAGGGGTTCCCAGTTGTTGGATCCTCAGCGATCTGCAGATTTTCCCTTATACTATAGATAGGGGATAACATCCAAACTTAAGAATACCCCTTTAACTATGTCCAATCTCTGCTTTTGAAATTGGTCGATTCTCAATTGCTGACTGGCATGCCTGAGCCCAAAGCATCCTGTCACATAGGCTGAATGCTCAACAGCACGCCTGAGCTCAGGACACCCTGTCACATAGGTTGAATGCTCAACAGCACGCCTGAGCTCAGGACACCCTGTCACATAGGCTGAATGCTCAACAGCACGCCTGATCCCAGGACACCCTGTCACATAAGCTGAATGCTCAACAGCACACCTGAGCCCAGGACACCTTGTCACATTGGCAGAATTCTCAAAAGCACGCCTGGGCTCAGGACATCCTGTCACACAGGCTGAATGCTCAACAGCACACGTGAGCCCAGGACATCCTGTCAGATAGGCTGAATTCTCAACAGAACACCTGAACCGAGGACATCCTGTCAGCTAGGCTGATTGCTCAACAGCAAGACTGGAGTTGAGCAAATTTGTTTGGATTCGGTTCCGAATACGGTCGGCAGCGAATATTGTTTTTGCAATATTAGTCGAACACAATCGAACGTCATGAGAGTCAATGGTAGTAGAAATTGCCAAATATGTTGGGAACTGATCATCAAACATACGATAGGCATGAATAGGGAACCAATATGGCACAAATATGGCAAATTCAGATTCGGTGACGAAATTCGAAAAAATTCGCTCAACAGCACATCTGAGCTCAGGACATCCTGTCACATAGGCTGAATGTTCGACAGCATGCCTGAGCTCAGGATATCCTGTCACATAAGCTGAATGCTCAACAACATGCCTGAGCCCAGGACATCCTGTCACATAGGCTGAATGCTCAACAACATGCCTGAGCCCAGGACACATTGTTACATAGGCAGAATGCTCAACAGCACACCTGAGCTCAGGACATCCTGTCACATAGGCTGAATGCTCAACAGCATGTCTGAGATCAGGACATCCTGTCAGATAGGCTGATTGCTCAACAGCAAGACTGGAGTTGAGCAAATTTGTTTGGATTCGGTTTCGAATATGGTCGGCAGCTAATATTGTTTTTGCAATATTAGTCGAACACAGCCGAACGTCATAAGAGTTAATGGGAGTAGAAATTGCTGAATATGTTCGGAACTGATCATGAAACATACAATAGGCACGATTAGGGAACCAATATGGCACAAATATGGCAAATTCAGATTCGGTGCCGAAATTTGAAAAAATTCGCTCAACAGCACATCTGAGCTCAGGAAATCCTGTCCCATAGGCTGAATGTTCGACAGCATGCCTGAGCTCAGGATATCTTGTCACATAAGCTGAATGCTCAACAGCATGCCGGAGCTCAGGACACCCTGTCACATAGGCTGAATACTCAACAACATGCCTGAGCCCAGGACATCCTGTCATATAGGCTGAATGCTCAACAACATGCGTGAGCCCAGGACACATTGTTACATAGGCAGAATGCTCAACAGCACACCTGAACTCAGGACATCCTGTCACATAGGCTGAATGCTCAACAGCATGTCTGAAATCAGGACATCCTGTCAGATAGGCTGATTGCTCAACAGCAAGACTGAAGTTGAGCAAATTTGTTTCGATTCGGTTCCGAATACGGTCGGCAGCTAATATTGTTTTTGCAATATTAGTCGAACACAGCCAAACATCATGAGAGTTCATGGGAGTAGAAATTGCCGAATATGTTCAGAACCGATCATCAAACATACAATAGGCACGATTAGGGAACCAATATGGCACAAATATGGCAAATTCAGATTCGGTGACCTAATCCGAAAAAAATTTGCTCAACAGCACGTCTGAGCTCAGGACATCCTGTCACATAGGCTGAATGCTCGACAGCACACCTGAGCCCAGGACATCCTGTCTGATAGGCTGAATGCTCAACAGCACATCTGAGCCCCGGACACCTTGTCACATAGACTGAATGCTTGAAAGCACGCCTGAGCTCAGGATATCCTGTCACATAGGCTAAATGCTTGAAAACATGCCTGAGCCCAGTACACCCTCTCACATAGGCTCAATGTTCGACAGCATGCCTGAGCTCACGACACCCTGTTACATAGGCTGAATGCTCAACAGCATGCCTGAGCGTAGCACATTCTGTCACACAAGCTGAATGCTTGACTGCATCCCTGAGCTCTGGACATTCTGTCACATAGGCAAAATGCTCAACAGCACACTTGAGCTCATAATATCCTGACTCATAGGTTGAACACTTGGCAGCATGCCTGAGCTCAGGACACCCGGTCCCATAGGTTGAATGATCGACAGCACACCTGAACTCAGGACACCCGGTTCCATAGGTTGAATGATTGACAGCAAGCCTGAGCTCAGGACATCCTGTTACATAGGCTAAATGCTCAACAGCACACAAGAGTTCATAATATCCTGACTCATAGGCTGAATGCTCGATATCACGCCTGACCTCAGAACATTCTGTCATGTAGGCTGAATACTCGACAGCATGCCTGAGCTAAGAACACTCTGTCACATAGGCTGAATGCTCGACAGCACTCCTGAGCTAAGAACATCCTGTCCTGTAGTCTGAATACTTGACATCACACTTCAGCTCAGGACACCTAGTCACATAGGCCTGTTTCAGCCACATCATCAAAATCCTTGCGACTGTCCAATCTTCAGGACCTTTCACTCCAGCTCTCTGCTAACAGAGTGGCTCGGTATACGAGTGGGCACAGCCTCTTCCACCAAGTCAATCTCTCCTCTGTTACTGATGGTCAGTACAATATTCCAGAAGTGTCCACTACTTATTTAATAGTAATTGCTCCATTTGTTCCCTCTACATGTTTTCTGCAATTGACCATGAATGGATGAAAAGCCCTGACTAAATACCCCGTTATCTCATGTGCAATCACATCGCTATTGTGCAAACAAGCCCCACGCTCCACAAAAACAATGATGATCCCAACGCATCCCTATGTGAACCAGAACACATCTAAACATGAAGGACCAAGACGTAATCTCCTCGACTGCCACATTTCCTCCAGAGCCGTTCATCTCCTTCAGCATCCCAAAAAGATTAGTAGTTCAGTAAGGGGGTAACTAGTTGTCTTCCACCTTCTTACATACAAGAGCTCCGTAGGAGACTGGACACCATGACATCATGGCACCATGTAGCATCAGGCAGGAGAGCAACGTACAAGGGCAGGGAAGGGGCAACCAGTGTCTTACTATGGGGCGGCTTCCAAGTAACAGGGCCGCAGACGTGTGGAGTGCGATGATATATGATGGCTGTACATCAGGGGCATTGGCCAGATCACAGGTGTGATATATAGGCGCGCATTCACACTGTCGTCATTAGCAGACAAATATAACCTAGAATATAAACAGTGAGTAGAACTCAATAAAAAAAGCATAAAAAACCATCCCACCGCAACAAGGTGTACCCAGTCAGGATGGTCCCTAGCTCTAATATCTCAGCTCGCTATGTGCCAGCAGCCTCAGGATAGATGGAGGCAGAACAGGACCCATGCCTGATTGTATGACACTTTCCCCTAAAATAGCAGCGCCCAAGACAGGGGCCATTCCTCAAATGTACTGAGTACAAAAAACTAAAGCGAAGCCTAAGCCATATTAGTATAGGTGTAATATGCAGGTGCCCATCCTGATTGGGTACACCTTGTCGCGATCGGAAGGCTTTTATACTTTTTAGATCAAAAAATGTTAACTTTGTATCCAATGTTTTTACTATTTACTTACTGTAGGTTTTTATGCATTGTTTTTATTCTAGGTTATATTTAGCAGTGTGAATGTGCACCTATATATCACACTTATTATAAAAGGTGATCCGGCCTATGTTTTTTGACTTTGCTTCAGTTTCTTATACTTTGGGATGTGACCACCTGCTTGACTTGTTCACCATAATATAATCAGGCACGAGTTATGCCCCCCCGTCTTTTTCCTGCTCTGCCCCCATCCATTTCCAGCCCTGTTCCGTCTATTTCCTGCCCTGACCCATCTATTTCCAGCCCTGTTCCGTCTATTTCCTGCTCTGCCCCCATCCATTTCCAGCCCTGTTCCGTTTATTTCCTGCCCTGACCCATCTATTTCCAGCCCTGTTCCGTCTATTTCCTGCTCTGCCCCCATCCATTTCCAGCCCTGTTCCGTCTATTTCCTGCCCTGACCCATCTATTTCCAGCCCTGTTCCGTCTATTTCCTGCTCTGCCCCCATCCATTTCCAGCCCTGTTCCGTCTATTTCCTGCCCTGACCCATCTATTTCCAGCCCTGTTCCGTCTATTTCCTGCTCTGCCCCCATCCATTTCCAGCCCTGTTCCGTCTATTTCCTGCCCTGACCCATCTATTTCCAGCCCTGTTCCGTCTATTTCCTGCTCTGCCCCCATCCATTTCCAGCCCTGTTCCGTCTATTTCCTGCCCTGACCCATCTATTTCCAGCCCTGTTCCGTCTATTTCCTGCTCTGCCCCCATCCATTTCCAGCCCTGTTCCGTTTATTTCCTGCTTTGCCCCATCTATTTTCTGCTCTGCCCCGTTTATTTCATGCTCAGCCCCAGCTATTTCCTGCTGTGCCCCGTCTTTTTCATGCTCAGCCCCATCTATTTCCTGCTCTGCCCCATCTATTTCTTGCTTTGCCCCGTCTATTTCATGCTCAGCCACATCTATTTCCTGCTCTGCCCCATCTTTTTCATGCTCAGCCTCCATCTATTTCCTGCTCTGCCCCATCTATTTCATGTTCTGCCCCATTTATTTCCAGCCCTGTCCCATCTATTTCCTGCTCTGCCCCGATTATTTCCTGCTATGCCTCATCTATTTCCTGCAATGTCTCTGTCTATTTCCTGCTCTGCCCCATTTATTTCCTGCTCTGCCCTGTCTATTTCCTGCTCTGACCCCATCTATCTCCTGCCCTCTCTATTTCCTGTTCTGCCTCGACTATTTCCTGCCCTGCTACCGTCTATTTCCTGCTCTGCCCCATCTATTTCAATCCCTTTCCCGTCTATTTCCTGCTCTACATCTGTCTATTTTCTGCTCTGTCCTCATCTATTTCCTGCTCTGACCCTTTCTATCTCTTGGCCTGTCTGCTTTATTTCCTGCTCTACCCCGACTATCTCCTGCCTTGTCACGTCTATTTACTACTCAGGCCCCATCTATTTTTTGCTCTGCCCCATCTATTTCCTGCTCTGACCCCATTTATTTCTTGCCCTGTCTGGTCTATTTCCTGCTCTGCCCTGACTATTTCCTGCTCTGCCCCATCTATTTCCAGCCCTGCCCCCATCTATTTTGATGGCACATATTGAGATGAGTTACTAGAGAAAGGATCATCCTGATTGGATGCACCTTGTTGTGGTGGGATGGCGTTTATGTTTTTTTTTTATCAAAATGGTGTCAACTAAGTCCTTACTATATAACCTAGGAAATAAAAACAATGCATGGAAATCCATGTATCAGGGGTGTAGGTATATGAGGTGCACTCTTGGTCTTGGTGCATGATCGGGTCCAAATGTCACTTGGAGAGTTTGGGACTGTGCACATTGGAGCCCAGGAGCTCTAAGACTACATAGTTTTTTGTATAAGGCTAATTATGTGGTCACTATAGCGGTATAATTTATGCACAGTATGGTTGTGGTGTTGGCATTTACAGCATTACCATGTAGATGACTATATGGGAGTGCTACATGGCCAATATTTGGTAATATTATTTGGACACCATACTGTATAAGAGTGGTTTCACACATCCTGATATTTCCAGTACCGGAAAAAACAGTACTGGAGATGTCCTTGTCACTGTGTGCCACCCGTGTGCCGCATCAGTACCACGCGCACTGGCGCCAGAGAAGCAGCAGTACAGCTAGCACTGTTCTCCTGTGCCAGGTGCTGAAGACCACTCGTATCATTCTTCCCTGCTCTGTCGGCGATCAGCGTGAGCAGGGAAGAATGATGAGAGTTGTATTTAAGTGATAACAATGAGAGCAGGTGGCAGCTGATAATGTGCTATAAATAAATAATCAGCAGGGGTTCCCCTGTATTTTTGATAACCAGCCAAGCAAAACTGACAGCTGTGGGCTGCAACCCTCAGCTGTCAGCTTCAGCAAGGTTGGTTATCAAGACTAGAGGGGTCCCCACGCTGTTTTTTTTTTTTTTTCTAATTATTCAAATAAATCATTAAAAAAAAAACATTGTCAGGTCCCCCTATTTTTGACAACCAGCCTTGCTGAAGCAGACAGCTAGTGGCTGGTATTCTCAGGCTTGTATGGGGCCATGGATATTGACCCCCCCACCCTAAAAGTAGCATTAGAAAAGGTGTCAACTCTGGTTCTTTGCCCAACTCTTCCCACTTGCCCTGTAGAGGTGGCAAGTGGGGTTAATATTTGTGGGGTTGATGTCACCTTTGTATTGCCAGGTGACATCAAGCCCATGGATTACTAATGGAGAGTGTTGTGAATTTGGATTCTGGGCTCCCTGTCATGATCTCTGCAGGCAGAGATCATAGCAAGCCTATAGAAGGACAAGCTCTCGGAAGATGGAACTATACTGACCATGAACTAAGCCTGCCGCGCAACTAGAAATAGCCAGGTAGCATTTCCTATTAATCGCTAGATGCCCAGCTCTGGCCTAAGACCTAAATAGCTAGCAGAGGGAAATATAAGACCTGGCTCACCTCTAGAGAAATATTCCAAAGAAGACAGTAGCCCCCCACATATAATGACGGTGAGTTCAGATGAAACAACAAACGCAGCAGGAAAATAGTCTTAGCAAATTTGAGGTCCGCTTACTAGATAGCAGAAGACAGATAGTATACTTTCATGGCCAGCAGAAAAATACTAACAAAACACCATCCAGAGATTACCTTAAACTCTGGCATTAACTCATAACGCCAGAGTAGCAATCCCTGATCGACGAGAGCTTTCCAGACACAGTAACAAAACTTCAGCTGCGAACTGGAACAAATAGGCAAAACAAAACATGGACAAAAGTCCAACTTATCAGTAGTTGTCTAGAAGCAGGAACAAGCACTGAGAGGCATCAGATAACATTGTTGACCGGCAAGAAACCACCAGAGAAATGAGCTTAAATAGCGACACCCACTACTGATGGAATCAGGTGAAACAGGAAAGAGGATGACAAGTCCAATTCCACAAGCGGCCACCGGGGGAGCCCAGAATCCAAATTCACAACAGTACCCCCCCCTCAAGGAGGGGGCACCGAACCCTCACCAGATCCACCAGGGCGACCAGGATGAGCCCTATGGAAGGCACGAACAAGATCAGAAGCATGAACATCAGATGCATTGACCCAAGAATTATCCTCCTGGCCGTAACCCTTCCAGTTGACCAGATACTGGAGTTTCCGTCTGGAAACACGAGAGTCCAAAATTTTCTCCACAACGTACTCCAACTCACCCTCAACCAACACCGGAGCAGGAGGCTCAACAGAAGGTACAACAGGTACCTCATACCTGCGCAATAACGACCGATGAAAAACGTTATGAATGGAAAAGGACGCAGGGAGGTCCAAACGGAAAGAAACAGGATTAAGAATCTCCAATATTCTATAAGGGCCGATGAACCGAGGTTTAAACTTAGGAGAAGAGACCCTCATAGGGACAAAACGAGAAGACAGCCACACTAAATCTCCAACACAAAGCCGAGAACCAACACGACGATGACGGTTGGCAAAACGCTGAGTCTTCTCCTGTGACAACTTCAAATTGTCCATAACCTGCCCCCAGATGTGATGCAATCTCTCCACCACCGCATCCACTCCAGGACAATCCGAGGATTCCACCTGACCGGAGGAAAATCGAGGGTGAAACCCCGAATTACAGAAAAACGGGGACACCAAGGTGGAAGAACTGGCCCGATTATTGAGGGCGAACTCTGCCAATGGCAAAAAAGCAACCCAATCATCCTGGTCAGCAGAGACAAAACACCTCAGATATGTCTCAAGGGTCTGATTAGTCCGCTCGGTCTGGCCATTAGTCTGAGGGTGAAAAGCAGATGAAAAAGACAAATCTATGCCCATCCTAGCACAGAATGCCCGCCAAAATCTAGACACAAATTGGGTACCTCTGTCAGAAACAATATTCTCAGGAATACCGTGCAATCGGACAACATTCTGAAAAAACAGAGGAACCAACTCAGAAGAAGAAGGCAACTTGGGCAGAGGAACCAAATGGACCATTTTAGAGAAACGGTCACAGACCACCCAGATGACAGACATCTTCTGGGAAACAGGCAGATCTGAAATAAAATCCATCGAGATGTGTGTCCAAGGCCTCTTAGGAATAGGCAAGGGCAACAGCAGTCCGCTAGCCCGAGAACTACAAGACTTGGCCCGAGCACAAACGTCACATGACTGCACAAAGACTCGCACATCTCGTGACAGAGAAGGCCACCAGAAGGATCTTGCCACCAAATCCCTGGTACCAAAAATTCCGGGATGACCTGCCAATGCAGAAGAATGTACCTCAGAGATGACTCTGCTGGTCCAATCATCCGGAACAAACAGTCTATCAGGCGGACAACGATCCGGTCTATCCGCCTGAAACTCTTGCAAGGACCGCCGCAGATCAGGAGAAACGGCCGACAAAATTACTCCCTCCCTAAGGATACCTGTGGGTTCAGAATTACCAGGAGAGTCCGGGTCAAAACTCCTAGAAAGGGCATCTGCCTTAACATTCTTAGAACCCGGTAGGTATGACACCACAAAATTAAAGCGAGAAAAAAATAAAGACCAGCGCGTCTGTCTAGGATTCAGGCGTCTGGCAGTCTCAAGATAAATCAAATTTTTGTGGTCAGTCAATACCACCACCTGATGCCTAGCCCCCTCGAGCCAATGGCGCCACTCCTCAAACGCCCACTTCATGGCCAAAAGCTCCCGATTCCCAACATCATAATTCCGCTCTGCGGGCGAAAATTTGCGAGAAAAGAAGGCACAAGGCCTAATGACGGAGCAGTCGGAACCTTTCTGCGACAACACTGCCCCAGCACCGATCTCCGAAGCGTCAACCTCAACCTGAAAAGGCAGATTCACATCAGGCTGACGCAACACAGGGGCAGAGGCAAAACGGCGCTTAAGCTCCTGAAAGGCCTCTACAGCATGAGGGGACCAATTAGCAACATCAGCGCCTTGTCTGGTCAAATCAGTCAGTGGTTTAACGACATCCGAAAAACCAACAATAAATCGGCGGTAAAAGTTGGCAAAGCCCAAAAATCTCTGAAGACCCTTAAGAGAGGAGGGCTGAGTCCAGTCACAAATAGCTTGCACCTTGACGGGATCCATCTCAATGGAAGAGGGAGAAAAAATATACCCCAAAAAGGAAATTTTCTGGACCCCAAAAACGCACTTAGACCCCTTCACACATAAAGAATTAGACCGCAGAACCTGAAAAACTCTCCTGACCTGCTGGACATGAGAGTCCCAGTCATCAGAAAAAATCAGAATATCATCCAGATATATTATCATAAATTTATCCAGAAAATCGCGGAAAATATCATGCATAAAAGACTGGAAAACTGAAGGGGCATTAGAAAGACCAAAAGGCATGACCAAATACTCAAAGTGGCCCTCGGGCGTATTAAATGCGGTCTTCCACTCATCCCCCTGCCTGATCCGCACCAAATTATACGCCCCACGAAGATCAATTTTAGAGAACCACTTAGCACCCTCTATACGAGCAAACAAATCAGTAAGCAATGGCAATGGGTATTGATACTTAACAGTGATCTTATTCAGAAGCCGATAATCAATACATGGTCTCAAAGAGCCGTCTTTTTTTGAGACAAAGAAAAACCCAGCTCCCAAGGGAGAAGAAGATGGACGAATATGTCCCTTTTCCAAAGACTCCTTTATATATTCCCGCATAGCAGCATGTTCCGGCACAGACAAATTAAACAAACGACCCTTTGGATATTTACAACCCGGTATCAAATCTATGGCACAATCGCACTCACGGTGCGGAGGTAACGACCCAAGCTTGGGTTCGTCAAAGACGTCTTGATAATCAGAGAGGAACTCAGGGACTTCAGAGGGAATGGACGACGAAATAGAAACCAAAGGTACGTCCCCATGAATACCCCTACATCCCCAGCTCAACACAGAAATATCTCTCCAGTCCAAGACTGGGTTGTGAGACTGCAACCATGGCAATCCCAGTACCAAATCGTCATGTAAATTATACAGCACCAGGAAACGAATAATCTCCTGGTGATCCGGATTGATACGCATGGTTACTTGTGTCCAGTATTGTGGTTTATTATTAGCCAATGGGGTGGAGTCAATCCCCTTCAGAGGAATAAGAGTCTCCAAAGGCTCTAAATCAAAACCACAACGATTGGCAAAGGACCAATCCATAAGACTCAGAGCGGCGCCAGAGTCAACATAGGCGTCCGTGGCAATGGATGACAAAGAGCAAATCAGGGTTACAGACAAAATAAACTTAGACTGAATGGTGCCAATGGAAACAGACTTATCAAGCTTCTTTGTACGCCTAGAGCATGCCGATATAACATGAGTAGAATCCCCACAATAGAAACACAATCCATTCTTCCGTCTAAAATTCTGTCGCTCGCTCCTGGACAGAATTCTATCACACTGCATACTTTCTGGCGTCTTTTCCATAGACACCGCCAGATGGTGCATCGGTTTGCGCTCCCGCAGACGCCTATCAATCTGAATAGCCATTGTCATGGACTCATTCAGACCTGCAGGCAAAGGGAACCCCACCATAACATCCTTAACGGCATCAGAGAGACCTTCTCTGAAAGTTGCCGCCAAGGCGCACTCATTCCACTGAGTAAGCACAGACCATTTACGGAATTTTTGGCAGAAAACTTCAGCTTCGTCTTGCCCCTGAGATAGTGCCATCAAAGTTTTTTCTGCCTGAAGTTCCAAATGAGGTTCCTCATAAAGCAAGCCCAAGGCCAGAAAAAACGCATCCACATCGCGTAACGCAGGATCCCCTGCTGGCAATGAGAAGGCCCAATCTTGAGGGTCACCCCTGAGCAAGGAAATCACAATCCTAACCTGCTGAGCAGGGTCTCCAGCTGAACGAGACTTCAGGGACAAATAAAGCTTACAATTATTTCGGAAATTCTGGAAGCTAGCTCTATTCCCTGTGAAGAACTCCGGCAAAGGAATTCTCGGCTCAGATACCGGAGCATGTACTACAAAATCTTGTAAATTTTGTACTTTCGTGATGAGATTATTCAAACCCGCAGTTACACTCTGGAGATCCATTATTGTCAGGTGCACACAGAGCATACAGAGATTAGGAGGAGAGAGAGAAAAAAGACTGCAGCAAGGCAGACTGGAGAAAAAAAAAAAAAAAAAAAAAAAAAATTCCAGCAGACTTCTTATAACTCTCCTTTCTCAACCTGGGTCTTTAACACTTTATGGGCCGGTCAAACTGTCATGATCTCTGCAGGCAGAGATCATAGCAAGCCTATAGAAGGACAAGCTCTCGGAAGATGGAACTATACTGACCATGAACTAAGCCTGCCGCGCAACTAGAAATAGCCAGGTAGCATTTCCTATTAATCGCTAGATGCCCAGCTCTGGCCTAAGACCTAAATAGCTAGCAGAGGGAAATATAAGACCTGGCTCACCTCTAGAGAAATATTCCAAAGAAGACAGTAGCCCCCCACATATAATGACGGTGAGTTCAGATGAAACAACAAACGCAGCAGGAAAATAGTCTTAGCAAATTTGAGGTCCGCTTACTAGATAGCAGAAGACAGATAGTATACTTTCATGGCCAGCAGAAAAATACTAACAAAACACCATCCAGAGATTACCTTAAACTCTGGCATTAACTCATAACGCCAGAGTAGCAATCCCTGATCGACGAGAGCTTTCCAGACACAGTAACAAAACTTCAGCTGCGAACTGGAACAAATAGGCAAAACAAAACATGGACAAAAGTCCAACTTATCAGTAGTTGTCTAGAAGCAGGAACAAGCACTGAGAGGCATCAGATAACATTGTTGACCGGCAAGAAACCACCAGAGAAATGAGCTTAAATAGCGACACCCACTACTGATGGAATCAGGTGAAACAGGAAAGAGGATGACAAGTCCAATTCCACAAGCGGCCACCGGGGGAGCCCAGAATCCAAATTCACAACAGCTCCCCCGGTGGCCGCTTGTGGAATTGGACTTGTCATCCTCTTTCCTGTTTCACCTGATTCCATCAGTAGTGGGTGTCGCTATTTAAGCTCATTTCTCTGGTGGTTTCTTGCCGGTCAACAATGTTATCTGATGCCTCTCAGTGCTTGTTCCTGCTTCTAGACAACTACTGATAAGTTGGACTTTTGTCCATGTTTTGTTTTGCCTATTTGTTCCAGTTCGCAGCTGAAGTTTTGTTACTGTGTCTGGAAAGCTCTCGTCGATCAGGGATTGCTACTCTGGCGTTATGAGTTAATGCCAGAGTTTAAGGTAATCTCTGGATGGTGTTTTGTTAGTATTTTTCTGCTGACCATGAAAGTATACTATCTGTCTTCTGCTATCTAGTAAGCGGACCTCAAATTTGCTAAGACTATTTTCCTGCTGCGTTTGTTGTTTCATCTGAACTCACCGTCATTATATGTGGGGGGCTACTGTCTTCTTTGGAATATTTCTCTAGAGGTGAGCCAGGTCTTATATTTCCCTCTGCTAGCTATTTAGATCTTAGGCCAGAGCTGGGCATCTAGCGATAAATAGGAAATGCTACCTGGCTATTTCTAGTTGCGCGGCAGGCTTAGTTCATGGTCAGTATAGTTCCATCTTCCGAGAGCTTGTCCCTCTATAGGCTTGCTATGATCTCTGCCTGCAGAGATCATGACAGTTTGACCGGCCAATAAAGTGTTAAAGACCCAGGTTGAGAAAGGAGAGTTATAAGAAGTCTGCTGGAATTTTTTTTTTCCTCCAGTCTGCCTTGCTGCAGTCTTTTTTCTCTCTCTCCTCCTAATCTCTGTATGCTCTGTGTGCACCTGACAATAATGGATCTCCAGAATGTAACTGCGGGTTTGAATAATCTCATCACGAAAGTACAAAATTTACAAGATTTTGTAGTACATGCTCCGGTATCTGAGCCGAGAATTCCTTTGCCGGAGTTCTTCACAGGGAATAGAGCTAGCTTCCAGAATTAATTGTAAGCTTTATTTGTCCCTGAAGTCTCGTTCAGCTGGAGACCCTGCTCAGCAGGTTAGGATTGTGATTTCCTTGCTCAGGGGTGACCCTCAAGATTGGGCCTTCTCATTGCCAGCAGGGGATCCTGCGTTACGCGATGTGGATGCGTTTTTTCTGGCCTTGGGCTTGCTTTATGAGGAACCTCATTTGGAACTTCAGGCAGAAAAAACTTTGATGGCACTATCTCAGGGGCAAGACGAAGCTGAAGTTTTCTGCCAAAAATTCCGTAAATGGTCTGTGCTTACTCAGTGGAATGAGTGCGCCTTGGCGGCAACTTTCAGAGAAGGTCTCTCTGATTCCGTTAAGGATGTTATGGTGGGGTTCCCTTTGCCTGCAGGTCTGAATGAGTCCATGACAATGGCTATTCAGATTGATAGGCGTCTGCGGGAGCGCAAACCGATGCACCATCTGGCGGTGTCTATGGAAAAGACGCCAGAGAGTATGCAGTGTGATGGAATTCTGTCCAGGAGCGAGCGACAGAATTTTAGACGGAAGAATGGATTGTGTTTCTGTTGTGGGGATTCTACTCATGTTATATCGGCATGCTCTAGGCGTACAAAGAAGCTTGATAAGTCTGTTTCCATTGGCACCATTCAGTCTAAGTTTATTTTGTCTGTAACCCTGATTTGCTCTTTGTCATCCATTGCCACGGACGCCTATGTTGACTCTGGCGCCGCTCTGAGTCTTATGGATTGGTCCTTTGCCAATCGTTGTGGTTTTGATTTAGAGCCTTTGGAGACTCTTATTCCTCTGAAGGGGATTGACTCCACCCCATTGGCTAATAATAAACCACAATACTGGACACAAGTAACCATGCGTATCAATCCGGATCACCAGGAGATTATTCGTTTCCTGGTGCTGTATAATTTACATGACGATTTGGTACTGGGATTGCCATGGTTGCAGTCTCACAACCCAGTCTTGGACTGGAGAGCTATGTCTGTGTTGAGCTGGGGATGTAAGGGTATTCATGGGGACGTACCTTTGGTTTCTATTTCGTCGTCCATTCCCTCTGAAGTCCCTGAGTTCCTCTCTGATTATCAAGACGTCTTTGACGAACCCAAGCTTGGGTCGTTACCTCCGCACCGTGAGTGCGATTGTGCCATAGATTTGATACCGGGTTGTAAATATCCAAAGGGTCGTTTGTTTAATTTGTCTGTGCCGGAACATGCTGCTATGCGGGAATATATAAAGGAGTCTTTGGAAAAGGGACATATTCGTCCATCTTCTTCTCCCTTGGGAGCTGGGTTTTTCTTTGTCTCAAAAAAAGACGGCTCTTTGAGACCATGTATTGATTATCGGCTTCTGAATAAGATCACTGTTAAGTATCAATACCCATTGCCATTGCTTACTGATTTGTTTGCTCGTATAGAGGGTGCTAAGTGGTTCTCTAAAATTGATCTTCGTGGGGCGTATAATTTGGTGCGGATCAGGCAGGGGGATGAGTGGAAGACCGCATTTAATACGCCCGAGGGCCACTTTGAGTATTTGGTCATGCCTTTTGGTCTTTCTAATGCCCCTTCAGTTTTCCAGTCTTTTATGCATGATATTTTCCGCGATTTTCTGGATAAATTTATGATAATATATCTGGATGATATTCTGATTTTTTCTGATGACTGGGACTCTCATGTCCAGCAGGTCAGGAGAGTTTTTCAGGTTCTGCGGTCTAATTCTTTATGTGTGAAGGGGTCTAAGTGCGTTTTTGGGGTCCAGAAAATTTCCTTTTTGGGGTATATTTTTTCTCCCTCTTCCATTGAGATGGATCCCGTCAAGGTGCAAGCTATTTGTGACTGGACTCAGCCCTCCTCTCTTAAGGGTCTTCAGAGATTTTTGGGCTTTGCCAACTTTTACCGCCGATTTATTGCTGGTTTTTCGGATGTCGTTAAACCACTGACTGATTTGACCAGACAAGGCGCTGATGTTGCTAATTGGTCCCCTCATGCTGTAGAGGCCTTTCAGGAGCTTAAGCGCCGTTTTGCCTCTGCCCCTGTGTTGCGTCAGCCTGATGTGAATCTGCCTTTTCAGGTTGAGGTTGACGCTTCGGAGATCGGAGCTGGGGCAGTGTTGTCGCAGAAAGGTTCCGACTGCTCCGTCATTAGGCCTTGTGCCTTCTTTTCTCGCAAATTTTCGCCCGCAGAGCGGAATTATGATGTTGGGAATCGGGAGCTTTTGGCCATGAAGTGGGCGTTTGAGGAGTGGCGCCATTGGCTCGAGGGGGCTAGGCATCAGGTGGTGGTATTGACTGACCACAAAAATTTGATTTATCTTGAGACTGCCAGACGCCTGAATCCTAGACAGGCGCGCTGGTCTTTATTTTTTTCTCGCTTTAATTTTGTGGTGTCATACCTACCGGGTTCTAAGAATGTTAAGGCAGATGCCCTTTCTAGGAGTTTTGACCCGGACTCTCCTGGTAATTCTGAACCCACAGGTATCCTTAGGGAGGGAGTAATTTTGTCGGCCGTTTCTCCTGATCTGCGGCGGTCCTTGCAAGAGTTTCAGGCGGATAGACCGGATCGTTGTCCGCCTGATAGACTGTTTGTTCCGGATGATTGGACCAGCAGAGTCATCTCTGAGGTACATTCTTCTGCATTGGCAGGTCATCCCGGAATTTTTGGTACCAGGGATTTGGTGGCAAGATCCTTCTGGTGGCCTTCTCTGTCACGAGATGTGCGAGTCTTTGTGCAGTCATGTGACGTTTGTGCTCGGGCCAAGTCTTGTAGTTCTCGGGCTAGCGGACTGCTGTTGCCCTTGCCTATTCCTAAGAGGCCTTGGACACACATCTCGATGGATTTTATTTCAGATCTGCCTGTTTCCCAGAAGATGTCTGTCATCTGGGTGGTCTGTGACCGTTTCTCTAAAATGGTCCATTTGGTTCCTCTGCCCAAGTTGCCTTCTTCTTCTGAGTTGGTTCCTCTGTTTTTTCAGAATGTTGTCCGATTGCACGGTATTCCTGAGAATATTGTTTCTGACAGAGGTACCCAATTTGTGTCTAGATTTTGGCGGGCATTCTGTGCTAGGATGGGCATAGATTTGTCTTTTTCATCTGCTTTTCACCCTCAGACTAATGGCCAGACCGAGCGGACTAATCAGACCCTTGAGACATATCTGAGGTGTTTTGTCTCTGCTGACCAGGATGATTGGGTTGCTTTTTTGCCATTGGCAGAGTTCGCCCTCAATAATCGGGCCAGTTCTTCCACCTTGGTGTCCCCGTTTTTCTGTAATTCGGGGTTTCACCCTCGATTTTCCTCCGGTCAGGTGGAATCCTCGGATTGTCCTGGAGTGGATGCGGTGGTGGAGAGATTGCATCACATCTGGGGGCAGGTTATGGACAATTTGAAGTTGTCACAGGAGAAGACTCAGCGTTTTGCCAACCGTCATCGTCGTGTTGGTTCTCGGCTTTGTGTTGGAGATTTAGTGTGGCTGTCTTCTCGTTTTGTCCCTATGAGGGTCTCTTCTCCTAAGTTTAAACCTCGGTTCATCGGCCCTTATAGAATATTGGAGATTCTTAATCCTGTTTCTTTCCGTTTGGACCTCCCTGCGTCCTTTTCCATTCATAACGTTTTTCATCGGTCGTTATTGCGCAGGTATGAGGTACCTGTTGTACCTTCTGTTGAGCCTCCTGCTCCGGTGTTGGTTGAGGGTGAGTTGGAGTACGTTGTGGAGAAAATTTTGGACTCTCGTGTTTCCAGACGGAAACTCCAGTATCTGGTCAACTGGAAGGGTTACGGCCAGGAGGATAATTCTTGGGTCAATGCATCTGATGTTCATGCTTCTGATCTTGTTCGTGCCTTCCATAGGGCTCATCCTGGTCGCCCTGGTGGATCTGGTGAGGGTTCGGTGCCCCCTCCTTGAGGGGGGGGTACTGTTGTGAATTTGGATTCTGGGCTCCCCCGGTGGCCGCTTGTGGAATTGGACTTGTCATCCTCTTTCCTGTTTCACCTGATTCCATCAGTAGTGGGTGTCGCTATTTAAGCTCATTTCTCTGGTGGTTTCTTGCCGGTCAACAATGTTATCTGATGCCTCTCAGTGCTTGTTCCTGCTTCTAGACAACTACTGATAAGTTGGACTTTTGTCCATGTTTTGTTTTGCCTATTTGTTCCAGTTCGCAGCTGAAGTTTTGTTACTGTGTCTGGAAAGCTCTCGTCGATCAGGGATTGCTACTCTGGCGTTATGAGTTAATGCCAGAGTTTAAGGTAATCTCTGGATGGTGTTTTGTTAGTATTTTTCTGCTGACCATGAAAGTATACTATCTGTCTTCTGCTATCTAGTAAGCGGACCTCAAATTTGCTAAGACTATTTTCCTGCTGCGTTTGTTGTTTCATCTGAACTCACCGTCATTATATGTGGGGGGCTACTGTCTTCTTTGGAATATTTCTCTAGAGGTGAGCCAGGTCTTATATTTCCCTCTGCTAGCTATTTAGATCTTAGGCCAGAGCTGGGCATCTAGCGATAAATAGGAAATGCTACCTGGCTATTTCTAGTTGCGCGGCAGGCTTAGTTCATGGTCAGTATAGTTCCATCTTCCGAGAGCTTGTCCCTCTATAGGCTTGCTATGATCTCTGCCTGCAGAGATCATGACAGGAGAGGCGTCTATATACTAATCCTATAGTTATATGGTAAATAAAGATACAGCCAGAGTAAAGTCTTTTATTTGAAATAAAACAAAAAATACACATTCCTTGTTTATTTAAAAATACCAAACACAGTTATACACACCTAATGCCTAATTCCATTGAATCCCTTGATTAAAAAAAAAGCAAAATCCTTCACCTGACCACCGTCCAGGCTGCAGCACCAGTGACCAGCGGTAACATCATCAAGGTTACTGCCAGCCACTTAGGCTGTGTTGCCAGCTGGGTTGAACTGTGGTGACCTCAGCACTGTGGGAAAAAGCTGATCAGTTTACCACAGTTCAGCTCAGTGAGTTCACTACAGATCTCCCTGAGAAATTCTCACACTTATCTGCTGTAAACTCACTGAGCTGAACTGCAGTGACCTCATCACTGATTTTTTCCCATGTCGCTGAGGTCAATATCTGTGGCCCCCTACCAGACTGAGAATACCAGCCCTCATCTGTCAGCTTTAGCTTGGCTGGTTGACGAAAATGTGAGGGGGAACCCCAGTCTGTTTTTATTATTATTTATTTAAATAATTAAAAAAAAAACAGTGTGGGGACCCCTCTATTCTTGATAAACAACCTTGCTGAAGCTGACAACTGAGGGTTGCAGCCCCCATGTGTCAGTTTTGCCTGGCTGGTAATAGGAAATAAAGGGAAACCCACACCAGACTTTGTATTTATTTATAGCGCAGGCGCCAGCTGATGAATACTCCCATCAGCCACAGCCTGCATTCACTGTTATTAGCAGCAGGTGTAGGCTGATGGGAGTAACAGTCCCATAAGCCACCGCCTGCTGTCGCTATTATCAGTTGAATATAATGCTCATCATTCTCCTCTGATCACGCACATCGCCGGCAGAATACAGGAGAATAATGAGAGCCCTCTTCAGCTCCCGACACCGGGGAACAGCGCTAACTGTACCGCTGCATTCCTAGCATCAGTGCCTATGGTACTGATGTGGATATGGGTGCAATCATGGTCACCATCTTACCTGTACTCCAACCACATCCACAGCTGTATTCATAATTCTGCTGCTATCTCAAAAACAACTTGTCCCCCATTTTACTTCATAGCAGCAGAAATCTGAAGCCGCAGATTAATTCCTATTTTTCATTAACATTTTAGATTCTCAAACATTTTTGTTATTTTTTGTGAACTAATTTTTATGTTGTCAAACTTGGGAACAATGGGAGCGGCTGGTTATACTGACTAATTATAGAGAGATTACGTTCCGGGAAAGTCTTCACCATGGCAGAGCCTCGTTTATGTGGTTATTATGTTCAATTTTTCTAATCTATAACTGGCATCGGGAACATTGTATCTCGCCCACTTCTCTCTCCGTGGGGCCGGTATTGTCCTGTGTGCAGCTGCACTTAGGAGCAGCCAAATATATCCAGGGCGTCTCATCTCCTATCCATAGAATAGACAATGCTGAGCTCAGTGTCCGGGCCATTTACTCTAGGTGATTTATATGTGTCACTTATAGGGGCTAAAGCAATATGAATGGGGGCACTGGTGAGTCTGCACTACATGCTATGGGCATGCTGGATGGCACATGGAAAAGAAGAGCTGGATATGCTGGATGGCGCAATGAACAGAAGAGCAGGATATGCTGGATGGCACATGGAACAGAAAAACTGGATATGCTGGACGGCACATGGAACAGAAGAGCTCGGCATGCTGGATGGCACATCGAACAGAACAGTTGGATATGCTGGACGGCACATGGAACAGAAGAGCTGGATATGATGGATGGCACATGGAACAGAAGAGCTGGATATGCTGGATGGCACATGGAATAGAAGAGCTGGATATGATGGATGGCACATGGAATAGAAGAACTAGATATGCTGGACAGCACATGGAACAGAAGAGCTGGGCATGCTGAATGGCACATGGAACAGAACAGTTGGATATGCTGGACGGCACATGGAACAGAAGAGCTGGATATGCTGGACGGCACATGGAACAGAAGAGCTGGGCATGCTGGATGGCACATGGAACAGAAGAGCTGGATATGCTGGATGGCACATGGAACAGAAGAGCTGGATATGATGGATGGCACATGGAACAGAAGAGCCGGGCATGCTGGATGGCACATGGAACAGAACAGTTGGATATGCAGGATGGCACATGGAACAGAAGAGCTGGATATGCTGGATGGCACATGGAATAGAAGAGCTGGATATGATGGATGGCACATGGAATAGAAGAACTAGATATGCTGGACGGCACATGGAACAGAAGAGCTGGGCATGCTGAATGACACATGGAACAGAACAGTTGGATATGCTGGACAGCACATGGAACAGAAGAGCTGGATATGATGGATGGCACATGGAACAGAAGAGCTGGATATGCTGGATGGCACATGGAACAGAAGAGCTGGATATGCTTGATGGCACATGGAACAGAAGAGCTGGATATGCTGGAAAGCACATGGAACAGAAGAGGTGGGCATGCTGGATGGCACATGGAAAAGAAAAGCTGGATATGCTGGATGGCACATGGAACAGAAGAACTGGATATGCTGAATGGCACATGGAACAGAAGAGCTGGGCATGCTGTATGGCACATGGAACAGAACAGTTGGATATGCTGGACGGCACATGGAACAGAAGAGCTGGATATGATGGATGGCACATGGAACAGAAGAGCTGGGCATGCTGGATGGCACATGGAACAGAAGAGCTGGATATGCTGGATGGCACATGGAACAGAAAAGCTGGATATGATGGATGGCACATGGAACAGAAGAGCCGGGCATGCTGGATGGCACATGGAACAGAACAGTTGGATATGCTGGATGGCACATGGAACAGAACAGTTGGATATGCTGGATGGCACATAAAACAGTAAAGCTGGAGATGACGCCACCTGAGCTAACCTACAAAAAAGCCTAGGGGAGTGACATCAAAGGTGCACTCCAGATTACAAAACAAAAACAAATTGGAGCCATAGCATTTGTTTTTATAAGTGCAATGCACAGGTGCAAGTACACACTGAGGCCATTTAACAAGCAGAACCTAAGAAAAAAACAAAATGAGCAAATACCTTGTAAGTAAATAGATAGCAATATACATGTAAATAACATAAAGGACTTACTGAACATTGTTTTGATAAAAAAAAAGGTTAAAGCCATCCCACCGTGACCAGGAGTGCCTCAAGTGGGATGGGACCCAACGCTTGTAGTTCACCTCACCATGCTTCATCAGACACATTTTGGGTTTCCCACACCCTGCTTTTAAAGCTCCACAGATCAGCTGATTTACCTGCATGCTGATTAACCCATCGTTTGCTGTAAGCATTATGAACTGCTTCTTAGAGACTGTTCACATTAGGTTGCAATGATCTTTACAAATTCCTTGTATTTCTACTACCTGCCCTCACTCTCCTGGCTCACTGTCTTCTTTTGTATTCTGACTTCCAGTTTAGCTTGTTGTCCCTTTGCAAAAATTAAAATTTTCAGAATTTCGCTTTCGAGCGGATTTTCCAAAAGGGCCATCAAAAGGTTAAAAACCAGTGAAAAACTTCCCACCGTTCACCTCTCTGGCCTCTCTACTTCCCACCATTCTCCTCTCTGGCCTCTCTACTTCTCACTGTTCACCTCTCTGGCCCCTCTACTTCTCACCGTTCTCCTTTCTGGCCCCTCAACTTCTCACGGTTCACCTCTCTGGCCCCTCTACTTCTCACCGTTCACCTCTCTGGCCCCTCAACTTCTCACCGTTCACCTCTCTGGACCCTCTACTTCTCACCGTACACCTCTCTGACCCCTCTACTTCTCACTGTTCACCTCCCTGACCCTCTACTTCTCATTGCTCACCTCTTTGGCCCCTCTACTTCTCATTGTACACCTCTCTAGCCCCTCTATTTCTCACCGTTCACCTCTCTGGCCCCTCTATTTCTCATTGTTCACCTCTTTGGCTCATCTACTTCTCACCATTCATCTCTCTGGCCCCTCTACTTCTCATTGTTCACCTCTCTGGCCCCTCTACTTCTCACTGTTCACCTCTCTGGCCCCTCTACTTCTCACTGTTCACCTCTCTGGCCCCTCTACTTCTCACTGTTCACCTCTCTGGCCCCTCTACTTCTCACTGTTCACCTCTCTGGCCCCTCTACTTCTCATTGTTCACCTCTCTGACCCCTCTACTTCTCACCGTTCACCTCTCTGGACCCTCTACTTCTCACTGTTCACCTCTTTGGCTCATCTACTTCTCACTGTTCACCTCTCTGGCCCCTCTACTTCTCACTGTTCACCTCTCTGGCCCCTCTACTTCTCACCGTTCACCTCTCTGGACCCTCTACTTCTCACTGTTCACCTCTTTGGCTCATCTACTTCTCACTGTTCACCTCTCTGGCCCCTCTACTTCTCACTGTTCACCTCTCTGGCCCCTCTACTTCTCACCGTTCACCTCTCTGGACCCTCTACTTCTCACTGTTCACCTCTTTGGCTCATCTACTTCTCACTGTTCACCTCTCTGGCCCCTCTACTTCTCACTGTTCACCTCTCTGGCCCCTCTACTTCTCACCGTTCACCTCTCTGGACCCTCTACTTCTCACTGTTCACCTCTTTGGCTCATCTACTTCTCACTGTTCACCTCCCTGACCCTCTACTTCTCACTGTTCACCTCTCTGGCCCCTCTACTTCTCACCGTTCACCTCTCTGGACCCTCTACTTCTCACTGTTCACCTCTTTGGCTCATCTACTTCTCACTGTTCACCTCTCTGGCCCCTCTACTTCTCACTGTTCACCTCTCTGGCCCCTCTACTTCTCACTGTTCACCTCTCTGGCCCCTCTACTTCTCACTGTTCACCTCTCTGGCCCCTCTACTTCTCATTGTTCACCTTTGTGGTCCCTCTACTTCTCACCGTTCACCTCTTTGGCTCATCTACTTCTCACCATTCACCTCTCTGGCCCCTATTGTGTATTACCTATTGTGAATAGTGGATCCTGTGTTATCTACTGTACATGTAGGTGTTACCAGTCATTGTACAGGAGGAGGAGGTGAGCTGTGACATCACCTATTGTGAATGGTGGTTTCTGTGTTATCTACTGTATATAGAGGTGTTATCAGTCATTGTACAGGAGGAGGAGGTGAGCTGTGACATTACCTATTGTGAATGGTGGATCCTGTGTTATCTACTGTATATATAGGTGTTACCAGTCATTGTACAGGAGGAGGTGAGCTGTGACATCATCTATTGTGAATGGTGGACCCTGTGTTATCTACTGTATATAGAGGTGTTATCAGTCATTGTACAGTTAGAGGAGGTGAGCTGTGACATCATCTATTGTGAATGGTTGATCCTGTGTTATCTACTGTATATAGAGGTGTTATCAGTCATTGTACAGGAGGAGGAGGTGAGCTTTGACATCACCTATTGTGAATAGTGGATCCTGTGTTATCTACTGTATATAGAGGTGTTATCAGTCATTGTCCAGGAGGAGGAGGTGAGCTGTGACATCATCTATTGTGAATGGTGGATCCTGTGTTATCTACTGTGTATAGAGGTGTTATCAGTCATTGTACAGCAGGAGAAGGAGGAGGTGAGCTGTGACATCACCTATTTTGGAGGGTGGATCCTGTGTTATCTACTGTATATAGAGGTGTTATCAGTCATTGTACAGGAGGAGGAGGTGAGCTGTGACATCACCTATTGTGAATGGTGGATCCTGTGTTATCTACTGTATATAGAGGTGTTATCAGTCATTGTACAGGAGGAGGAGGTGAGCTGTGATATCACCTATTGTGAATGGTGGATCCTGTGTTATCTACTGTATATAGTGGTGTTACCAGTCATTTTACAGGAGGAGGAGGTGAGCTGTGACATCACCTATTGTGAATGGTGGATCCTGTGTTATCTACTGTATATAGAGGTGTTATCAGTCATTGTACAGGAGGAGGAGGTGAGCTGTGACATCATCTATTGTGAATGGTGGATCCTGTGTTATCTACTGTATATAGAGGTGTTATCAGTCATTGTACAGGAGGAGGAGGTGAGCTGTGACATCACCTATTGTGATTGGTGGATCCTGTGTTATCTACTGTATATAGAGGTGTTATCAGTCATTGTACAGGAGGAGGAGGTGAGCTGTGACATCACCTATTGTGAATGGAGGATCCTGTGTTATCTACTGTATTTAGAGGTTTTGTCAGTCATTGTACAGGAGGAATAGGTGAGCTGTGACATCACCTATTGTGAATGGTGGATCCTGTGTTATCTACCGTATATAGAGGTTTTGTCAGTCATTGTACAGGAGGAGGAGGAGGTGAGCTGTGACATCACCTATTGTGAATGGTGGATCCTGTGTTATCTACCGTATATAGAGGTTTTGTCAGTCATTGTACAGGAGGAGGAGGAGGTGAGCTGTGACATCACCTATTGTGAATGGAGGATCCTGTGTTATCTACTGTATATAGAGGTTTTGTCAGTCATTGTACAGGAGGAATAGGTGAGCTGTGACATCACCTATTGTGAATGGTGGATCCTGTGTTATCTACCGTATATAGAGGTTTTGTCAGTCATTGTACAGGAGGAGGAGGTGAGCTGTGACATCACCTATTGTGAATGGTGGATCCTGTGTTATCTACCGTATATAGAGGTTTTGTCAGTCATTGTACAGGAGGAGGAGGAGGTGAGCTGTGACATCACCTATTGTGAATGGTGGATCCTGTGTTATCTGCTGTATATAGAGATGTTATCAGTCATTGTACAGGAGGAGGAGGTGAGCTGTGACATCACCTATTGTGAATGGTGGATCCTGTATTATCTACTGTATATAGAGGTGTTATCAGTCATTGTACAGGAGGAGGAGGTGAGCTGTGACATCACCTATTGTGAATGGAGGATCCTGTGTTATCTACTGTATATAGAGGTGTTATCAGTCATTGTACAGGAGGAGGAGGTGAGCTGTGACATCACCTATTGTGAATGGTGGATCCTGTGTTATCTACTGTATATAGAGGTGTTATCAGTAGTGTTGAGCGATACCGTCCGATACTTGAAAGTATCGGTATCGGAAAGTATCGGCCGATACCGTCACAGTATCGGAATCCAATCCGATACCGATACCCGATACCAATACAAGTCAATGGGACTCATGTATCGGACGGTATCCCTGATGGTTCCCAGGGTCTGAAGGAGAGGAAACTCTCCTTCAGGCCCTGGGAACCATATAAATGTGTAAAAGAAAGAATTAAAATAAAAAATATCGCTATACTCACCTGTCCGACGCAGCCGGGACTTCAGCGAGGGAACCGGCAGCGTTGTTTGTTTAAAAATCGCGCTATTACTTGGTTACGTGAATTCCCGGCTTGTGATTGGTCAGGTCGGCCATGTTGCCGGGACGCGGACCAATCACAGCAAGCCGTGACGAAATTACGTCACGGCTTGCTGTGATTGGTCCGCGTCCCGGCAATATGGCCGCCCTGACCAATCACAAGCCGGGACGTCACGGGAGGCTGGACACGCGCTCATTTTAAAATGGGCGCGTGTCCAGCCTCCCGTGACGTCACGGCTTGTGATTGGTTGCGCCGCGATCAACCAATCACAAGCCGGGAGGCTGGACGCGCTCATTTTGAAATGGGCGCGTGTCCAGCCTCCCGTGACGTCACGGCTTGTGATTGGTTGCGCCGCGATCAACCAATCACAAGCCGGGAGGCTGGACGCGCTCATTTTGAAATGGGCGCGTGTCCAGCCTCCCGGCTTGTGATTGGTTGACCGCGACGCAACCAATCACAAGCCGTGACGTCACGGGAGGCTGGACACGCGCCCTTTTTAAAATGAGCGCGTTTCCAGCCTCCCGTGACGTCACGGCTTGTGATTGGTTAATGGCGGCCATGTTGCCGGGACGCGGACCAATCACAGCAAGCCGTGACGTATTTTCGTCACGGCTTGCTGTGATTGGTCCGCGGCCCGGCAACATGGCCGCCCTGACCAATCACAAGCCGGGACTTCGCGTAACCATGTAAAAGCGGGAATTTTAAACAAACAACGCTGCCGGTTCCTGCGCTGAGGTCCCGGCTGCGTCGGACAGGTGAGTATAGCGATATTTTTTATTTTAATTCTCTATTTTACACATTTTAACATTAATGTTGTTTCGATACCGATACCCGATACCACAAGAGTATCGGAATCCCGGTATCGGAATTCCGATACAGCAAGTATCGGCCGATACCCGATACTTGCAGCATCGGAATGCTCAACACTAGTTATCAGTCATTGTACAGGAGTAGGAGGTGAGCTGTGACATCATCTATTGTGAATGGTGGATCCTGTGTTATCTACTGTATATAGAGGTGTTATCAGTCATTGTACAGGAGGAGGAGGTGAGCTGTGACATCACCTATTGTGAATGGTGGATCCTGTGTTATCTACTGTATATAGAGGTGTTATCAGTCATTGTACAGGAGGAGGAGGTGAGCTGTGACATCACCTATTGTGAATGGAGGATCCTGTGTTATCTACTGTATATAGAGGTTTTGTCAGTCATTGTACAGGAGGAATAGGTGAGCTGTGACATCACCTATTGTGAATGGTGGATCCTGTGTTATCTACCGTATATAGAGGTTTTGTCAGTCATTGTACAGGAGGAGGAGGTGAGCTGTGACATCACCTATTGTGAATGGTGGATCCTGTGTTATCTACTGTATATAGAGGTTTTGTCAGTCATTGTACAGGAGGAGGAGGAGGTGAGCTGTGACAACATCTATTGTGAATGGTTGATTCTTTTATCTACCGTATATAGAGGTGTTATCAGTCAGTGTAATGCTTTCTCTTATGATAATGAGTCTGCTGAAAACTATTCCTAGAAATACAGGAAATATGAGACTGAAAAAGCTTCAGTGGCCAACATAAAAATCGAGGCTTTCTTTCTGAAGCGCTGTCCTTGGTGTTGATCAATCTGTGTTTAGAAAGGTTTCCAGGATCAAACTAGCTCGGTCTTTTCCCTGCAATTAGTCATCAACTTGTGGTGATGAGAATAGTAGAGAAAACAGTTGAAGACAGAAAAAAAACATTTAAGTGTTAAGTTTTGAAGAAGTGAGAAAATATAAAAAAAAATTATAAGGAAAAGTGGCTTAATAAAGTGAATTATGCATCAGGGACTCCATCTCGGTGTTGTCGGGTTTTCACTTGATCTGTATAAAGCCGGGGTCACACTACAGCGTAATACGGACGAGTGTTAAGCGAGAAAAAAATCGCACAGCACTCGGACCAATGTTAATCTCTGGGGCAGCTCCCATCATCCGTTTTTTTCTCGTCCGTATTACACTTGCGAGTGAAATCAGAATGCTGCGATTGTCCGCGTATCTCAGCTGAGAAACGCTAATGCAAGTCTAAGGGGGCGAGAAAAAAATCGCACAGCACACGGACCGTCGAGAAATTCTCAGGCATTGGGCAGGTGACAGGAAAGGCTCTGCCATTATTTTCTCATTTTACAAGCGTGTGAGAAAATCTCACCATACGGATGACACACTGGTTTGAGAAAGAAACGCATCCTGGCATTGCACACAGATGAGATACGGATCACCATATGGAGAACATTTGTGCGATTCTCAGCAGACAAAATCAGACAGATATTTTATACATTATGTGTGACCCCGGCCTCAGGCTGTACGGCCCTAGTACTGGTGCAGAGCTCTGCGGGACCGACAGACGGTCTATAGTGCCAGCCCTCCGCTCTGCTTGCTCTCTGCTCTGCTCGCTCTCCATCCTGCTCTCTCTCTGCTCTGCTCACTTTCCGCTCTGCTCAGTCTCTTCCCTGCTTGGTCCCTGCCCGACTCGCTCTCCACTCTGCTCGCTCTCCACTCTGCTCACTCTCCGCTCTGATCGCTTTGTCCGCCCAGTTTGCTCTCCGCTCTGCTTAGTCTCTGCCGTGCTTGCTCTCTGCGTGTCTCTCTCTCCTCCCGGCTCACTCTGCACTTCTAGCTCTCCGCTCTGCTCACTCTCCTCCCTGCTTGCTCTCCGTTCTGCAGGCTTTCTGCTCTCCTCACTCTCCACCTGGCTCGCTCTCTGCTCTGCTCACTCTCTACCCTGATCGCTCTCTGCTCTGCTCGCTCTCCTTTGTGTTTGCTTTCCTCTCTGCTCACTCACCGCTGTGCTCGCTCTCGGCTCTGCTCGCTCATCGCTGTGCTCGCTTTCGGCTCTGATCACTTTCCGCTGTGCTCGCTCTCTGCTGTGCTCATTCTCCACCCTACTTGCTCTCTGCTCTGCGCACTCTCTGCTGTGCTCCCTCTCTTCTCTGCTCACTCTCTGCTCTGCTAGCTCTTTGCTTTGCTGTGTCTCTGTCCTGCTCTCTCTCCGCTCTGCTCACTCTCTGCCCTGCTTGCTCCCTGCCTGGCTTGCTCTCCACTCTGCTCACTCTCCGCACTGATCACTCTCTGCCTTGTTCGCACTCCGCTCACTCTCCATCCTGCTCACTCTCTGCCCTGCTGTCTCTCTGTCCTGCTGTCTCTCCGCTCTGCTCAGTCTCTGCCCTGCTTTCTCCCTGCCCAGCTCGCTCTCCACTCTGCTCACTCTCCGCTCTGATCGCTTTGTCCGCCCAGTTTGCTCTCCGCTCTGCTTAGTCTCTGCCGTGCTTGCTCTCTGCGTGTCTCTCTCTCCTCCCGGCTCACTCTGCACTTCTAGCTCTCCGCTCTGCTCACTCTCCTCCCTGCTTGCTCTCCGTTCTGCAGGCTTTCTGCTCTCCTCACTCTCCACCTGGCTCGCTCTCTGCTCTGCTCACTCTCTACCCTGATCGCTCTCTGCTCTGCTCGCTCTCCTTTGTGTTTGCTTTCCTCTCTGCTCACTCACCGCTGTGCTCGCTCTCGGCTCTGCTCGCTCATCGCTGTGCTCGCTTTCGGCTCTGATCACTTTCCGCTGTGCTCGCTCTCTGCTGTGCTCATTCTCCACCCTACTTGCTCTCTGCTCTGCGCACTCTCTGCTGTGCTCCCTCTCTTCTCTGCTCACTCTCTGCTCTGCTAGCTCTTTGCTTTGCTGTGTCTCTGTCCTGCTCTCTCTCCGCTCTGCTCACTCTCTGCCCTGCTTGCTCCCTGCCTGGCTTGCTCTCCACTCTGCTCACTCTCCGCACTGATCACTCTCTGCCTTGTTCGCACTCCGCTCACTCTCCATCCTGCTCACTCTCTGCCCTGCTGTCTCTCTGTCCTGCTGTCTCTCCGCTCTGCTCAGTCTCTGCCCTGCTTTCTCCCTGCCCAGCTCGCTCTCCACTCTGCTCGCTCTCCTCTCTGCTCGCTCTCCGCCTGGCTCGCCACCCGCTCTGCTCAGTCTCTGCCATGCTTGCTCTCTGCCCAGGTGTTTCTCCGCCCTGCTCACTCTCCGCCCTGCTCACTCTTTGACCTGCTCGCTCTTCGCCCTGTTCACTCTCCACTCTGCTCGCTCTCCACCTGGCTCGCTCTCTACCCTTGTAGCTTTCTGCTCTGCTCATTCTCTGCCCAGCTTGCTCTCCATTCTGCTCACTCTCTTCCCTGTTCACTCTCTGCTCTGCTCACTCTCCGTTCTGCTTGCTCTCTGCTCTCCTCACTCTCTGCACTGCTCACTCTCCGTTTTGCAGGCTCTCTGCTCTCTTCACTCTCCACCCAGCTCGCCGTCTGCTCTGCTCCCTCTCCGCTCTGCTCGCTCTCTGCTTTAGTTGCTCTCTGCCCTGACCGCTCTCCGCTCTGCTCGCTCTCTGCTCTGCTCGTTCTCAGCTCTGCTCGCACTCCGCTCTGCTCGCTCTTGGTTCTGCTTGCTCTCCCCCCTGCTTGCTCTCTGCTCTGCTTGCATCCGTTGTGCTCTCACTTCGTTCTGCTCACTCTCTGCCATACGCTGAGAACCGCTGTCTCTTGGTTGGAGTAATTGTTGTGGATACAACATATCAAGAATCCAATAGATCGGCCATAAATGTCACAGGTGGAAACAGCCAGAGTATTGCACTAGGATATCACATTGCTCAGCACCACGGACAGCTCCGCAGAGACTGGGAGATTCATCACAAAAGTCTACTCCTATTTTATTTTATTCACTTACAGTACAGAGCAAAAGTTTGGACACACCTTCTGATTTAAAGATTTTTCTGTATTTTCATGACTCTGAAAATTGTACATTCACACTGAGGGCATCAAAACTATGAATTATCACATGTGGAATTATACACTTAACAAAAAAGTGTGAAACAACTGAAACTATGTCTTATATTCTAGGTTCTTCAAAGTAGCCACCTTTTGCTTTAATAATAATAATAATCTTTATTTTTATATAGCGCTAACATATTCCGCAGCGCTTTACAGTTTTGCACACATTATCATCGCTGTCCCCAATGGGGCTCACAATCTAAATTCCCTATCAGTATGTCTTTGGAATGTGGGAGGAAACCGGAGTGCCCGGAGGAAACCCACACAAACACGGAGATAACATACAAACTCTTTGCAGATGTAGTCCTTGGTGGGGTTTGAACCCAGGAATCCAGCGCTGCAAGGCTGCAGTGCTACCCACTTTGATGACTGCTTTGCACACTCTTGGCATTCTCTTGATGAGCTTCAAGAGGTAGTCACCGGGAATGGTTTTCACTTCGCAGGTGTGCCCTGTCAGGTTTAATAAGTGGGAATTCTTGCCTTATAAATGGGGTTGGGACCATTAGTTGTGTTGAGCAGAAGTCTGGTGGATACACAGCTGATAGTCCTACTGAATAGACTGTTAGAATTTGTATTATGGCAAGAAAAAAGCAGCTAAGTAAAAAAAAACGAGTGGCCATCATTACTGTAAGAAATGAAGTCCAGTCAGTCTGAAAAATTGGGAAAACTTTGAAAGTGTCCCCAAGTGCAGTGGCAAAAACCATCAAGCGCTACAAATAAACTGGTTCACATGAGGACCGCCCCGGGAAAGGAAGACCAGGAGTCACCTCTGCTTCTGAGGATAAGTTTATCCGAGTCACCAGCCTCAGAAATCGCAGGTTAACAGCAGCTCAGATTAGAGACCAGGTCAATGCCACACAGAGTTCTAGCAGCAGACACATCTCTACAACAACTGTTAAGAGGAGACTTTGTGCAGCAGGCCTTCATGGTAAAATAGCTGCTAGGAAACCACTGCTAAGGACAGGCAACAAGCAGAAGAGACTTGTTTGGGCTAAAGAACACAAGGAATGGACATTAGACCAGTGGAAATCTGTGCTTTGGTCTGATGAGTCCAAATTTGAGATCTTTGGTTCCAACCACCGTGTCTTTGTGCGATGCAGAAAAGGTGAATGGATGGACTCTACATGCCTGGTTCCCACCATGAAGCATGGGGGAGGAGGTGTGATGGTGTGGGGGGCTTTGCTGGTGACAATGTTGGGGATTTATTCAAAATTGGAGGCATACTGAACCAGCATGGCTACCACAGCATCTTGCAGCGGCATGCTATTCCATCCGGTTTGCGTTTAGTTGGACCATCATTTATTTTTCAACAGGACAATGACCCCAGACACACCTCCAGGCTGTGTAAGGGCTATTTGACCAAGAAGGAGAGTGATGGGGTGCTACGCCAGATGACCTGGCCTCCACAGTCACCAGACCTGAACCCAATCGAGATGGTTTGGGGTGAGCTGGACCACAGAGTGAAGGCAAAAGGGCCAACAAGTGCTAAGCATCTCTGGGAACTCCTTCAAGACTGTTGGAAGACCATTTCCGGTGACTACCTCTTGAAGCTCATCAAGAGAATGCCAAGAGTGTGCAAAGCAGTCAACAAAGCAAAAGGTGGCTACTTTGAAGAACCTAGAATATAAGGCAGATTTTTAGTTGTTTCACACTTTTTTGTTAAGTATATAATTCCACATGTGTTAATTCATAGTTTTGATGCCTTCAGTGTGAATGTACATTTTTCAGAGTCATGAAAATACAGAAAAATCTTTAAATGAGAAGGTGTGTCCAAACTTTGTCATTGGGGCTCAGATGTAGCATAGAAGAAGTTATCAATTTTAGGGTGATATAATTTGGATAGCATCATTGAGTTTAGAAAATGTCTACTTGCAGTCCTATGTAACACCACAGATAACACAGTGATCACTCTCTGAGTACAGATAATGCAGTAGATGTCACCTGCAGTCCTATGTAACACCACAGATAACACAGTGATCATTCTCTGAGTACAGATAATGCAGTAGATGTCACCTGCAGTCCCATGTAACACCACAGATAACAGTGATAACTCTGAGTACAGATAATGTAGTAGATGTCACCCGCAGTCCTATGTAACACCACAGATAACACAGTGATAACTCTCTGAGTACAGATAATGTAGTAGATGTCACCTGCAGTCCTATGTAACACCACAGATAACAGTGATATCTCCCTGAGTACAGATAATGTGGTAGATGTCACCTGCAGTCCTATGTAACACCACAGATAACACAGTGATAACTCTGAGTACAGATAATGTAGTAGATGTCACCTGCAGTCCTATGTAACACCACAGATAACACAGTGATCACTCTCTGAGTACAGATAATGCAGTAGATGTCACCTGCAGTCCTATGTAACACCACAGATAACACAGTGATAACTTTCTGAGTACAGATAATGCAGTAGATGTCACCTGCAGTCCTATGTAACACCACAGATAACACAGTGATAACTTTCTGAGTACAGATAATGCAGTAGATGTCACCTGCAGTCCTATGTAACACCACAGATAACACAGTGATAACTTTCTGAGTACAGATAATAATACCAAAACCAGGCAACATGCTAGATACTGAGAGGAACGGAATAGCGCTAAGTAGTGCCAGACACCCCCTCACCGGAGAAAACCAACTCCATGGAAGCCATAAGAAATAGGAGAAAGCTTGGAGTATATAGGTAATAAATACTTTATTAATACATATGCATATAATAGCAAATCCGTGCAAAAATAACAAAATATAATAAAAAAACAGAATGGTAAAAAGGATGAGTGGGGATCGCCTGATGTGCACCACCTATGGGGCCAGCATGCATACCGTTATTGGTAAGAGACCTACTGCTATAGTAGCATGCAAATCTATGAGCCCGACTGGCGTGAAAATGACCGATAATAAAGGTTACTCTTACCGCTGCTAAGCACCAAGGTGGCGCACACCAGGACAGATCCTCAGGCACAGTCCCCGACGCGCGTTTCGCCCACGATGTTGATTGCTTTATCAAGGGGAGATGCCCCTGAGCGTATCCGCCATCTTTAAATGTGGCCAGCAGATAATCATGTGAGCGGTCACATGTAAAGCGGCAGCCAATGAATGTCGGGTGTATTGGCGCATGAGCACGTCGCACGCCGAGTCCAATGCCGTAGAGGGTGTCATGCATCACAGGCGTGCCTGGGACCAAAGGCCCAGAGCGCACGTGCGAGGCAGAAGAGACGCCACCACGGCAGGGGGCAGGGAGAGAGGCGGCGCACGCGCACTCCAGCATGTGATCGGTAAGTAAGCATATCATGAAATGGACTTAGAAAATGGGAGCTCGTTACAAAATTAGAACGAACAAAAGAATCAGTATCGCCGATCAATATGATACATAAAGAACAGTTGGTAACAATATAATAAAGAAAGCCACAGTCATTAATATACCGACCCATACATCACCATCACAGAAAAAATATATAAAGCAACAGCATAAGACATCATAGTAAGAAGACTGAAAACTCAAATCCATTTTGTTGTGAGAAGATGGAAGTTGCAATATGGTGGGAACGATTCTGCTGCGGCCAACGATGGTATAAATATGAAGTGATGCAAGAGACGCTCAGACATCAATAGATTAAAACTAGAAAATATACAATCGAAGAAGAAAAACATTAGTGCAAAAAATAATAAAAACAAATAAAATAACAATAATAGGATCCCACATGGATACCCACCCACGGGGGAAGATGGTATAAAGGGCACAAAAGAGTGGGGACACAAAGAGGCATGATTGGATTCAGAATGGTACATATATATATATACTCTATTAATATGTGTCAAAGATTTCTTTATATAATGCCTCAAAATGCTATAAGCAAAGGACTCACAAAAAAGAGGAAAAGCTTAAGGACTCATTCAGTCCTTTAGGTGTCATTGTGTCTACTCGGACAATCCAGCCAGCCTCACGCTGGGCAAGAACCTTTTTATAATTACCACCTCTTAAGCCAAGGTGGATGCTCTCGATACCTCTGACCTGAAGAGTCCTTGCGTCACAGTCATGAAATAGTTTGAAATGGCGAGGGATAGTCTTCAGGTCAGAGGCATCCTCTACAGTTCTGGCCGCCTGTATATCTCTGACGTGTTCACGGACGCGTATCCGTAATTCCCTTGATGTTAATCCAATGTAGATTAAAGAGCATCCACACATGGCATAATATACGACGTTAGACGTTCCACACGTAATCCGCTGCCTGATCGAGAACTCCTTTCTACCATCGGAGGATTTAAAGGTTGTGGCCCGCATGATGTTTTCACACGCCATGCAATGGCCACACTGGAAGGAGCCCAAAATCGGGCCCCTAGTACTGAAGGGGTTGGTAATAGGTGCGACGTAGTGGCTGCGGATAAGCAGGTTACTTAGGTTTGGGGATCTCTTTGCGGTCATTAGTGGGAAATCACCCAATACCTGGGCGAGAGAAGGTTCGGTCTTTAAGACCGGCCAGTGTTTTTTTTTAAATCTCTCTCATGTTAGACCATTCATGGTTATAAGTTGCTATGAACCTGACCTTGTCATCATTTGTCTCCCTTCTACGTTTGCTGCCATCAGCATATAGGAGGCCTCTCCGGGGCGTCCGCCTAGCCCTCTCGAAACCCCTCCTAATACTTCTTTGACTATATCCTCGATCCTTAAAGCGTCCCTCCAAGTCAGCCGCCCGCGCAAAGAACCTATCCTCTGTAGAGCAAATCCGCCTCATTCTAAGGAACTGTCCGACCGGGACAGCCCCAATGGTGGTGGGATTATGTGCAGAATCTGCGCGTAATAGAGCGTTAACAGATGTCGACTTCCTGAACACGTCAGTCTGGATCCGACAGGTAGTGTCGATTTCCAAAGTGATGTCCAGGAAGTCGATACGCTGCAAATCAAAATTATACGTCAGCCCAATGTTGAAAGGGTTCACATTTAGCTGTCCTATAAAATCCTCGAGCTGCTGCGCCGTCCCCGCCCACAGAAAGAGGACGTCATCTATGTATCTGAACCAGCACAGCACACGGGCAGCGGCCTGCACCCCCCCATCGCCAAAAATCTGCCTCTCCCAAGCACCCAGGAAGAGGTTGGCGTATGAAGGGGCACAGGCCGCGCCCATGGCCGTGCCGCGTTTCCATGGGCGCGGCCTGTGCCCCTTCATACGCCAACCTCTTCCTGGGTGCTTGGGAGAGGCAGATTTTTGGCGATGGGGGGGTGCAGGCCGCTGCCCGTGTGCTGTGCTGGTTCAGATATATAGATGACGTCCTCTTTCTGTGGGCGGGGACGGCGCGGCAGCTCGAGGATTTTATAGGACAGCTAAATGTGAACCCTTTCAACATTGGGCTGACGTATAATTTTGATTTGCAGCGTATCGACTTCCTGGACATCACTTTGGAAATCGACACTACCCGTCGGATCCAGACTGACGTGTTCAGGAAGTCGACATCTGTTAACGCTCTATTACGCGCAGATTCTGCACATAATCCCACCACCATTGGGGCTGTCCCGGTCGGACAGTTCCTTAGAATGAGGCGGATTTGCTCTACAGAGGATAGGTTCTTTGCGCGGGCGGCTGACTTGGAGGGACGCTTTAAGGATCGAGGATATAGTCAAAGAAGTATTAGGAGGGGTTTCGAGAGGGCTAGGCGGACGCCCCGGAGAGGCCTCCTATATGCTGATGGCAGCAAACGTAGAAGGGAGACAAATGATGACAAGGTCAGGTTCATAGCAACTTATAACCATGAATGGTCTAACATGAGAGAGATTTAAAAAAAAACACTGGCCGGTCTTAAAGACCGAACCTTCTCTCGCCCAGGTATTGGGTGATTTCCCACTAATGACCGCAAAGAGATCCCCAAACCTAAGTAACCTGCTTGTCCGCAGCCACTACGTCGCACCTATTACCAACCCCTTCAGTACAAGGGGCCCAATTTTGGGCTCCTTCCAGTGTGGCCATTGCATGGCGTGTGAAAACATCATGCGGGCCACAACCTTTAAATCCTCCGATGGTAGAAAGGAGTTCTCGATCAGGCAGCGGATTACGTGTGGAACGTCTAACGTCGTATATTATGCCATGTGTGGATGCTCTTTAATCTACATTGGATTAACATCAAGGGAATTACGGATACGCGTCCGTGAACACGTCAGAGATATACAGGCGGCCAGAACTGTAGAGGATGCCTCTGACCTGAAGACTATCCCTCGCCATTTCAAACTATTTCATGACTGTGACGCAAGGACTCTTCAGGTCAGAGGTATCGAGAGCATCCACCTTGGCTTAAGAGGTGGTAATTATAAAAAGGTTCTTGCCCAGCGTGAGGCTGGCTGGATTGTCCGAGTAGACACAATGACACCTAAAGGACTGAATGAGTACTTAAGCTTTTCCTCTTTTTTGTGAGTCCTTTGCTTATAGCATTTTGAGGCATTATATAAAGAAATCTTTGACACATATTAATAGAGTATATATATATATATGTACCATTCTGAATCCAATCATGCCTCTTTGTGTCCCCACTCTTTTGTGCCCTTTATACCATCTTCCCCCGTGGGTGGGTATCCATGTGGGATCCTATTATTGTTATTTTATTTGTTTTTATTATTTTTTGCACTAATGTTTTTCTTCTTCGATTGTATATTTTCTAGTTTTAATCTATTGATGTCTGAGCGTCTCTTGCATCACTTCATATTTATACCATCGTTGGCCGCAGCAGAATCGTTCCCACCATATTGCAACTTCCATCTTCTCACAACAAAATGGATTTGAGTTTTCAGTCTTCTTACTATGATGTCTTATGCTGTTGCTTTATATATTTTTTCTGTGATGGTGATGTATGGGTCGGTATATTAATGACTGTGGCTTTCTTTATTATATTGTTACCAACTGTTCTTTATGTATCATATTGATCGGCGATACTGATTATTTGTTCGTTCTAATTTTGTAACGAGCTCCCATTTTCTAAGTCCATTTCATGATATGCTTACTTACCGATCACATGCTGGAGTGCGCGTGCGCCGCCTCTCTCCCTGCCCCCTGCCGTGGTGGCGTCTCTTCTGCCTCACACGTGCGCTCTGGGCCTTTGGTCCCAGGCACGCCTGTGATGCATGACACCCTCTACGGCATTGGACTCGGCGTGCGACGTGCTCATGCGCCAATACACCCGGCATTCATTGGCTGCCGCTTTACATGTGACCGCTCACATAATTATCTGCTGGCCACATTTAAAGATGGTGGATACGCTCAGGGGCATCTCCCCTTGATAAAGCAATCAACATCGTGGGCGAAACGCGCGTCGGGGACTGTGCCTGAGGATCTGTCCTGGTGTGCACCACCTTGGTGCTTAGCAGCGGTAAGAGTAACCTTTATTATCGGTCATTTTCACGCCAGTCGGGCTCATAGATTTGCATGCTACTATAGCAGTAGGTCTCTTACCAATAACGGTATGCATGCTGGCCCCATAGGTGGTGCACATCAGGCGATCCCCACTCATCCTTTTTACCATTCTGTTTTTTTATTATATTTTGTTATTTTTGCACGGATTTGCTATTATATGCATATGTATTAATAAAGTATTTATTACCTATATACTCCAAGCTTTCTCCTATTTCGTATAGATAATGTAGTAGATGTCACCTGCAGTTCTATGTAACACCACAAATAACACAGTGATCACTCTCTGAGTACAGATAATGTAGTAGATGTCACCTGCAGTCCTATGTAACACCACAGATAACACAGTGATAACTCTCTAAGTACAGGTAATGTAGTAGATGTCACCTGCAGTCCCATGTAACACCACAGATAACACAGTGATAACTCTCTGAGTACAGATAATGTAGTAGATGACACCTGCAGTCCTATGTAACACCACATAACTGAGTAGAGATACAATAACAAGGTTCTGATCATGTGACGCACAGAGATTCCTGGAAGTGTCCTTTTTCCACCATTGATCTCACAGGGAGACTTTGTGCAGCGCTCAGTGTGGAGTCATTGATTATAGATGTGACGGAGGATGAGTGCGGTGACTGCGATCCCGGGTGGAGCTGCTGCTGATGAGGATGATGATGATGAGGATGATGATGAGGATGATGAGGCTCCGGTGCGGCGCTGTCCTGACGTCGGTGCAGAGCTGTGATACAGACATCGGTGACGCGCAGACTCGGATATGAGCCTTATAAGGAGGTGATTTCCTCCGCTTGGTCAGCGGTTGCGGCGGGGGCTTCCCTCACCGAGGGGCGACCGCTCATTGCTGCACATGAAAAGCTTCTCCCAGAACAAACAGCCATTATGTATTCAACTCGGATTTCCGGAGATTCCTCCAGATGGGAGAACACAATAACAAGGCAGAACTACAGCTCCCAGCATGTCACTTTTACTGTCATTATAGGAGAGCCTCAATGCTGAGCTAATGTGTATCTAAGCTACTCCAATATACAGAGCCGTGTATCTAATCCTCTCCTGTGTGATACTGACTGCTGAGCCGTGTATCTAATCCTATCCTGTGTGATACTGACTGCTGAGCTGTGTATCTAATCCTCTCCTGTGTGATACTGACTGCTGAGCTGTGTATCTAATCCTCTCCTGTGTGATACTGACTGCTGAGCTGTGTATCTAATCCTCTCCTGTGTGATACTGACTGCTGAGCTGTGTATCTAATCCTATCCTGTGTGATACTGACTGCTGAGCTGTGTATCTAATCCTCTCCTGTGTGATACTGACTGCTGAGCTGTGTATCTAATCCTCTCCTGTGTGATAATGACTGCTGAGCTGTGTATCTAATCCTATCCTGTGTGATACTGACTGCTGAGCTGTGTATCTAATCCTATCCTGTGTGATACTGACTGCTGAGCTGTGTATCTAATCCTCTCCTGTGTGATACTGACTGCTGAGCCGTGTATCTAATCCTATCCTGTGTGATACTGACTGCTGAGCCGTATATCTAATCCTATCCTGTGTGATAATGACTGCTGAGCCGTGTATCTAATCCTATCCTGTGTGATACTGACTGCTGAGCTGTGTATCTAATCCTCTCCTGTGTGATAATGACTGCTGAGCCGTGTATCTAATCCTCTCCTGTGTGATAATGACTGCTGAGCTGTGTATCTAATCCTCTCCTGTGTGATAATGACTGCTGAGCTGTGTATCTAATCCTATCCTGTGTGATACTGTCTGCTGAGCCGTGTATCTAATCCTATCCTGTGTGATACTGACTGCTGAGCTGTGTATCTAATCCTCTCCTGTGTGATACTGACTGCTGAGCTGTGTATCTAATCCTATCCTGTGTGATACTGACTGCTGAGCTGTGTATCTAATCCTATCCTGTGTGATAATGACTGCTGAGCTGTGTATCTAATCCTATCCTGTGTGATACTGACTGCTGAGCTGTGTATCTAATCCTATCCTGTGTGATACTGACTGCTGAGCTGTGTATCTAATCCTATCCTGTGTGATAATGACTGCTGAGCCGTGTATCTAATCCTATCCTGTGTGATAATGACTGCTGAGCTGTGTATCTAATCCTATCCTGTGTGATACTGACTGCTGAGCTGTGTATCTAATCCTATCCTGTGTGATACTGACTGCTGAGCTGTGTATCTAATCCTATCCTGTGTGATAATGACTGCTGAGCCGTGTATCTAATCCTATCCTGTGTGATACTGACTGCTGAGCTGTGTATCTAATCCTATCCTGTGTGATACTGACTGCTGAGCTGTGTATCTAATCCTATCCTGTGTGATACTGTCTGCTGAGCTGTGTATCTAATCCTATCCTGTGTGATACTGACTGCTGAGCTGTGTATCTAATCGTATCCTGTGTGATACTGACTGCTGAGCTGTGTATCTAATCCTATCCTGTGTGATACTGACTGCTGAGCTGTGTATCTAATCCTATCCTGTGTGATACTGACTGCTGAGCTGTGTATCTAATCCTATCCTGTGTGATACTGACTGCTGAGCTGTGTATCTAATCCTATCCTGTGTGATACTGACTGCTGAGCTGTGTATCTAATCCTATCCTGTGTGATAATGACTGCTGAGCTGTGTATCTAATCCTATCCTGTGTGATACTGACTGCTGAGCTGTGTATCTAATCCTATCCTGTGTGATACTGACTGCTGAGCTGTGTATCTAATCCTATCCTGTGTGATACTGACTGCTGAGCTGTGTATCTAATCCTATCCTGTGTGATAATGACTGCTGAGCCGTGTATCTAATCCTATCCTGTGTGATACTGACTGCTGAGCTGTGTATCTAATCCTATCCTGTGTGATACTGACTGCTGAGCTGTGTATCTAATCCTATCCTGTGTGATACTGTCTGCTGAGCTGTGTATCTAATCCTATCCTGTGTGATAATGACTGCTGAGCTGTGTATCTAATCGTATCCTGTGTGATACTGACTGCTGAGCTGTGTATCTAATCCTATCCTGTGTGATACTGACTGCTGAGCTGTGTATCTAATCCTATCCTGTGTGATACTGACTGCTGAGCTGTGTATCTAATCCTATCCTGTGTGATACTGACTGCTGAGCTGTGTATCTAATCCTATCCTGTGTGATACTGACTGCTGAGCCGTGTATCTAATCCTCTCCTGTGTGATACTGACTGCTGAGCTGTGTATCTAATCCTATCTTGTGTGATACTTTCTGCTGAGCTGTGTATCTAATCCTATCCTGTGTGATTCTTTCTGCTGAGCGGTGTATCTAATCCTATCCTGTGTGATACTGACTGCTGACTTCCTTAGGCGGTTGTCATACAGGGCAGTGATGGCATACGTCACCCACGGCAGGCGCGCCGATGTCAGCTGCCAGCATCTGTGTAGGCTACAGATGAGGATGCAGCACAACCTGGGAGCAGAGGAAAGTGAGCATAAAGTTTTTTTTTTGTACTAGAGAAGAGTGGCCGAATGGGGACATATATATCAGGATGGGGGAACATATATACCAGGATGGAGGGCATATATACCAGGATGGAGGGCCATATATACCAGGATGGGGGACATATATACCAGGATGGAGGGCCATATATACCAGGATGGGGGACATATATACCAGGATGGAGGGCCATATATACCAGGATGGGGGACATATATACCAGGATGGAGGGCATATATACCAGGATAGAGGGCATATATACCAGGATGGAGGGCCATATATACCAGGATGGGGGACATATATACCAGGATGGAGGGCCAAAAATACCAGGATGGGGGACATATATACCAGGATGGAGGGCATATATACCAGGATAGAGGGCATATATACCAGGATGGAGGGCCATATATACCAGGATGGGGGACATATATACCAGGATGGAGGGCCATATATACCAGGATGGGGGACATATATACCAGGATGGGGGACATATATACCAGGATGGAGGGCATATATACCAGGATGGTGGACATATGTGCCAGGATTGGGGGCATATGTACCAGGATGGGGGACGTATATGCAAGGATGGGGGACATATATACCAGGATGTGGAGCATATATACCAGGATGGTGGACATATTTACCAGCATGGGGGACATATATACCAGGATGGGGTACATATATACCAGGATGGTGGACATATATACCAGGATGGGGGACATATTTACCAGCATGGGAGACATATATACCAGGATGGGGTACATATATACCAGGATGTGGAGCATATATACCAGGATGGTGGACATATTTACCAGCATGGGGGACATACACTTGCAGCGCCCAAGAGTCCTGGTCGTTGCAGTACTGTGGCTCCGCCACTATGGGGAGCTATGGTGCGTCCGATGGCACTGAAGGAGTTCATCTGATCAGGTATCACAGACACCAATACATTTCACAGCCGGGCCTCCGGGGGGAGCTAAGGGTGCTATTCATTAGGCCACTCCCCACCATAGTGGGTAAACTGGGGGTCAGGCAGGAAGTTAGATCAGAAAGCTGACTGGGTTGGAACCAGGCAACACCTTGTGGCAGAGGGTGTTGTAGGGGAAGATACAGTAGGGTCTCTGTCAGGGGTGGGATCCTGACAGAGGCTTGGCAACGAGAACGAACGTAACGGGACCGTGCCTGCTCCGGGTAGCGGCGGTGCCCAAGAAAGGATTAGAAGAGAGATAGATTGTGCTGAGTGAGAAACGGGATCACGCAAAGGAGAAATACCAGTAGGAGTCGTGCTGTAAGACCGAAGCAACATCCTACTGAGGCGCACTACCGGTGGCCGGAACGCCGAGGGAGTAGAATAACATTCAGCTTCAAGCAATACTCCAAACAGCGGCAGGACAGTCAGTCTCAGGCGGGCTGTCTAACTCAAATCACCTATGAAGTCTTGGGAGGCAATTGTGGGAGAGGGGCGTCTCTAGGGTCCCGTAAGAACTCCAGGCCTACCCGTCAAACGGGTGCCGTTCCTACCCGAACCTCAGGGAGGGACGGAGGATTAGCAGAACATCACCTAATCGAGTTGTGAGGGAACTTAAGAAACAGACACAACAGTTGTGGGGTACTTTCCGTAAGCGCAGCAGGGAAGGACTACAACACATAGCGCTAGGGGGAAGGCACAGATTTCCTCCTGTGAAGAGAACTCTGGAAGTGTCATTGGACCGGCCGGACTTGCGCAGCCTGGTGAACCCTATTCTGGACTGAGGACTCAGAGATCTTCAGTAAAGAGGTAAAGAGACTGCAACCTGGTGTCCTCGTTATTTACCGCGACCTGCACCCCACAACTGCACCGTTACAACACCACTTATTGTACTGGACGTCCCCCACTGACAGACAGGGCCACGGACCGGGTCTAGCCACCGTGACAACCCCAGAACTGGACAGAGACTCTCAGAGGCACGGCTCCGGGTGCCCCTCGGCCCTGCGGCGGTGTGGGGGCGCTCTGTCATGATTCCCAATGGCAGGGACATGGGCAAAAACGGACTAGCTCTAGGAAGATGGTATCTCAGGTATCCGCGATGCTGAACCTAACACGCAAATAAAAGTAGCCAGGGGGTGTGCCTACGTTGTATCCCTAGACACCTCGCGCCAGCCGGAGAGCTAACTACCCCTATAAGAGATATACACAGACCTGGCTTGCCTCCAGGGAAACCCCAAAAGTTATAGTAGCCCCCCACATGTAATAACGGTTAGGTAAGAGGAAAACACAAACGCAGTATGAATATAGATTCAGCAAAGTGAGGCCCTCTGACTAGATAGATGAAAATACAAAAGAGGACTTCGCGGTTACCTCAAAACCCTAAGCAGCCATCCTGAAACTACCTTAACTCCGTTATCAACTCATGACACCGGAGTAGTAATTTCAGATCACTAGAGCTTCCAGCAGCACAAGAAATATAAATGCATGCTGGACAAAACAAACACAAAAAGCCAAAGATTTCAACTTAGCTGAATTGCAGACTTGGAGCAGGTAGCAAGCAACAGAGATGCTCTGGTAACATTGATTGCCGGCACTAGAGTGACTGAGAAGCCAGACTAAATAGGAAACTCCCAATTTCCTGATGAAAACAGGTGCACTGGAAACACAAGACCAAAGTCAACCAGTACCACCAGTAGCCACCAGAGGGAGCCAAAAACAGAATTCACAACAGTACCCCCCCTTAAGGAGGGGGCACCGAACCCTCATGAGAACCACCAGGGCGATCTGGATGCGCCCTATGAAAGGCGCGAACCAAATCAGAGGCATGAACATCAGAGGCAGTCACCCAAGAATTATCCTCCTGACCGTATCCCTTCCATTTAACCAGATATTGAAGTCTCCGTCTGGAAATACGAGAGTCCAAAATCTTCTCCACAACATACTCCAATTCACCCTCCACCAGCACAGGAGCAGGAGGCTCAACAGAAGGAACAACCGGTACCTCGTACCTCCGCAACAACGACCTATGGAAAACATTATGAATGGTGAAAGATGCTGGAAGGTCCAAACGAAAAGATACAGGATTAAGAATCTCCAAAATCCTATAAGGACCTATGAACCGAGGTTTGAACTTAGGAGAAGAGACCTTCATAGGGACAAAACGAGAAGACAACCACACCAAGTCTCCAACACGGAGATGATGACCCACACGACGATGACGATTAGCAAACTGCTGAGTCTTCTCCTGAGACAACTTCAAATTGTCCACCACATGACTCCAAATCCGGTGCAGTCTATCCACCACAGAATCCACTCCAGGACAATCCGAAGACTCCACCTGACCAGACGAAAAACGAGGGTGAAACCCTGAATTGCAAAAGAAAGGAGAAACCAGAGTAGCAGAACTGGCCCGATTATTGAGGGCAAACTCTGCCAACGGCAAAAAGGCGACCCAATCATCCTGATCAGCAGACACAAAACACCTCAAATACGTCTCCAAGGTCTGATTAGTTCACTCCGTCTGGCCATTAGTCTGAGGATGGAACGCAGATGAAAAAGACAAATCAATGCCCATCCTGGCACAGAACGCTCGCCAGAACCTAGACACAAATTGAGATCCTCTGTCAGACACGATGTTTTCCGGGATACCATGTAAGCGAACCACATTCTGAAAAAATAAAGGAACCAACTCCGATGAAGAAGGCAATTTGGGCAAGGGTACCAAATGAACCATCTTAGAAAAACGGTCACACACCACCCAAATGACGGACATTTTCTGAGAAACCGGGAGATCCGAGATAAAGTCCATAGAGATGTGCGTCCACGGCCTCTTCGGAATAGGCAAGGACAACAACAATCCACTAGCCCAAGAACAGCAAGGCTTGGCCCGAGCACAAACATCACAAGACTGTACAAAGGTACGCACATCCCGAGACAGGGAAGGCCACCAGAAGGACCTGGCCACCAAATCTCTGGTACCAAAAATTCCAGGGTGGCCCGCCAACACAGAAGAATGAACCTCTGAGATGACTCTACTGGTCCACTCATCTGGAACAAACAATCTCCCAGACGGACAACGATCAGGCCTATCAGTCTGAAACTCCTGCAAAGCACGTCGCAAGTCTGGGGAGACAGCAGACAAAATCACTCCATCCTTAAGGATACCCGTAGGCTCAGAATCACCAGAGGAGTCAGGCTCAAAACTCCTAGAAAGAGCATCTGCCTTCACATTTTTCGAGCCCGGCAAGTATGAAACCACAAAATTAAACCGAGAGAAAAACAATGACCAGCGCGCCTGTCTAGGATTCAGACGCCTGGCGGACTCAAGGTAAATCAGATTCTTGTGATCAGTCAAGACCACCACCTGATGTCTAGCACCCTCAAGCCAATGACGCCACTCCTCAAATGCCCACTTCATAGCCAAGAGCTCCCGATTACCGACATCATAATTTCGCTAGGCGGGCGAAAACTTTCGAGAGAAAAATGCACATGGTCTCATCACTGAGCAATCGGGACTTTTCTGCGACAAAACCGCCCCTGCTCCAATCTCGGAAGCATCAACCTCAACCTGAAAAGGGAGCGAAACATCAGGCTGGCGCAACACAGGGGCAGAAGAAAAGCGGCGCTTAAGCTCCCGAAAGGCCTCCACAGCCGCAGAGGACCAATTGGCAACATCAGCACCCTTCTTAGTCAAATCAGTCAGAGGTTTAGCAACACTTGAAAACCCAGTTATAAATCGACGATAGAAATTAGCAAAGCCCAAGAACTTCTGAAGACTCTTCAGGGAAGTAGGCTGCGTCCAATCACAAATAGCCCGAACCTTGACAGGATCCATCTCAACAGAAGAAGGGGAAAAAATATACCCCAAAAAGGAGATCTTCTGAACCCCAAAGATACACTTTGAACCCTTTAGAAACAGAGAATTGGACCGCAAAACCTGAAAAACCTTCCTAACCTGTTGAACATGCGACTCCCAGTCATCCGAAAAAATCAAAATATCATCCAAATACACAATCATAAATTTATCCAGGTATTTACGGAAAATATCGTGCATAAAGGACTGAAAGACTAAAGGAGCATTAGAAAGACCAAAAGGCATTACCAAATACTCAAAATGGCCCTCGGGCGTATTAAATGCAGTTTTCCACTCATCTCCCTGCTTGATCCGCACCAAATTATACGCACCCCGAAGATCAACCTTAGAGAACCACTTTGCCCCTTTAATACGAGCAAATAAATCAGTCAGTAGTGGCAAAGGATACTGGTATTTGACTGTAATCTTATTCAACAGGCGATAATCAATACAGGGCCTCAGGGAGCCATCTTTTTTACCCACGAAAAAAAAACCTGCTCCTAAAGGGGATGAGGATGGACAGATATGTCCCTTTTCCAAGGACTCCTTAATATACTCTCGCATAGCAGCATGCTCAGGCACAGATAGAAAGAACAAACAACCCTTGGGAAACTTGCTGCCCGGAATCAAGTCTATAGCACAATCGCAATCCCGGTGAGGGGGGAGAGAACTAAGTTTAGGCTCCTCAAAAACATCACCATAATCAGACAAAAATGCCGGAATTTCAGAGGGAGTAGATGAAGCAATGGAAACCAAAGGTACTTCCCCATGAGCCCCCTGACATCCCCAGCTTAGCACAGACATTGTTTTCCAGTCAAGGACTGGATTATGAGTTTGCAACCATGGCAATCCAAGCACTAAGACATCATGCAAGTTATGCAACACAAGGAAGCGAATCACCTCCCGATGGTCAGGAGTCATACACATAGTCACTTGTGTCCAGAACTGTGGTTTATTCCTAGCCAAAGGTGTGGAGTCGATACCCTTCAGAGGGATAGGAACTTCCAAAGGCTCTAGGCTAAACCCACAACGTCTGGCAAAGGACCAATCCATAAGACTCAAGGAAGCGCCAGAATCCACATAGGCATCCACAGTAATAGTTGATAATGAACAGATCAAAGTTACAGACAAAATAAACAGACTGTAAGGTGCCAATTGCAAAAGACTTATCAACCTTTTTTGTGCGTATAGAGCATGCTGATATAACATGAGCAGAATCACCACAGTAGAAGCACAACCCATTTTTACGCCTATAATTCTGCCGTTCACTTCTGGACAGAATTCTATCACATTGCATAATCTCCGGTGCCTGCTCAGAAGACACCGCCAAATGGTGCACAGGTTTGCACTCCCGCAAATGCCGATCAATCTGAATAGCCATAGTCATGGATTCATTCAGACCTGTGGGCGTAGGAAACCCCACCATGACATCTTTAACGGCGTCAGAGAGACCTTCTCTGAAATTCGCCGCCAGGGCGCACTCATTCCACTGAGTAAGCACAGACCATTTTCGAAATTTTTGACAATATACTTCAGCTTCATCATGCCCTTGAGAGAGGGCTAGCAAGGCCTTTTCAGCCTGAATCTCCAAATTAGGTTCCTCATAGAGCAACCCCAGTGCCAGAAAAAACGCATCCACATTGAGCAGCGCAGGATCCCCTGGTGCCAATGCAAATGCCCAATTCTGGGGGTCACCCCGCAACAAGGCAATAACAATTTTAACCTGCTGAGCGGGGTCTCCAGCGGAACGAGATCTCAGAGAAAGATACAATTTACAATTGTGCTTAAAATTCAAAAAGCGAGATCTATCTCCAGAAAAGAACTCAGGTATAGGGATCTTGGGTTCAGACATAGGAGCCTGTATCACATAGTCTTGGATATTTTGAACCTTAGAGGCAAGAGTATTAAGATTAGAAGCTAAACTCTGGATATCCATTTCTCAACAGCAGAGATCTGAGCCATTCAGAGGTTAAGAGGAGAGAAAAAAACAACAAAAAAACAGCAGATTGCAATTATGGCTAGACAGAACCTCTGAGTAAAAAAAAAAAAAAAAGTGTCAGAAACTTCTTTTTTCTCTCCTTCTTTAGCCAATACCTTTAATACATTAGGGCCGGCAATACTGTCATGATTCCCAATGGCAGGGACATGGGCAAAAATGGACTAGCTCTAGGAAGATGGTATCTCAGGTAACCGCGATGCTGAACCTAACACGCAAATAAAAGTAGCCAGGGGGTGTGCCTACGTTGTATCCCTAGACACCTCGCGCCAGCCGGAGAGCTAACTACCCCTAGAAGAGGAATACACAGACCTGGCTTGCCTCCAGGGAAACCCCAAAAGTTATAGTAGCCCCCCACATGTAATAACGGTTAGGTAAGAGGAAAACACAAACGCAGTATGAATATAGATTCAGCAAAGTGAGGCCCTCTGACTAGATAGATGAAAATACAAAAGAGGACTTCGCGGTTACCTCAAAACCCTAAGCAGCCATCCTGAAACTACCTTAACTCCGTTATCAACTCATGACACCGGAGTAGTAATTTCAGATCACTAGAGCTTCCAGCAGCACGGGAAATATAAATGCATGCTGGACAAAACAAACACAAAAAGCCAAAGATTTCAACTTAGCTGAATTGCAGACTTGGAGCAGGTAGCAAGCAACAGAGATGCTCTGGTAACATTGATTGCCGGCACTAGAGTGACTGAGAAGCCAGACTAAATAGGAAACTCCCAATTTCCTGATGAAAACAGGTGCACTGGAAACACAAGACCAAAGTCAACCAGTACCACCAGTAGCCACCAGAGGGAGCCAAAAACAGAATTCACAACAGCGCTCCAACTTGGCATCACGAACAGGATCTACTTAAGCCTGAAGAATCAGGTCATGTGTGCCTTGGAACTGTGATTTGTTGTGCTTGGACTGTACTTTATTGAGAGACTGTGTATTGCCATTGACCCAGAGAAGTTCCCGCCAAAAGCCGCCGCCATTGCTACGCCAGAGAAGAAGGAGGGCGTGCCATGGGAGGAGACTACCAGAGTGGCGCGAGAAATGGCTACCGCCCCCTGCGCTTCTGGCTGCAAAGTGAGGACCTGCCTTCAAGCAGAGGACGACCCCCTGATTTGCAACGGCGGGAAGCAGGAGATGGAGAAGCTCGGCCCCGGAGAAATGGCGGAGTCCGATGCATGCATTGCCACCGATCAGCAGATCATGATGAAGAACAGCGAGTGCCGGAACGGGGAAGGAACAGTCCCGGTTTGCCCTCCTTTATCGGGGGCAGACCCGTGTCCCCTGCAGCCGGAGGATCCGAAGCCCCTGGAACAGATAGCGGAGCTGAGTCCACCAATCCCGACCTCGGAGCCAGCGGAGGAGGAACCACAGCGAGCGGAGCCGCGTTCGGGGACCGTATTGGAAGAGCCGCGGTCCGAGCAGCAGCCGACTCCAGCGTTCTTGTCAGAGGACCGGAGCGATACCGGTGGAATCACATCAGTCGCAGGTATGGACAGTGTCCCTACTCCCCTGGTCGATTCTGCTCCCCTGACCGACCCCGCTCCAGTGACCGTTCCTCATCCCAGCAATGATCGTTCCTTCTTGGTGGAGCGGGTCATCCTCACCTCTAACGCGATGGGAAAGCTGGTGCCTCCGCTACCGACCAAGATGGGAGAACCCATAGATGTGGGCCCAGACGGGGTGATCCTCCGGTGGGACACCCCCTGGACCGGGCCGGGTGGGGCCCGGGAGGACGGCCTCACCCTTGCGGTGCTTACCTGGGAACAGTATAAGCAATGTCTAATACAACACTGGAAAGATCGAGACGAGACCGAACCCCCGGACACACAACGTAGGAAGTCTACTCCCGGCAAGAAAGACGCGGTAAAGCGGGGAACCGTGCTGGCCTACCACCCGAAGAGGGGATGGGGCTCCATACAGGAACCAGGGCTACCAACTGATGTCTTTGTTACTAGCTATAACGTGAAGACCCCCTGTTGCAGCCGAAATGGTGATCCGTTACAAAGGGGGGATCAGGTGACCTACACCCGCCATCGGAGTGCACAAGGATGGTGTGCCCGGAACGTTCGACGGTGTGAGCCTGAAGGAGCGCCCCCTGTTACCCCGATCATGACTGATTCCGATTTGCCAGATCTTATTCCTATCACCACCGTACGCCTTGTAGCGGCTCCTGCACTTGCCAGCAGGGTCAGTCTACAAATTCAGACACCGGGTGACCTGGTGGTCCCTGCGGGGCCTGCCGCTGGTATCCGTGCCACAGTAGTCGGGGGCCCGGAGCCAAGGCCACCCGAGTAAGGATAAACCTCGGAAACCTGAAAATGTAAATAGTTCTCCCTTTAACTGATTGTTTGTTTACTGTTTGCTGCTAAACCCGTTCAGGGTTAACTTTTTAAAGGGATCCCTTTGTTGACCCGGGATCCCTATTGTTTGTTTTTGGTTGTTTTTCTAAAGTTTTGCACAAGTTTGTAGTTGAAAAGAACTGCTGTAATCATGAACAGTGCATGATGCGAACTTTTTGTATATAGTTAGCACCTTATTAAAGGTGCTCCCTACTGGTTTTACTTAAAGAAGGACTCTTTGTGAAGATACCACACTGGAACCTTTGCTGAGTAAGGACTGGTAGCTTGAGAAGAAATGCTACCTCATAGAGACTTGGTCCCTTCTTAAAGGGGATGTTCAATTGTTGCACTTAAACGGTGATATTGCTTTAAGACAGGTAGCAATAATGTTCGATGAAAGAAAGTGATGATAATGTGTACATGAGAAAGTTATATGTATCCAACCAGTTAATTGTGAAGAAATGATGATGATGTTTCTCGGAAGAAAAGGAATGATTGATAATGTTGATAGAAAGTGGGGATAGAAGGTAAACCCTGAGTCCTCCATAGAAAGTTAGTTTCTTGTAAAGAGAGAGTTAATAATGTGTTACAGAGGACAGAAAGTGAACCCGTAAGGGTTAGGTAGTGAGTCCTCCTAGGAGCCATACGTAGATGGCTCAGTGCATCTAAAACTGAAAGTAATGTTATGATCTATACTGTGTATAGAAGTTGAAAAGGCGGTAGGCCCTGGCTGAACGGGGCGGTCCTGTAACAGAAAGGAGAGGCAGTAGGTCTGGTGCCGATAGGACAGGCGGTCCTGCAGATTTAAAGAAGGAGAGTGAAAAAGTTAAATTACCTTATAATGTGATTATAGGAAGGTCTTTAGTGGATACAGAGTGTATGTCCTTAAAGGCAACGTTAAAGTATTGTTCAGCAATTTTTGCACTTAGTAGAATACCCGGTTGGGTAAGAAGAGTTATTTATAGCATGTTGCTATGTTATTTAACCATGTTTGTAACGTTCAAGTGTCCTTACCTCCCATAAAGGGAAGCCTGTTCAAGTATACTTATTGTTATTGCACTCAACAAAATTGTATGTCTTTTTGCTAAACTTGTATTGTTGTTTTCTTCCCAGTCCCGGAGTACTGTGTTTAACCAGGGGGGAGTGCAGCGCCCCAGAGTCCTGGTCGTTGCAGTACTGTGGCTCCGCCACTATGGGGAGCTATGGTGCGTCCGATGGCACTGAAGGAGTTCATCTGATCAGGTATCACAGACACCAATACATTTCACAGCCGGGCCTCCGGGGGGAGCTAAGGGTGCTATTCATTAGGCCACTCCCCACCATAGTGGGTAAACTGGGGGTCAGGCAGGAAGTTAGATCAGAAAGCTGACTGGGTTGGAACCAGGCAACACCTTGTGGCAGAGGGTGTTGTAGGGGAAGATACAGTAGGGTCTCTGTCAGGGGTGGGATCCTGACAGAGGCTTGGCAACGAGAACGAACGTAACGGGACCGTGCCTGCTCCGGGTAGCGGCGGTGCCCAAGAAAGGATTAGAAGAGAGATAGATTGTGCTGAGTGAGAAACGGGATCACGCAAAGGAGAAATACCAGTAGGAGTCGTGCTGTAAGACCGAAGCAACATCCTACTGAGGCGCACTACCGGTGGCCGGAACGCCGAGGGAGTAGAATAACATTCAGCTTCAAGCAATACTCCAAACAGCGGCAGGACAGTCAGTCTCAGGCGGGCTGTCTAACTCAAATCACCTATGAAGTCTTGGGAGGCAATTGTGGGAGAGGGGCGTCTCTAGGGTCCCGGAAGAACTCCAGGCCTACCCGTCAAACAGGTGCCGTTCCTACCCAAACCTCAGGGAGGGACGGAGGATTAGCAGAACATCATCTAGTCGAGTTGTGAGGGAACTTAAGAAACAGACACAACAGTTGTGGGGTACTTTCCGTAAGCGCAGCAGGGAAGGACTACAACACATAGCGCTAGGGGGAAGGCACAGATTTCCTCCTGTGAAGAGAACTCTGGAAGTGTCATTGGACCGGCCGGACTTGCGCAGCCTGGTGAGCCGTATTCTGGACTGAGGACTCAGAGATCTTCAGTAAAGAGGTAAAGAGACTGCAACCTGGTGTCCTCGTTATTTACCGCGACCTGCACCCCACAACTGCACCGTTACAACACCACTTATTGTACTGGACGTCCCCCACTGACAGACAGGGCCACGGACCGGGTCTAGCCACCATGACAACCCCAGAACTGGACAGAGACTCTCAGAGGCCCGGCTCCGGTTGCCCCTCGGCCCTGCGGCGGTGTGGGGGCGCTCCACACTCACTGGCCACTTTATTAGGTACACCTGTCCAACTTCTTGTTAACACTTAATTTCTAATCAGCCAATCACATGGCGGCAACTCAGTGCATTTAGGCATGTAGACATGGTCAAGACAATCTCCTGCAGTTCAAACCGAGCATCAGTATGGGGAAGAAAGGTGATTTGAGTGCCTTTGAACGTGGCATGGTTGTTGGTGCCAGAAGGGCTGGTCTGAGTATTTCAGAAACTGCTGATCTACTGGGATTTTCACGCACAACCATCTCTAGGGTTTACAGAGAATGGTCCGAAAAAGAAAAAAAATCCAGTGAGCGGCAGTTCTGTGGGCGGAAATGCCTTGTTGATGCCAGAGGTCAGAGGAGAATGGGCAGACTGGTTCGAGCTGATAGAAAGGCAACAGTGACTCAAATCGCCACCCGTTACAACCAAGGTAGGCCTAAGAGCATCTCTGAACGCACAGTGCGTCGAACTTTGAGGCAGATGGGCTACAGCAGCAGAAGACCACACCGGGTACCACTCCTTTCAGCTAAGAACAGGAAACTGAGGCTACAATTTGTACAAGCTCATCGAAATTGGACAGTAGAAGATTGAAAAAACGTTGCTTGGTCTGATGAGTCTCGATTTCTGCTGCGACATTCGGATGGTAGGGTCAGAATTTGGCGTAAACAACATGAAAGCATGGATCCATCCTGCCTTGTATGGAGCATTTTTGGGATGTGCAGCCGACAAATCTGCGGCAACTGTGTGATGCCATCATGTCAATATGGACCAAAATCTCTGAGGAATGCTTCCAGCACCTTGTTGAATCTATGCCACGAAGAATTGAGGCAGTTCTGAAGGCAAAAGGGGTCCAACCCGTTACTAGCATGGTGTACCTAATAAAGTGGCCGGTGAGTGTATATACCAGAATGGGGTACATATATACCAGGATGGTGGACATATATACCAGGATGGGGGACATATATACCAGGATGTGGGGCATATATACCAGGATGGTGGACATATATACCAGAATATGGGACATATATACCTGGATGGGGGACATATATACCAGGATGGGGGACATATATACCAGGATGGGGGACATATATACCAGGACGGTGGACCTACAGTATATACCAGGATGGGGACATATATACCAGGATGTGGGGCGTATATACCATGATGATGGACATATATACCAGCATGGGGGACATGTATGCCCGGACGGTGGACCTATTTAAGAGGATGGGGGAACATATATACCAGGATGGGGGACATATATACCAGGATGGTGGTCATATATACCAGGATGGGGAACATATATATCAGGATGGTGGACATATATACCAGAGTGGGGGACATATATACCAGGGTAGGGGACATATATACCAGGATGGGGGACATATATACAAGGATGGGGGACATTTCTACCAGGTTGGGGACATATATTCCAGGATGGAGGACATACAGTATATACCAGGATGGGGACATATATATCAGGATGCGGACATATATGCCAGGACGCTGGACTTATATATCAGGATGGGGGGGGCAAATACACCAGGATGGTAGACATATAAACCAGCATGGGGGACCTATATACCAGGATGGAGGAATTTTGTACCAGGATGGGGACATATATTCCAGGATGAGGGACATATAGACCAGGATGGGGGACATATATACCAGAATGGGGGGCCTATGTACCAGGATGATGGACATATATACCAGGATGGGGGACCTATATACCAGGATGGAGGAATTTTGTACCAGGATGGGGACATATATTCCAGGATGAGGGACATATAGACCAGGATGGGGGACATATATACCAGAATGGGGGGCCTATGTACCAGGATGATGGACATATATACCAGGATGGGGGACATATATACCAGGATGTGGGGCCTATGTACCAGGATGATGGACATATATACCAGGATGGGGCACATATATATCAGGATTGTGGACATATATAGCAGCATGGGGAACATATATGCCAGGATGAGGGACATATATTCCAGGATGAAGTGCATATATACCAGGATGGGGGGCATATATACCAGGATGGAGGGTTATATATCAGGATGGGAGACACATATACCAGGATAGTGGACATATATACCAGTATGGGGGGCATATATACCAGGATGTGGGGCCTATATACCAGGATGATGGACATATATACCAGGATGTGGGACATATATACCAGGATGGCTGGCATATATAACAGGATGAGGGACATATATATCAGCATGAAGGGCATATATACCTGGATGGGAACATATATACCAGGAATCTGGACATTTATACCAGGATGTGGGACATATATACCAGGATGTGGGGCATATATTTCAGGATGGTGGACATATATACCAGGATAATGAACATGTATACCAGGATGGGGGACATGTATACCAGAATGGGGAACACATTTACGAGAATGGTGGACACATATACCAGGATGGGGGACATATATACCAGGATGGTGGATATATGTGCCAGGATTGGGGCATATATACCAGGATAAGGGACACACTATATATACCAGGATGGGGGGCATATATATGAGGATGGTGGACATATATACCAGGATGTGGGACATACAGTATATACCAGGATGGGGGACATATATACCAGGATGTGGGGCATATATACCAGGATGGTGGACATATATACCAGCATGGGGGACATGTATGCCAGGATGGTGGACATATATACCAGGATGTGGGACATATATACCAGGATGTGGGACATATATATCAGGATGGTGAACATATATACCAGGATGGGAGACATATATATCAGGATGGTGGACATATATACCAGGATGGGGGGCATATATACCAGGATGGGGGGCATGTATACCAGGATGGTGAACATATATACCAGGATGGGAGACATATGTATCAGGATGCGGGACATATATACCAGGACGGTGGACATATATACCAGGATGTGGGACATATATACCAGGATGTGGGACATATATACCAGGATGTGGGACATATATATCAGGATGGTGAACATATATACCAGGATGGGAGACATATATATCAGGATGGGGGACATATATCCCAGGATGGGAGACATATATATCAGGATGGTGGACATATATACCAGGATGGGGGGCATATATACCAGGATGGGGGGCAAATACACCAGGACCGTGGGTATATATATGCCAGGATGGGAGACATATATATCAAGATGGTAGACATATATAACAGGATGGGGGACATATATACTAGGATGGTTTACATATATACCAGGATGGGGACATATATACCAGGAAGGCAGACATATACCATGATGGGGGACAAATATACCAGGATGGGGGACATATATACCAGGATGGGGGACATGTATACCAGGATGGGGGACATATATACCAGGATGGGGGACATATATAGCAGGATGGGGGACATATATACCAGGATACCAGGATCGGAGACATGTATACCAGGATGGGGGACATATATGCCAGGACGGTGGACATATATACCAGGATGGGGACATATATACCAGGATGGCAGACATATACCATGATGGGGGACATATATACCAGGATGTGGGGCATATATACCAGGATGAGGGGCATGTATACCAGGATGGGGGATATATATACCAGGATCGGAGACATGTATACCAGGATGGAGGGCATATATACTAGGATCTCAGCCTATCCTGTGGGATTCTGTCTGCTGAGCTGCTGCATCTAATGCTATCATGTATGATACATTCTGCTCAGCCAGTACGTCTTCCATCGTAGCTCCTGCCTAGTATCTCTATAGCAGCCCGTTATGTGTGATAACGACCGTTGTATCTAAATGTATCATCTCCGTATAATGGTGGCTCCATCGGGCTCCCTGGGTGGAGTTCTCGGAGTAGCTTCTGCAGATGGAGTGTATTAGCAGGAAAGTCGAGAAGACGAGACAGAACAAGGAGGGCAGAAAAACAGTCAAATAGTTGAAAAGTCAGAAAACAGGCCGAGGTCAAAAGCAGGAATAACCACAGGAACTGCAGGAGCGGAGCACAGAGGGGTGAACCAGGTAAAGAGCACTGATAACTTACACCTTGGTGGCGGGAACGTTGCATGTTCCTGGCACCTGGTCTCTCAGTTGGATGAGATTCTTTGCAGTTTGCCCTCATCCTGAGATCCCTTTAGTGGTAATCATATGTGCACTGGTGTTTCCTGATCAAACAGCTGCAGTGTAAAGCATGGGGGAGTGACAGAGCAGCAGAAGGAGACTCTAATAAAACATACGTGGATTTTGAATTGTCGCAGACTCCAACAGACAATGCAGCTAAACTGGAGCCATCAAATGTGCCTAATGAAGCAGTGCTGCAGTGTAAAGCATTAGGAAGGATTGTCAGATGTGCCAGAGCTGTATGGATAGTGAGTAAATAGTATGTATGATAGTTGGAACTATAAATGGACGCGCACGCTGGCGTTGGACGTGAGTCAGCACTCGTCCTTGCAGATATTTGTAGATTGTGAGCCCTCGCGGGCAGGGTCCTCTCTCCTCCTGTACCAGTTATGACTTGTATTGTTTAAGATTATCGTACTTGTTTTTATTATGTATACCCCTCCTCACATGTAAAGCGCCATGGAATAAATGGCACTATAACAATAAATAATAATAATAATAATAATATTTCTAGCCCGGTCTATGCTCATCATTGTCTGAGCAGAGAAGTTGTAGAAAGGTCTATATTTATCAGAGCCAGAGAAAAGCGACTCATGGAGGAAAGTGGGATCGAGGCCAAATGATTAATCCCTTATGTGTGTGGGGGAGAATGACTTTTACTGGGGCGATGATTAAGTCCTGCAGAGCATCTCCCCATCAGGCTGCGCGAGCCGCTGCACAAGCTCATCTCCTCGTACATTTGTACCAGCTTTCAATTTGGCGCATTTTTACATTTTTTTAAGGGATTTACGTCTTTTGGTGCTAAAAAGTTGCAAAAACTGGTTAAGGGCAAAAAATTAGCATTTTCATTTTGTGCTAAATTCATGAAATGCATACACTATTTTGGAGAATTTAGTGCACAAAATGTCAGTGAATACCACAAGATGAAAAAAGGTGAATGAAATAAATTGCAAATTATGAAAGAAGCAGAATTCTGAGTACAGCTCTGGGGTACAATGAAAATTAGGTTCCTGGCTGCATATTGGAGATAGGTACATTCTGAAATCACTGACTTGGGGACCATGAAAACTTGTCATATTTTTGGGTTCGCACTTAATGCGTTGTTGGCAGGGATCCTGAAAATTCAGCAGAATTCTGAGTACAGCTCTGAAGGGAAATAAAACTGAGATTCCTGGCTATGTGTGGGCAAAAGGGTGCATGCTAAAACCACCACCCTGGGCAAAAGGAAAACTTGTCCTGATTCTGGTTCGGTAATGTATGATTAGTAAGGGTTCTAAGAAACCGACAGAACTCTGAGCACAGCTCTGGAATATAAAGAGACTAAGTAGCTTGCTAGATCTGGGGGATGGGTACATTCTGAAGCCATTCACTTGGGTACCTGGAAAATTTGTGTTTTTGGGTTCGCATTTAATGTGTTAAAAGCAGGGTCCAAAGAATCCAGCAGAAATCTGATTACAGCTCTGAAGTATAATAAAGCTGAGACTCCTGGCTGCTGAGGGAAAAGAATTAGAAATAAGTGAGCAAAAAAATGCTCAGATGCTCGTTACTCAAACCGAGCAATTCCTAATACTCGCAGGCAAAACATCTATACGCTCTTGAAGGCACAAACTGGACGGCCTCATAAAAATATTAGTGTAGTTGTGGTACTTCTACATTTCCTGGTGAAGTCTGTGTTTGGGGTCAGTGCATGAACACTAGGTGTTTGGTACTGACCCTGAACTTTACTGTTTGAGTTCGCCCATCTCTAGTGGCATGGAAAAGTCGGGTCTGATCCAGGATTAGTCATTGTTATCAGAGTGAGCCTCTCGGCACTTTCTGTTGACAGGCGAAAGGTCCTGTCTATTATAAACCCAACTGGTGGCATTAAAAACCCACTCAGACAAGACACTAGTGACAGGGCAGCACAACACCTCCAAGGCATAGAGAAACAGCTCATGCCAGGTGTCCATCTTTGAGACCCAATAGCTGAAGGTCGCAGAGGAATTAGGGAGTACGATGGTTTGGTCGGCCAGGTATTGCTTGATCATCTTTAAAAACTTTTCCTTCCGTGTCAAAAATACCCGGTCATCAAGGCCTGGACGCTGGGAAGGTGTCATAAAATTGTCCCAGGGCTTTGACAGTGTACCCCTTCCTCTGCTGTACCTGGTGTGTCTCCCTCACCTTTCCTCCTTGGTTGGGCAAGGAAGCTTGCCCCCTGCAACTAGCGTTGTCAGATGGGAATTTTTTCACCATATTTTCCACAATGGCCTTCTGGTATAGCACCATTTTAGAAGACCTCTCCACCTCAGGAAGGAGAAATGTAAAGTTCTCTTTTAGCGTGGGTCTAGCAGGGTGAACAACCAGTCTCTCCTGATCAAGAGCAGCGGTACATAAAGTCAGCCACTTGTGCCAAGGACTCTACAACCAACACTTCTCTGTCTCCACCATGATAACTACTATCCATCTCCTCATCCCAACCACTTAGGAGAGACGGGATAAAGCACAAATGAGACTAGTACCTACACAAGATATCAGCCAGCTTCTGTTCCTCCTCCTCAGCCTTAACATCCTCATTGTTACCCAATCTGCTCTGAGCAGATGAGATGAGGCTGAGTAGTATCTCCCTGTCTCATGTCTTTCTCCGTCTCTACTTGGTCCGCATGCAAAGCTTCATGTTTAATTGTCACCAGCGACTGTTTAAGTAGGCACAGAACAGGATTGTTGTGCTGATGATGGTGTAATCGCCACTCTCAATCTCTGTGGAGTCCTCAAAGTTTTGGAGAATCGCACAAATGTCAGACATCCATGCTCACTCTGCAGTTGTTATGCGCGGAGCATGACTAGAACACTTATGGCGTCTTGTAGCTCGTATTCCAAAACTGGTCTCTGCTGCTCACAAAGTCTTGCCAGCATGTGCAGTGTGGAGTTCCAGCACATGGTCACATCGCACACCAGTCGGTGAGCTGGCACTTGAATGCGCTGCTGCAGCACTGTCAGAGCAGCGGCAGCTGTAGCTGACTTGCAGAAATGGTCAATGACGCTGCCTACCTTGACCAGAAGCTCTGGCAAATCTGGGTAGGTTTTCAGTAACCGCTGAACTAAAAAATTGAGCACGTGAAGCAGGCATAGTACATGCATGAGCTTGCCAATCTTCTCAGCCACCATCATGTTATTACCTTTTACACACACGCCCATGTCTGGTTCAGCGGTGAGAGCCACAAATCTGTCTGGTCTTTTCTTCATCTCAATAATTCTGCCATGGTGTGTGGTTTGTCTCCTAGACAAATTAGATTCAGCGTAGCTAGTTGCCACTTCGCTGAGACTGTGCTTCAGAGCTTCCGGCTGATGTGGATGATATGCTCTAAGATAGCACATCGGCGATGGAGGATGAAGAAGAACAGGAGAGAGTGCAGGTGTAGGAGGTTGAGGAAACCCTGATAGAAGTAGGGTAAGCAATCTTCGGCGTCAGTATCACATCTACCATGCCAGGGTGGGGCTCAGCCACGGCCTCCTCAATGTTCACCCAGCGTGCCATCAGGGAAATGTAGCATCTCTAGCCACAAGCACTTGTCCATGTGTCGGTCGTTAAATGGTCAGTCCCAGAAATCACATTGGTAAGGTCATGGGAGTTAATCCTGGGCACGCGATATTACAGGATGGGGACACCACAATTCTTTGGAATGTACTACCCAGGTTAATACGATTAATCCCCAATCCCCCACAGTTTTAAGCGTGCCCTAAAAAGGCATTTGTTCAGACTGGGCTACCGCCTTAACGCATTAACCTAACTATCCCTGTGTGGCCCATTCAAAAAAATAAATAAATAAATAAAAAACCTTAAACCATAATCAGGTTCCTCGCATCATGTTCTCATACACTTTATGCAGTTAATAGCCTCTGTGTCTGCACTGCTACATACTTAGGCTGATAACTGGTTCATGCAGCTTTACATGAACACTAGTGTTGAGCGATACCGTCCGATACTTGAAAGTATCGGTATCGGAAAGTATCGGCCGATACCGGCAAAGTATCGGATCCAATCCGATACCGATACCTGATACCAATACAAGTCAATGGGACTCAAGTATCGGACGGTATTCCTGATGGTTCCCAGGGTCTGAAGGAGAGGAAACTCTCCTTCAGGCCCTGGGATCCATATAAATGTGTAAAAGAAAGAATTAAAATAAAAAATATCGCTATACTCACCTCTCCGACGCAGCCTGGACCTCAGCGAGGGAACCGGCAGCGTTGTTTGTTTAAAATTCGCGCTTTTACTTGGTTACGTGAAGTCCCGGCTTGTGATTGGTCAGGGCGGCCATGTTGCCGGGACGCGGACCAATCACAGCAAGCCGTGACGAAATTACGTCACGGCTTGCTGTGATTGGTCCGCGTCCCGGCAACATGGCCGCCATTAACCAATCACAAGCCGGGACGTCACGTAACCAAGTAAAAGCGCGAATTTTAAACAAACAACGCTGCCGGTTCCCTCGCTGAGGTCCAGGCTGCGTCGGAGAGGTGAGTATAGCGATATTTTTTATTTTAATTCTTTCTTTTACACATTTATATGGATCCCAGGGCCTGAAGGAGAGTTCTACTGAGCAGAACTACTGGAACTACATTACTGCATTGATGGAGGTGTCTTTATCTTATTAGTGGGGCGCATGTACCGATCACCAGCACAAAAGTCGTGTGAGGTGCAACAGAGAACGCTGCCAGTCACCATTTTAAAAACGGAGCAACTACTGTACATGGAGAAATAACCTATTCCTGCACAAGGTCCTCGCCCCCCAGAATTAGCGATTCCACAATTAGCATCCATCTAAATAAGGAGGGAACATGTGAGCACTTGGCAGCCGGTGCACCGCTAATTGATTGCCGGTTATTACAGCCTTACTAGGAATTTCCTGTGCTCCGTGGGTGTAAAATAAGAACAAGTCAGGGCTGGAGATCCTGCAGCTTATTGTCCTATTGATGGCACCTCCTGTGCAGGACTATATATAGCGGCAGGCGCAGGGCTCGCAGCTTCCGCTCCGCGGATATCGCCTTCTATGGTGCTGTGTCAGTTATTCAAGGTGGCATGCGGGATGGATTGGTATAAAGCGGTCCTTAGGGTCAATATAGGATCCAGATGTAGCAGCCAATCCGCTCTGATGTGTGCAGGGAAACATAACCTAGATTCCTAAAATTAGGTCACAAGCTCTCCGTTACGAATGTCCACCGATGGGAAGCCGGTTATTACAGATGAGTTTCTGCAATCTCCTGTGTAGTCACCTCAGTAATCACTTATGTCTCAGTGACTCGTTCTCCAGCTCCTGGTGCTAGACTTTGGTGGCCTGGCGGCTGTGGTCAAGGGAGGACAGTAATGCCTGAGGTCTGGGGTAAACGGAAGATAGTAATGCCTGAGATCTGGGGTAAAGGGAGAATAGTAATGCCTGAGGTCTGGGGTAAATGGAGGATAGTAATGCATGGGCTCTGTGGTCAAGGAAGAATAGTAATGCCCTAGTGTCTGTGGTCAAGAGAGGATAGTAATGCTTGAGGTCTGGGGTAAAGGGAGGATAGTAATGCCTGAGATCTGGGGTAAACGGAAGATAGTAATGCCTGAAATCTGGGGTTAAGGGAGGATAGTAATGCCTGGGCTCTGTGGTCAAGGGAGAATAGTAATGCCTGGGCTCTGTGGTCAAGGGAGAATAGTAATACCTGGTGTCTGTGGTCAAGGGAGGATAGTAATGCCTGTGGTCTGGGGTAAACGGAAGATAGTAATGCCTGAGATCTGGGGTAAAGGGAGAATAGTAATGCCTGAGGTCTGGGGTAAATGGAGGATAGTAATGCCTGGGCTCTGTGGTCAAGGAAGAATAGTAATGCCCTAGTGTCTGTGGTCAAGAGAGGATAGTAATGCTTGAGGTCTGGGGTAAAGGGAGGATAGTAATGCCTGAGGTTTGGGGTAAAGGGAGGATAGTAATGTCTGAGGTCTTGGGTAAAGGGAGGATAGTAATGCCTGAGGTTTGGGGTAAATGGAGGATAGTAATGTCTGAGGTTTGGGGTAAAGGGAGGATAGTAATGCCTGAGGACTTGGGTAAAGGGAGGATAGTAATGCCTGAGGTTTGGGGTAAAGGGAGGATAGTAATGTCTGAGGTCTGGGGTAAAGGGAGGATAGTAATGCCTGAGGTCTGGGGTAAAGGGAGGATAGTAATGTCTGAGGTCTTGGGTAAAGGGAGGATAGTAATGCCTGAGTTCTGGGGTAAAGGGAGGATAGTAATGTCTGAGGTCTGGGGTAAAGGCAGAATAGCAATGTCTGAGGTCTGGGGTCAAGGGAGGACAGTAATGCCTGGGGTCTGTGGCCAAGGGAGGATAGTAATGTCTGGGGTCTGTGGTCAAGGGAGGATAGTAATGTCTGGGGTCTGTGGTCAAGGGAGGATAGCAATGCCTGAGGTCTGTGGTCAAGGGAGGATAATAATGCCTGAGGTCTCGGGTAAAGGGAGGATAGTAATGCCTGAGGTCTGAGTGGGATTCTTAGTGATTATGGATCTAATATAAAATACTGTGCACAAGTCCTAGGTGTGAAAAAATACTGCAGAGTCAGAAGCTTTAATACACAGAAGAGTTAATAGTTTATTGGTGTCAGTTAATAAAGTAAAAAGTGAATGAACATATGAGAAATATTAATGCCATCAATATCTGTTGACCGCCCGTCACCTCCATCATCAGTATCTGCTGACCGCCCATCACCTCCATCATCAGTATCTGGTGACCGCCCGTTACCTCCATCATCAGCGCCCGTTGCTTCCATCATCAGTATCTGGTGACCATCATCAGTAGCTGATGACTGCCCGTCACCTCCATCATCAGTATCTTGTGACCACCCATCACCTCCATCATCAGTATCTGGTGACCACCCATCACCTCCATCATCAGTATCTGGTGACCTCCCGTCACCTCCATCATCAGTATCTGGTGACCTCCCATCACCTCCATCATCAGCATCTGGTGACCTCCCGTCACCTCCATCATCAGTATCAGGTGACAGCCCATCGCCTCCATCATCAGTATCTGGTGATCGCTCGTCTCCTCCATCATCAGTATCTGGTGACTGCCCATTGCCTCCATCATCAGTATCTGGTGACCTCCCGTCACCTCAATCATCAGTATCTGGTGATCACCCGTTACCTCCATCATCAGCATCTGGTTATCACCTGTTTCCTCCATCATCAGCATCTGGTTATCACCTGTTTCCTCCATCATCAGCATCTGGTGACCTCCCGTCACCTCCATCATCAGTATCAGGTGACAGCCCATCGCCTCCATCATCAGTATCTGGTGATCGCTCGTCTCCTCCATCATCAGTATCTGGTGACCCTCCATTACCTTTATCATCAGTATCTGAAGACCACCTCCATAATCAGTATCTGGTGACCCCCGTCACCTCTATCATCAGTATTTGAAGACCGCCCATTGCCTCCATCACTTCTTCCCATCACTTGTACACAGGTTATGGTGGATCTCAGCAGGAGGTTGTGCCAAACATCTTGGAGAAGTTACCCCAGATCTTCTGTGTATGAGGCTTGTATAGATCCTTCATGTGATCCCAGACAGATGGGATGATGTGAGATCAGCGCTCTGGGTCCGGATTATGACACCCAGGACTCCTCGTTCTTAATGGCACTGTCTGGATGTTGGGGGGTAGTTGTCCGGTTGGAGAATTAATTAGGAGCCAGTCAGACGCCTCCTGATGATATTACATGATGGATCAGTACCTGCCCGTATTTCTCAGCGTTGATGACATCATTAATCCTGATCAAATCCACAATATGCATCTGTCACAGCTACACATCTCACATTGTGAATTCTCGGTCCAGAGACTCCCTGACATTATTTTGCACCGCAGTTCCTAGGTTTTCGTGCATAGCTGAGATACTTGGCCTTGTTTCTATGTGGACAATTTTGGTCTTCGGCAACAATGTTTCCATGATGACCAGTGGACAGACTTCTCCAAACAATAGATGAGTGTAGCTGGTCCCACTGCACTGCTGGATGTTGTGACAAAGTCACTGGCAGAGTGCTGGAGGGGAGATACGTGTCACTGAGGCTATTAGCTTCAGTGATTTGAAGCCTGAAGTTTGCTCCAGAACACTATGTGTTGAGAGGGGTTAATCGGCCATTTTAAGGGCTGGCTTTTTGTGGACAACCATAGAGCGAGTGGGAGGTTGTCCACCTTATCCCCACCCCAGGGTGTGTTCAGTGTGTCTGGAGAGGCTAACTCCAGAGAAGATTTTGTGTTTGTGCTAACCTGAACTGTGTTTGTGGATCCCCGCTACCACAAGGACTGTGCTTTGTGCTACCACTTTGTTTTGTTTTCCTGTTTTTGCCCAAGGGGCTGAGTTTAATTTTAACATTCACTATGGTTTATGCCGTGTATATAATAAACTAGCGAATATCTTAAAGAGACAGTGTTCCTATGCCTACCTCTATGTACAGCCGAGTGAGCCGATCTTCCACAATGTCTTCCCATTTTGATGACTCAGTGGGTTTTACATGAAGTCCAGGAGATATAATATCATCCCTGGTGGTCTAGTGGGTTTACTTGATAAAACTTTTATTCTATATTAGTATAAACTACATATAAAATTTGCAACTCAGACCATTATTGTTTAGAAGGAAAACAGAAAACAAAACAGAAGGGTCGTGGATTTCCAATTTTTCTTCCTGTCACTTTCCTTATGTAAAACATTTAATGCCTCCAGAATTCCCTGCTCAGGAGAGTTCGAGAGTAAAATGCAAAAAATACAGTATAGACTGACGGATGCAGAGCAACAGAAGAAAGGTGATACAGGCTGCAAAGTAATGCAGGCTCATGTGTTCCTATCATGACTCCAGGGGCCGCCATTAGGGGCTGTCACCCTGCGTCTGTTCAGAAGACTATAATAAAGGAGGGATCCCAAGAAGAAAGGCTAAGCATCAGTGTGGGGGCCACGGTCTGTGCCCACCTGGTGCTCCTGTAGGTGGAGGATTACTTGTCAGGGCCATTGACAGCTGTAGATGGAGTGTGTCAGGTGCCGGCGGAGGGAGCGGGAGGAGTGTGAATTTCTGCATTTCATTTTCTGTAAAGGTCACACAATGCAGATGAGCGAGAATCCAGAAACAGAAAAGAATCATTCCAGGAAAAAGGGAAATTCTGATATAAAAAAACTCTCAGTCCCATCGTGATGGGAACGTTCTAGAGACCGAGCGCCCAAACTGCAGCCCAAAAGCCACTGATTTATCGCATAGGGCCAACACGGCAATGTAACCTGAACACTGAGGTCTTAGTTAAGAAAAAACAACTAATGCAGAGAGCAGGCGGGTGCAGCAGAGCAGGTGGGGCAGCAGAGAGCAAGCAGGGGGCAGCAGAGAGCAGGCGGGGCAGCAGAGAGCAGTCGAGAGCAGCAGAGAGCAGGCGGGGAAGCAGAGAGCAGACAGGGGCAGCAGAGAGCAGGCGGCGCAGCAGAGAGCAGGAGGGGGCAGCAGAGAGCAGGTGGGGCAGCAGAGAGCAGGAGGGGGCAGCAGAGAGCAGGAGGGGCAGCAAAGAGCAGGCAGGGAAGCAGAGAGTAGATATCGGGCAGCAGAGAGCAGGCGAGGACAGCAGAGAGCAAGCAGGGGCAGCAGAGAGCAGTCATGGGGCAGCAGAGATCAGGCAGGGGCAGCAGAGAGCAGGCAGGGGCAGCAGAGAGCAGGCGGGGCAGCAGAGAGCAGGCAGGGGGCAGCAGAGAGCTGGCAGAGGGCAGCAGAGAGCAGGTGAGGAGAAGCAGAGAGCAGGCAGGAGGAAGCAGAGAGCAAGCAGGGGGCAGCAGAGAGCAGGCGGGGCAGCAGAGAGGAGGCGGGGCAGCAGTGAGCAGGCTGGGGAAGCATAATATCTCAGTATATGTCCACCCATCCTGACACATGGTCCTCCATCCTGGTATATCCTTCCGCCATCCTAGTATATATCCCCCCATCACCTACAGTCCTATGTAACAACACAGATAACACAGTGATAGCTCTCAGAGTACAGATAATGTACTAAATGTTCCTTCGAGTCCTATGTAACAGCACAGATTACATAGTGGTGTACAGAATATACAATACAGTCTATAGGTGTTGTGGATAATTAGCTATTGTTCTGCTCCAGTTGCTTAATTAGCTCTTCCATGGCATGTGACTGGCCAGGTGGGGAGGTAGCAGGTTTATATAGGACAGGTTAGAGTCTTCAGATATAAGCAATTAAACTGCCATTACTCTGAGAAACCAGTGCCCGCATCCTCCACCATATGTGTAGGGTTAGCAACTTTATTGGTAGGAAATGTAAACTTGCCAACAGAAACAATAATTTTCTTCATTAAAACCAAACAATGCAAGCCCATTTTTAAGGCAAAATTCTCCCGATCCATATTCCCACACAGGGCAGCATGTAAAGGCTCAACCTTTCAGAGGTCACAAGAGGCAAGGCAATCAATAAGTATCAGTTATTTGTTCTTTTCAGTTTCTTTTTGAGTGGAAATTTCAATTCATCCGATTTTACAAAATTTTCTCAGGAAATTAGATTTGTGGTGATTGAATGGATTTTAAGACCAATTTCTTAAACAAAAAACATGTATGAAATTACTCTTTTCCTCACACACTAATCTACTTTACAGCTGTGCTGTTACACACACTCTCTGTACACTTTAATTACTGTTTCATCACTTTCTTTCCCTATGGCTAAGATGTGACATCCTGTAACTATGCAGATTCATCACAAAATATGTGCTGCAATTCCTGCCTCTGCTTTTATACAGGCTTGGACAGCTGCTGATATAAAATCCAATAGTATTCTCTGCTTACTGTTTACACTGGATAAAGGCTTAAATATAATTTCATTCCTTCTTTCCGCTCCTGGCATGTTATACCTGTTATTCAATCTCTTATTTTGTGTGCTCGCAGTTTTCCGCCCCGTAAGTCCCCCCGCTGTACGATCCGTCTGAATGTCAATGTTCTAACTCGCGGAGGGAACACTTTGTTCTCCTCGGTTCTCACCAGAACAGATGAGTGACCGCAGCAATGGCTGAGATTATAGCCGCTCCCCCACAATCAGACCTAATACAGTCTGCTCCCACCACATGCACTGGGATAGCATAGAGAAGGAACAGTGAGGGGGTCCCGGAGTGACTGGAGGGTCCAGTAAAGGCCATGTAACCAGAGCACTGAATATGAAGCTGATCAGAGCTGAATAAAGGGGAAAGATATAGCAGAGCTGGATTTGTCATGCGCCAGAGGCATAATGTGAAGCCCGAGGGGCCAGTGCAAAATCTCCATCATGACTCGAATCTATAAGACATTTTTAAAGTATCTGTGTTCTTATGTAGGTCAAAGCTACTTTTTGGTCCTCCCCAGGCTCGAGGAACATGGTCTGCCCGCAGACTTAACAGTGACGTCTCTGCATTTAACTGTGACCTTAGAGTGATTTCTTAACTCTCACTGGGCCACACTTCATTCCAATGACTTCTTGATTGACAACGAGTACAGAGGTTGTGCTGCATGACAAGAGTGGTGGGCAGGCCCTGCAGGGAGGAGTGCAGGGGAGTGGAGGACTACAAGTTCACCCAGACACCCACCAGTGCACTTGCAGGCCTAATTTACATATTAATCAAAATGAATTTTGGTGCAGTAGATGGAGCACCAGATGCGGATGGAATAAGTATCTCTGGAAATGTGATCCTCTGCCTTAGTCTGCAGTGTCTTCGATCTCCTAGGGACATGGTTACTGACATTGTAGATCAGTAGATATAGAATGCTAAGGTAGCTATTACCACATCTGGGGAATGGCATAGATCCCCACACTGAACCCCCTAACATAATTAAACTAAGACCCCAGACCTTTAAAGGGGGTGTCCAAAAGAGAAAAATAATTAAGGTATGTACACAATATTAATAACAAAGGTGGCATGTTCACAAAGTCTGTGATATCTCCGGAAGCGATATCTGCTTCATCAGAGGACCACTGCAGCTTGTGATTGGCTGCAGCCATCAGGTGACTAAAAGATCACATCACTAAAGAATCAACTAGCCACCTGACCACTGCAACCAATCGCATGCTGCAGCGGTCCTCTGACTTCCAAACAGAGCAGGAATTGTTTCTGATCAGCATGCCCCGGATCTGCAAGGGTGCTTGAAGGTGATTATGCCTCCATTTCTAATTTCAAGGTTGTACTTTTTTTTATATGTTGGACAACCCCTTGAAACATAAAAAGAGCCCAGAAAAGACCCTCTAAATAGAGGTAAATGTACTGACTGGTTTCCTCTAATATGTTAGGATTTTTGATGTTTTTGCTACTGCTATGGTTGGAATTTGAGATATATGAGATATATGAGATTTTGTGAATGCTTCTCAGTCTTTAATGCATGTGATTAACCTCTTTATACCAGATTAGACAAACACAGAACCTCCTAGTTGGTTTATTAATTCAGAACCTTTTAGTTGATGGATTAAAGCAAAACCTTTTAGTTGGTGGATTAATGCAGACCCTTCTAATTGGTGGAGTAATGCAGAACCTTCTAGTTGGTGGAGTATTGCAGAACCTTCCAGTTGGTGGAGTAATGCAGAACCTTATTGTTGGTGGATTAATGCAGAACCTTATTGTTGGTGGATTAATGCAGAACCTTCTAGTTGGTGGAGTAATGCAGAACCTTCAAGTTGGTGGAGTAATGCAGAACCTTCTAGTTGGTGGAGTAATGCAGAACCATCTAGTTGGTGAATTAAAGAAGAACCTTCTAGTTGTTGGATTAATATAGAACCTTCTGGTTAGATTAGCACAGATCATTTTAGCTGGTGGATTAAGCAGAATCTGCTCATACTGCATGTGTATTATTGCAGAACCTTCTAGTTGGTTGATTAAAGAAGAACTTTCTGGTTGGTGGATTAATACAGAACCTTCTGGTTGGTGGATAAAAAAACAGAACTGTAGGAGCGGCCAAACAAATGGGAGAGGATAAGGAAATATACACACTGCAAAAGCCATGCAGATAACTCCTAGAGAAAACACCAACTCACTGTCACAAATAAGGACTACTCCATCACCACCAAACTGGATAGTAGTAAGCTATCACCGGCAGGGAACAGAGAACACGGTGAGGGTTAAATTGAAGCTCCTGCAGAGTGATAGCATAGGACAAATATCAGATGGAAATCAACTTCTTTAAGAAAGATGTGAAAAAAGGCAAAGGGAAATCAGCACCTGGACAGCGACAGGATCTGCAGTTGCTCAGCGGATTGACCCCAGTAGACAAACACAAGACTGCCAGATCGAATCCTGAGGCATGACAGAAACTTTTAGTTGGTAGATTCATCTAAAACCTTCTTGGTGGATTAATGCAGAACCTTCTAGCTGGTGAATTACTACAGAACCTTCTAGTTGGTGGAGTAATGCAGAACCATCTAGTTGGTGAATTAAAGAAGAACCTTCTAGTTGTTGGATTAATATAGAACCTTCTGGTTGGTGGATTAGCACATAACCTTCAAGTTGTTGGATTAATATAGAACCTTCTGGTTGGTGGAGTAATGCAGAACCATCTAGGTGGTGAATTAAAGAAGAACCTTCTAGTTGTTGGATTAATATAGAACCTTCTGGTTGGTGGATTAGCACAGAGCTCTTTAGCTGGTGGATTAATGCAGAATCTGCTTATATGTGTATTATTGCAGAACCTTCTAGTTGGTTGATTAAAGAAGAGCTTTCTGGTTGGTGGATTAATACAGAACCTTCTGGTTGGTGGATAAAAAAACAGAACTGTCTAGTTGGTGGATTAATGTAGACCCCTCTAGTTGGCGTTTTGATATAGAACCTTCTAGTTGGTGGATTAATGCAGAACCTTCTTGTAGGTGGATAAAGCAGAACCTGCCATGATGTGCCAGTCTGAAGTAAGAGAGTGGGGCCTGCCACTGTCCCTGGAGCTGGAGCCCTCGCTATCCCTTTCCCAGGGGTACTCTTGAAGTTAAAGAGACCTGGACCTCCGACCTTACTATGCTCCTGAATGCACACTGAACTAAATCCTCCCCCACCCAGGGAGGTATGGGACTGAGGAGGACAGATAGCACAAACCAGACAGACAGAGGAACAGACTGGGATGAAAAGAAACTGAAGTCATACAAAAATGCTCAAGCAACAACAAAGTGGAAAACAAGGGAACAGTAGGAGTGACCAAACAAATGGGAGAGGATACGGAAATATACACACTGCAAAAGCCATGCAGATAACTCCTAGAGAAAACACCAACTCACTGTCACAAATAAGGACTACTCCTTCACCACCAAACTGGGTAGTAGTAAGCTATCACCGGCAGGGAACAGAGAACGCGGTGAGGGTTAAATAGAAGCCCCTGCAGAGTGATAGCATAGGCCAAACATCAGATGGAAATCAACTTCTGTAAGAAAGATGTGACAAAAGCAATGGGAAATCAGCACCTGGACAGCGACATGATCTGCAGTTTGCTCTGCAGATGGACCCCAGTAGACAAACACAAGACTGCCAGATCGAATCCTGAAGCATGACAGAAACTTTTAGTTGGTAGATTCATCTAAAACCTTCTTGGTGGATTAATGCAGAACCTTCTAGCTGGTGAATTACTACAGAACCTTCTAGTAGGTGGATTAACACAGAAACATCTAGTTGGTGGATTAATGCAGAACCTTCTAGTTGGTGAATTAATAAAGAACCTTCTGATTGGTGGAGTAATGCAGAACTTTCTAGTTGGAGGATTAAGGCAGAACCTTCTAGATTGTGAATTAATGCAGAACCTTCTAGTTGGTGGATTAATTCCGAACCTTCTAGTTGGTGGATTAAAGTAAAACCTCATAGTTGGTGGATTAGCACAGAACCTTCTAGTTGGTGGATTAATGGAGAACCTTCTAGTTGGTGGATGAATGCAGAACCTTCTGGTTGGTGTGAGCAGTAAAAGCTACAAAATGTCCGTGGTCACAGGTTGAAGATTAGGGTAGTTTGGGATAGAATAATATGAAGTTCAGAACTGATGAGTTGCCTACTTACTTCTCTGGGAAGACCTGCTATAATACCCATAGTGAGCTGCCCTAAAGGAAAATGGACAGAGCCAAGAGATCAGAAGGTGATGGTAGTCTTCATTGTGCAGCGAGGGATGAAGATCTGACAGGCGTACTGGGGAATATTGAGGAGCGCTGGATAGGAGAAGCCGTTATTAGAGTGAAGGAACTGCTCTGAAGACAAGGAACTAGAGACAAGACTTAGGGTTGTCCTTAGAGGAGCAGTGCCCCATGCACCACCATGCAGTATAACTGCTGCTGATTGTCACTGTTATGCCGGTGCCTCTTTACTGCAGAAGATGTAACACTGAGGTTTGTGCCTTCACCAGGAAACATTAGGACTTTGCTCTATACAGGACACCACCACACATTTGTTAGTTGTGTGAAGAAGGATAACGGGGATGTTGCGTACCAGTGGAATGAGGACAGTAAAGGCCGTACAGAAAGAAGGACTGGACGATGAGTGAGGTGCATAGCTGTTTTTAAACCCATTTCCAAGCCCTCTACAATTCAGCAGAAGGGTGGCTCGCATTTTGCTGAAGTCGCACAAAAGGTAATTGGCAAAATAGTCGAATTCAGGAGGATCTGATTTATTTAATGTGAGTCAAATTAAATTTGCCATAAAGAAGCTCACTCATCTGTTAAAAATATGTCCAAAAAGTAATCTGGAGTGTGGTAAATAGATATACTCTCCTTCTGACCACCCGCTGCTCCTCCATCCCGCTGGCCATGTCCCCCACAAGTCTTCTCTCCTTCTCTTCCATATTTGCATATGATGGCTGCGGCTAATCATTGACCTTGGCGATTGCCTGCAGCTGTCGAGTGAACAGTAAGAGAAAAAAAGACCAGAGGGACACATGGCCTGTGGGACGGAGGAGGAGTGGAGGATATGGAAGGAGAGTTTATGATATTTATTATATTTTTTACCCCAATATCACCAAATGTTGCATTAAAAATGGGGCAGAAAAACCCTTAAGTTAGACGAAAAACACAATAACGAAGGTGGACAAGTGTCGTCACAGATCACCACGTGAATACATTTTGCGCCAGCTGAAGTAACATTACAATAACTGTGACTAGTGAGTTTTGGCGCTACTTGTACGGCTTCTGATTGGAATTTCACTTTTTCCGCATTTCTCATCTGACTGTATTTAGTCCGGTGAGACTCGCCATGTACATCATTGACAGCGCAATCCGCTTCACCACATTATTGTGCCACCATAAGGTATTAACGACTTTGGCTTTGATATCTGAAGTCGCACTGTGCAATAATTATCCTCCAGATTTGGAATTCCACAAGTCATTGATCCTGTATCCAGATGGATTCCCCATTACCGCTTCCTTCCCTTCCCTTCCCTTGGGCTTCCACATCTCTGTGTCCTTTCCTGCTCCGAGCTCCGCAGCCATACATGGACTTCCTTTCCTGTCTGCTACGTAGTCTCCGCCGCGCCTCCCGGTGCTCGTACCCATAACGAGCCTTTTATGTGCAGAGCAAGCATCAAGCTGTGAATTCCCCCTGTCATCTGTCAACCCGTCCTCCCTCACACCGAGGTGTCAGCGCATCATCAGATGTCTCAGCTGATCCGCAACATCTCGTACCGGCTGAAAATAAACGGAACAAGCTGCGTTCAGCAGATCTCTCGTTTCCTTCTGACATACTCAGTACTTGGAGAATATTCCCCTTAACCCTATTAAATACTGTTAGTAGAGATTTTACTTTAGGCAATATCTTTTCCTGGGAAAGTAGGATGATAACTAATATGACTCAGGATCTTGAGTACATATCAGCATAGTCAGGGGCAGACGAAGGGTTGCCAGGGTCCAAATCTCATTTTTTTATGCGTTACAAAGCCCACCCTAATGGACGGACACACTGATCACAAACTAATGACATTGGTACTTTTTTTGTCACGTACATGTTTAATACGGACTTGTGAATGAGACCTATGAGAGGTCACTATGTGTAGTAAGGGACAACACTACGTGTAATAAAAGTTTACAATTTGCAACAAGGGATACCACTATACATTATAAAAGAAGATTCTATGTAATAAGGGATGGTGCTATATATATATATATATATATATATATATATATATATATATATATATATATACTCACCGGCCACTTTATTAGGTACACCATGCTAGTAACGGGTTGGACCCCCTTTTGCCTTCAGAACTGCCTCAATTCTTCGTGGCATAGATTCAACAAGGTGCTGGAAGCATTCCTCAGAGATTTTGGTCCATATTGACATGATGGCATCACACAGTTGCCGCAGATTTGTCGGCTGCACATCCCAAAGATGCTCCATACAAGGCAGGATGGATCCATGCTTTCATGTTGTTTACGCCAAATTCTGACCCTACCATCCGAATGTCGCAGCAGAAATCGAGACTCCTCAGACCAAGCAACGTTTTTCCAATCTTCTACTGTCCAATTTCGATGAGCTTGTACAAATTGTAGCCTCAGTTTCCTGTTCTTAGCTGAAAGGAGTGGTACCCGGTGTGGTCTTCTGCTGCTGTAGCCCATCTGCCTCAAAGTTCGACGCACTGTGCGTTCAGAGATGCTCTTAGGCCTACCTTGGTTGTAACGGGTGGCGATTTGAGTCACTGTTGCCTTTCTATCAGCTCGAACCAGTCTGCCCATTCTCCTCTGACCTCTGGCATCAACAAGGCATTTCCGCCCACAGAACTGCCGCTCACTGGATTTTTTTTCTTTTTCGGACCATTCTCTGTAAACCCTAGAGATGGTTGTGCGTGAAAATCCCAGTAGATCAGCAGTTTCTGAAATACTCAGACCAGCCCTTCTGGCACCAACAACCATGCCACGTTCAAAGGCACTCAAATCACCTTTCTTCCCCATACTGATGCTCGGTCTGAACTGCAGGAGATTGTCTTGACCATGTCTACATGCCTAAATGCACTGAGTTGCCGCCATGTGATTGGCTGATTAGAAATTAAGTGTTAACAAGAAGTTGGACAGGTGTACCTAATAAAGTGGCCAGTGAGTGTATATATATATATATATATTAAGAGCAGACTCTATGTAATAAAGGACAGTGCTACATATAAAAAGAGAGGACTCAATGTAATAAAGGACGTCACTCTACATAGAAAGAGATGATGTTATGTAATAAGGGATGGCACTATGCATAGTAAGAGAGGACATTGTAATAAAGAACAGTACTATGTATAATAAGAGCAGACACAATGTAATAAGGGATGGCGCAATACGTAACAAGTGCGGAAAGGGCGGATTCCAGTGAGACAGGTAAAAAATCCACATTTATTGATTCATTTTGAAATGGTGAAATTGTTCATATATCTTTAGCAGCTCATATGATAAACCTATGCATTTCAGCTGTTGCCAGCCTTACTCAAAACCTTGAGTAATGCTAGCAACAGCTGAAATGAGTAGGTTTATCATATGAGCTGCTGGATGTGGTGATCAATTACACTATTCATACTCTCCCGTTGGAATCCTCTCTTTCCCGATTTTAAGACACTATGTAATAAGGGACAGTTCTATACAAAATAAAAGAGGACACTGTAAAAAGGGACAGTGCTATGTATAATAAGAGAGGATATAATGTAACAAGTGCCGGTGCTGTACAGAATAAGAGAGGACACTGTAATAAGCAACAATCCTATGTATAACTATTTTTATAGTGCCATCTATTCCATGGCACTTTATATGTGAGGATGTTTACACATAATAAAAACAAGTACAATAATCATGTACAATTCAAGTCACTGACTGGTACAGGAGGAGAGAGAACCCTATCCGTGAGGATACAGGTGGTAATGGTGGAGCTGGCCATGCAGTGGTATAGTGAGAGGACGCAATGTAATAAGGGATGGCACTATACATAATAAGAGTGGACACTACATAATAACATACAGTGCTGTGTATAATAAGAGCGGACACTGTAGAGCTGTGTGAATCATTTTGCTGAAACCTTGTTCAGAAGCAACCTTTAGTATTTCGTTACCGCCGGACAGGATCTCTTTGAACTGCCTCCTACCTACTGGAATCCCAATTGCCTCTTCTAACTTATAGGATCGGCATGACATCAATGAAGAGTTTGCTTAGCAGAAGTCTGCTGCTTCTTGCTTTTTGCCCTTATTGTGTACTGCCACCAAGTCAAGGGGTTCAGTGATTCTAACCCTATACACTATTCTTTATAGAGAGAAAAGTTTTGCCTGCCAAAGTACATTCCAGCTAGGGGTGGGCGATAATGAGGGTCATAGGTTCCTCTATTTGTATACTATTGGGTCTCATGCTGGGTCCTGGATCTCATTGAAAGGCTTGAGTAGCCAATATCTAGACATCAGCGTTGAGGACATTGGGCCCTAAATTTAATATAGTGTTGATATATATATTTGTCGGACCAACATATTAAAGGGTGACGTTATGACTCCACAGTAACCAATATTTTGCTACCTTAAAACACTCATGACCCTTGAATAGGGCCCACAACCTAACAAGAAGGGTGCATCCAAAAGAAACTATGCTCAAGAACCACCCGATAGGTCCTCCAGACTACTGACTTTGACCCAATGTCTACTGAGATGGACTCACAGATTGGTAGATGGTCACTAGATATGGTTTATGATGTATATATATTGTTACATATATGGTGAAGGCTATGGATGAAGCTACGATCAGTTCTACTTGCAGTCACACTCCACAGTGCAAGGAAAACTTTTTTGAAAGATAATTTGCAATTATAATGAAATCATCTCTCCGCGATGATGGATTCCCGCCCGGCCTCTCGCTGCGCGCCTTACAATAGCAACAGATGTGAAGCAGGTTTCCTCGTCTCTCTCATCTGAAGGAGCGAAGTTTCGATGTAGGGTAATCCCCCTCTCCACCTTCCCACAGATAATATGCATGAGATGCTTAATTGACATCCCACTCAGAAAAATTGGAAGGTGTACACTGTAATTTGTGCTCTGTTCACACAATCCCCCTCACATAGCATGTGGAGCTTGGAAGTACAGCATGGTGGGACCAGAAGCCGAGCCTGTGAGAAGGCATGAGTCACCAGGAAAATTAGTCAGTGAGTAGGTGTTGAAGAACAGTGACTAAATAAGGCCAAAACTGCAGCTAGCCAGAGGAGAGTTCAGCACTGAAAAGAAAGAGAGAAAAAAAAACCTAAATGTAGAAAATTGCAGAGATTCAAAGAACACAAAGAACTCTTTATAAGAACAAAGGCGGAGAATGAAAAAAGAATGTCGGAAATTTCTACAAGACAAAGCCATTCATAGACCTCCCATTCAATGTGCAATGGATCAGTAGCTATCGAGTGGGGGGTTGTAAAAGTAATAAATAGGACTGAGGGTGTTGTTAAATATGTGCTGGCGGTCTTCAGCATCCAACATTTTAAACGGGTTGTCTAGGATTAGAAAACATGGCTGCTCTCCTCCAGAAACAGCTCCATATCTGAAAAGTGACTTCATTTGGTATTCCAACTCAGCCTTAATTAAAGCAATTTAAGCTCAGCTGCAATTCCACAAACAATCTGTGGACAGAGGTGGCGCTGTTTATGATATGAAGTCATGTTCTATTAATTCTGGACAACTTTTTTGTGAATCATTATTAGCTGCCTGTTGCTTATTAGAAAACATGTGAAGAACTTGTTTGAACCCCCATTGCCAGCCGTGATGGCATATTTTCAAGAGTCATTGGGTTCATCCAATAAATCTACAATATTTTTTTGGTGGGACTAATACATTTTAAATGGATCTGATCTGAAGAACTCATGGAGCCGACAGTTAATAAAATTCAGTCTGAGGTTGGATTTCACCTTGACCAAATGTAACGGCTAGAATATTCATTGATGATATTGAGGATTATGGTGGTCAACAGACTATGGCCAGATCTACCTGCAACCACCATGTTGTGCTATTCGGTCAACCCAATGGTGAGTTTGAGGTTCAAAAATTCATAATTTCTCAACTCTGAATTGAAAAATTGATCGTTTTTATGTTCCCTGTTTTGAAGTCCCATCTTGACCCACAAATTCCATAATGCAAAAAGAAATGATTCAACTGGTGTAAAAAAAAAAGAAACTCTACTAAAATTCATCTCATGTATTGACAGGTCAGAGGATAAATTGAAGTAAGTACTCAACCATTTCCCAAAACTGAAGAGCACTGACACCGTTTTATGACTTTTATGACCAGATTTCTATTACTCGGAATTTCCAATGCATCATTCATTTGGCTAAATACGCATCTCCATAGTCCTATATCTCATATGATGAGTGATCGATTTGGTCAAGTAGAGTCATAAGATTTCATCTGGTTTCAAAAAGTCCCATCCGTTTGATTAAGATATTATTTTGGTCTAGGGTCATTCATCCCAAATGATAATTTAACAGTATATACATATATAGTTATGGAGAAGCTTCTTTCAAATGACCACTCAAAATATGCATTCAATGCTCTTCTCAGGGAGATGTCTACTTAGAAAATGAATCTCATGGATGGTGGGGTCTTCTCCAAGAGGTGGCCATTTGAAGAAGTTTCACTGCATTTCTGATACTCAATCCTGAACCCTAGCACACAAACGTTTAATTGTAAAAAAAATAATCTCAGAGTTTCCTCTATTGCCTCATTAGCTCTAGACTTATTCCATCGAGGAATAAACTCCTCCATCGAGCAAGTCGTCAGATTCCCAGCTGTCACTGATTTTGTATTTGGACTGTAGATCTCTTCCCCCATTGTGTGTTTGTTGTAAGTCCCCCAACATATGACATATTATACAACGGCCTTGACTGTTTGTCAACCCACTTCAATAAAAATTCAAAATTTCCTCCGACCTAAATAATGTGAGTCAACGAATCTGTGCCACCACCCCACTCCACAAACAAGATTGTGTCTATGAGAGTGCATATGTGTGTATACTACACGTAGGTGTGTGTAAAGTGGGAGGACATGGTCGTCACCCATCTGGTAAAATAATGAGATGAGACCTTTTTTGTCAATTTCAGACAGGGAAGACGTGTAATACTCCGTGGGAGATGTGTCTCCTGGTTATTATAGCTCAATTACGTGTTTTCACAGAAAGAGAGAGAAAGGGAATTACACATTCTTCCAAAGCTGGAGTGTTCACAGTCTTCAACGTGTTAGCTGAATCATAAGGAGGGGGGGCATTGAATTGGCATCCCAATGTTCCGGTTGTCAGGGAGACAGAAGCTCCAACCAATGAGCGTCGTAAACGTAGACTGGGGTTTGCTGATAACTCACATGTCGAGCTCGGCAAGATACAGTATAAATACTGAGCCTGGAAAACTATCCTCACAAACTCAGATGGGAGCAGATAGGAAGTAGTTTTCTCTCTTCTCTTGCATTCGCACCGACTTTCAAGGATCGTTACCGGCTCAATAGTTAGCTTTCTCCGAAGCTTCACTTTTAACTCAAAGACTTTCTTTTCTCCGCTTGTGAGAAGAATCTTCTCTGCATTGAAGCCTTGGACAAGTCTTCTTCTAATCATCGCGATTCCTCTCATGCTACAAAACTTCTGAAAGGACTGGACACTTTTCTTGGGTGATATCCATCTACCATCTTTCCTATCTTTGCTTAACTTTAAAACAAAAAATTGCATTGCTTTACTGAAAATTATACCTTGTTACTTTCTTCTCTGAAGGAATTGTACAATTTTTGGGGGGTTTTATGAAAGTGCTCTTAACCCAAAAAGCATAGAGAGAAGGGTTTACATGTCAAGTAATTTCTTGCTGAGAATCTCATTAGTGATAACTTTTGTTCACTCGGCAAAACAATTAAAAATTTAAATATTTTTGAAAATTTGATACATTGTAACAATTTGAAATTGTGACCATGGCAGCAAGCATGGCTCTTAGTAGCATCGTAGCACCCGCTCTCTCTGTGCCTGAACAAACTGTGGCTCTACAGATAGGTACTTGTAGTCCAGCGGAAATGTTGGACAGGGTCAGAAAGACGCAGGTGTATATTCTTTCTGGAGTTTCCAGACAGGTTGAGAATGAGCTGAAAGGGTTTAAGAGGTCAGTCCAGAGATTAAATGCTAACATGAATGACCAGTCCCCAGTTGTTGGGATTCAGAGGTGGAAACGATCTATCAAGGCTTGTTTGATGAGGTGTCAAGATACTTTAGTGAACTTGGAAAGGTGGGTGAAGAGGGAGATGAACTCTTGGAGAGGGGTGTTCTCTCGTTTTGAAAAAATGGTTAGTAAGGCTGATCAGAACTTGTGTAGGACATGTAAGATGGAGGAGAAGCATAGGAGGTCTTTCTATGGAGAGAAAAGCGATAAAGAAAAAGAGGCAGAGGCCAATCAAGAGATTGTTGATCCTTATGCTCCCAGCCCACCATCATCTCCACCCCCACCACCACCTCCACTGCCAGCTCAATCTTGCCACCCACACCATTGGGTTGTCATTTCTGTTGATATTTTGGCTCCTCCTGAGTTTGATGCCAAAATGTCAGAAGATCCACGTGAGTTTTTAGTGAACTTAGAAAAGTTTTTTAAGCGTAGTGGGTGGAATGAGAAAGTTTGGCTTTCTCAAGTAGACAACCACTTGACCGGGGCAGCAAAGAAGTGGTGGGAATATAGGCAGGAGACAGTAGAAAGTTGGCATGACTTCAAAGTAGCTTTCTTGCAGTACTGTGAAAGGATAGTCGTTAGGGAAGCAATCAAGAGGGACTTAGATCTTCCTCAGAGACGTTGGGAACCACTTGAGCAATTTGTGTGGAAGAAAAGAGCTTTGTATCATAGACTTTATGCTGATGCCAATGAGGAGGAGATGATCCGTTACATTATTAGCACTCTGCACCCAGAGATCAAGAGGTTCCTCAAATCCCCTCTCCCTAAGACGATGGAACAGCTGGTGCAGATGGGGAAGGAAATCCAATTTGATTTTGAACAGTCAGAGAAACTAACCCTTAAGGCGGCTTACTCAGATGAGCAAATCAGCACAAAGCTAAATGTCATCGTCACCAAGGACCCTTACGATAGTAATAGCAATAGCATAATCACCGAGAAAGCGGGTTACATCGAAGCATGTTAAGCAGGAGGCTTTCCAAACTTTGGGGTGAAATTAATGCTCTTGAATGAAAAATACTTGTAGACTTTGGAAGAAAAAGTCAATTTAGGCTCAGAAGTTGAAGGAAAGTTGTGAGTTTTGAGCAAGAAAGTTGGTACATGGTCAATTCGACAATGAGACTTTCTCATCATAGACATAGGAGATGTGTGTCAAAATGATATATTACATTCAGAAAAAATATGCTCTGTACAAGTTTTATAACATGAGAAATAAGGTTAGAGGGTAATGAATTAAATTCTATTTTAGCAACTGATGCATAGTTACAGTATAACAATTCTAGGTTTTCTCATGTGCACAGGACATATTGCCCTGCATGTAGCCAGAAAGTAAGCAGCAATTGCTTTCTATCATCACGTAGAGCAATGGAAACTATGGAAAAGTTAGTGAATTGTCACCAGAATCTGGTGTCACAACTTTTTGATGCAAATAATAATTAAAAAAAAAAAAATCAAAAATATAATATATGATGATTTTTGCACAAGTGTTCTGCCTTCTCCCTTTAAATTTCAGGGAATGGCATAGGTAAGAAAGTTCACAATTTGTTCAGTTTTAAGAGCATTTTTTTTTATATCGAATGTATAAATAAGAAAGAATAAATCCTATTTTTTTTTTTATTTATTACTATGCTGTATGTACCAAAATGTCAATGGTGATCTATATTGTACATAAGATAAATGCGACCTATTGTAAAGAGCGTCAAAAGATGTCCTAGAAAATATCATTGAATGGGACGTTTTACCATATTTTATTAGCAAGCAATAATATGCTTCAAAAATTCTAAAACATTTCATGAAAGGCAATGTAAAATTTATTTTTATAACAATTTAGAGAATTTGTAATTTTTGGGGTGGTTTAGGGGGTTCATATTGTATAATGATACTTTTGGTGTTTTTGTACATGTAAAATATCCATGAAAACATATAGTAGCAAATTGTATCAGACAACAATAACGTATTGCATCAAACTCGAACCAAATTTTTGGAAATAATCTTTGGACATTACTAGACATTTCTACTTGATGGACATTTTCATCTATGTACATGTTCATGACTTGGGAGTGGAAGGTTTCAATGGACAAAAAACTAATGGACCAAGCAGAGAACCATTTCTACACCTACAAAGTAGATACGAATGCCCACAAATCAACGTTCTTAGCTATGCCAACAAGTGTGGTGAGGAACACAGAACTCTAAGTCAACTTCTCTCAGGAATATCTGCAAAATTCAGGACTTCTTGAAACATTCTTCAAACTTTTGGAACACTGGTGTTGGACTAGATCTTAGCAGAATCCAGAAGTCTAGTAGTCACCGATCAAAGGATATTCATCTGGCCTATGTACAATGACTTGGGAAAGAAAGAAAGACATCCCAGAAGGGCCTTGTTCTTGCTAACGTCCATGAGGTTGGTCGTGAAGAACATCCATCCGATGAGCTGGAGACCCTCTGACCACAATGTAAGTATACAATTTGAACTCTTCAATGTTAATGTCTACAAAATATAATAGATTGGAAAATCTTAGCCACAAAATATTAATTTTAAGCACAACTTTCAGATCACTACCTTAAGTGGTGGCTTAACTTCAAATGTCTTACGGTCCATGGACCTAAACTATTCATCCCGTATTAGACCTAGTAGACCATTAGATTTATAGTCTAATGTAAAAAGTAAAAAGAAAATTTCACAAAAAGACCTAAACTCAACTCTCTTTATCCTTTATTTTCAGGTGCCAGCAGTAATCAAGCTGTTGACCTTCGGGAAAATGGCAAATATGGCAAGACTACACTCTTCATCTTTCTCCTGTCCTTCGGTGGTGGAAACTGATGCCTACCACCTGGCTCATGCGTGGTCAACTCTGGAACATATGACCTTCCAACAGTTCTCCTGAAACCCACTATGGACGTCAAAAAAATCTCAAACTTCAAACAAAGAAAGAATCAACAAAAATAGCCAAATACTACGAGCAACGATTTCCGACAAATGGCAACTTTGTACTTCTGAAGTTCCTGCCAGCACAGATCTTCATTACCGTCTCCAGACATCGAAACATCAAGGCCAATAGGGCACCACAAAAGCCTGACCACTTTGTAGGACGTGTTTCTGATCTATTTCATCTCACCCATAATATGACAGATGATCGATACCTCTTTGACATTGAATCAAATTGCACAAGTTTCGAGTAGCCTGGACATGACAGATAAAAGTGACCTTAATTTGGAAGCCTTATCAAAGTTACAACACAAAAATACATAACAAATGAAGACAGTTTCAGGTTCTGTACCAATGGTCTATAATACGTGTATGGAAGCACATTGCATTTATCCAAAGAGGTCTTGTAAAATTCATTTTGTAAAACCAATTGTGTCAATGTACAGAGGACTATATTGAATAATAAAATGTGAACATATTAACTATTTTTGTGTTTTTATTCCAGAATATGTATTAGGTCTAATTAATAACTAGCTGCTTTTCTGTCTCTCCTCCATGCTTTACACTGCAGCTCTATTCCATTAGGACATAGCTTATTTTGGCTACTGAATAGTCTCATCAAAACCACTGCAATCCCCAATGCTTTACAGTGCAGCTTTATTCTATTAAGTCACCACTATTTTTAGGTACACCAGTTACCATATAATATATCTATATTGGTCTTTCCTCATGCTTTACAGCACAATTCTTTTCCAATCAGGCATTGTTATTTTTGGGTATTCCAGGAGCGTGTAGTGAAGTCTGAAGTAGTCCAAAATTTACCCTATTCCTCATGCTTTACACTGCAATTCATTTCACTAAGACAAAGTGATAATTAAATAATTTACTATAGCAACTTTTTTGTGGATTCTGAGCAAATCCTATTTTGTTTGATGCTTTCCTTTCCCCCATAATTTGCCCTGAAGCTCAGCTTGCTTTTTTGTGAATAAGTGTATAAGTTTGACAGGACGTGAGTACAAAAAAAGATCATTTGTATTATAGCAAAAACATTGGTCTAGTAGAGGGAAGAGGCTTAAGGCAAAAGATAGATAGAGGAAAGGAGATTGAGGCTTAAGGCAAATAATAGATAAGGGCAAGAGGGAAGATGCTTAAAGGTACCGTCACACTAAACGACTTTATAACGATATCGCTAGCGATCCGTGACGTTGCAGCGTCCTCGCTAGCGATATCGTTAAGTTTGACACGCAGCAGCGATCAGGATCCTGCTGTGATGTCGCTGGTCGCTGAATAAAGTCCAGAACTTTATTTGGTCGTTTGATCGCTGTGTATCGTTGTGTTTGACACCAAATGCAACGATACCAGCGATATTTTACACTGGTAACCAGGGTAAACATCGGGTAACTAAGCGCGGGGCCGCGCTTAGTAACCCGATGTTTACCCTGGTTACCAGCGTAAAATGTAAAAAAAACAAACAGCACATACTCACATTGCGTCCCCTGCAGTCTGCTTCCTCCTCTGACTCAGCGCCGCAAAGTGAAAGTGAAAGCAGCACAGCGGTGACGTCACCGCTCTGCTCTCACTGTACGGCGCTCAGTCAGTCAGGAAGTGGACGCAGGGGGACGTGAATGTAAGTATGTGCTGTTTGTTTTTTTTACATTTTACGCTGGTAACCAGGGTAAACATCGGGTTACTAAGCGCGGCCCTGCGCTTAGTTACCCGATGTTTACCCTGGTTACCAGGGGACCTCGGCATCGTTGATCGCTGGAGAGCGGTCTGTGTGACAGCTCTCCAGCGATCAAACAGCGACGCTGCAGCGATCGGCATCGTTGTCGTTATCGCTGCAGCGTCGCTTAATGTGACGGTACCTTAAGGCAAAGGATAAAGAGTGGAAAGAAGATTGAGGCTTAAGGCAAAGGATAAAGAGGAAAATAAATAGAGGCTCAAGGCAAATAATAGACAGGTGAAAGGTTGGTAGCAATTTTTGGCAAATGATAGTGGGAAAATGGGTAGTTGCTTTGAGCAAATGAGAGACAGAAAAAGGGGTAGTGGCTGGGTGGGGGATATATACGATTGAACTCACCCTTTGATAACCAGACCACAAGTGCAGCAGTCTCTAAATTTAGCCAAGTCAATGAATTGGCCATCTGCCATTGTTCCACAGCCTGCAAGTTGGATCTGAGCACCAATCATAAAGAGCTCCATCAAACAGAACAGCAATTGCGGCTAATATTTAGCTATCCAGCTCACACTGGGACCGTACAATAGGGAAGAACAGCAGCCGAGGCGTCACATAAAAAGCTCGGCACAAAGAAAAGATGGAGCTGAGATGTGACTCATGTAGACATGCCACCGCTGGCCGGGCGCCTTCACTAAGCTGCAATTTTTCCATCATTTAATCCTCTAGAAAAATGTAAATGGCAAATGGTTACCATAGCAGAAACGGCACGATATACTGACACCAACACAAAACGTAGAGGAGGAGAGGTGTACGATCTAGTGCAAGGCGAAGGCAGAGAAAATACATCCTTACAGGAGGATCCATCAGCGCACGTGTAATAAGTACGTATATTCATCATGGAAAAGAAATCCTGGAGAGTCTCATATTGGAAATTGTCTGTGCGCAGCTCCTCTGTGACTCCTCATGGAAGTGTATGGAGAGATTGTGTCCGCATATACTCTGCCACTATCACCACTGACAGGAGGAACAACAGAGGGATGGCACATTACACAAGAAAAGATTACCCAACATGGGAATTATTAAGATACCCAGGTTATACCAGCTGTACATATATTATATACAGGAGATGCCCAGGTTATACCGGCTGTACATATATAATTATACAATAGAGATGCCCAGGTTATACCGGCCGTACATATATAATTATATACAGGAGATCCCCAGGTTACACCAGCTGTACATATTTAATTATACACTGGAGATGCCCAGGTTATACCGTCCGTACATATATAATTATATACAGGAGATCCCCAGATTATACCAGCTGTACATATATAATTATACACTGGAGATGCCCAGGTTATACCGTCTGTACATATATAATTATATACAGAAGATCCCCAGGTTATACCAGCTGTACATATATAATTATACACTGGAGATGCCCAGGTTATACCGTCTGTACATATATAATTATATACAGGAGATGCCCAGGTTATACCGGCTGTACATATATAATTATATACAGGAGATGCCCAGGTTATACCAGCTGTATATATATATATAATTATATACAGGAGATGCCCAGGTTTTACCAGCTGTACATATATAATTATATACAGGAGATGTCCAGGTTATACCAGCTGTACATATATAATTATATACAGGAGATGCCCAGGTTATACCAGCTGTACATATATAATTATATACAGGAGATGCCCAGGTTATACCAGCTGTACATATATAATTATATACAGGAGATGCCCAGGTTATACCAGCTGTATATATAGATAATTATATACAGGAGATGCCCAGGTTATACCAGCTGTACATATATAATTATATGCAGGAGATGCCTAGGTTATATTAGCTGTACATATATAATTATATACAGGAAATACCAGGTTATACCAGCTGTACATATATAAATATATATAGGAGATACCCAGGTTATACCAGCTGTACAATTATAGTTATATACAAGAGATGCCCAGGTTATATCAGCTGTATTTATATGTATTATACAGGAGATGCCCAGGTTATACCAGCTGTACATATATAATTATATACAGGAGATGCCCAGATTATACCAGCTGTACATATATGTAATATATAGGTGATGTCCAGGTTTTACCAGCTGTACATATATTATTATGTACAGGAGATGTCCAGCTTATACCAGATGTACATATATAATTATATACTGGAGATGCCCAGGTTATACCAGCTGTGCATATATAATTATATACAGGAGATACCCAGGTTATACCAGCTGTACATATATAATTATATACAGGAGATGCCCAGGTTATACCAGCTGTACATATATAATTACATACAGGAGATGCCCAGGTTATACCAGCTGTACATATATAATTATATACAGGAGATGCCCAGGTTATTCCAGCTGTACATATATAATTATATACAGGAGAAGCCCAGGTTATACCAGCTGTACATATATAATTATGGCTACAGCAGTAAGACTGAGCTCTTAGGTTCCTAGCTACAGCAGTAAGGCTGAGCTCTTAAGTTCATGGCTACAGCAGTATGGCTGATCTCTTAGGTTCCTATCTACAACAATAAGGCTGAGCTCTTTGGTACCTGGCTACAGCAGTAAGGCTTAGCTCATAGGTTTCTGGCTACAGCATTAATGCTGAGCTCTTAGATTCCCAAATGCAGCAGTAAGGCTGAGCTCTTAGGTTCCTAGCTACAGCAGTAAGGCTGAGCTCTTAAGTTCATGGCTACAGCAGTATGCCTGATCTCTTAGGTTCCTGACTACAACAATAAGGCTGAGCTCTTAGGTACCTGGCTACAGCAGTAAGGCTTAGCTCATAGGTTTCTGGCTACAGCATTGATGCTGAGCTCTTAGATTCCCAAATACAGCAGTTAGGCTTAGCTGTTAGGTTCCCAACTACAGCAGTGGAATCTCCTAGCGAGTGATGTTCGGATTTCTTTGTTTCACAACCGTCAGAAAAGATCTTGTTCAATACTTCTTCATGGAGGGCGCTGTTGTGGCATGTAATAACATCAAAAGTTTAATGGAAGCTCTGAAGATAAGTCATAATTCAGAGGAATAGAGGCTCTTCATTGATTCGTCTAAAACAATGATGGTGAACTTTTTAGAGACCGAGTGCCCAAACAGCAATCCAAAACTCACGTATTTATCGCAAGGTGCCAACACGGCAATTTAACTTGAACACTGAGGTATTAGATTAGAAAAACAACTTGGGCATTAGCTGTCATGGGGTTTCCGCAACAGAGAGAAACTAGAAGACCACGGCGTCTGATTGCTCCCAACTCTTGTTGTTTATTTCTTCTGGCAGAACAGGGGTTAATCAGCCATGTTGAATAGCCCTGAGTTCGCAGCTGAGCTCACTTAGCCATTCCCATTCTCTTTATAATCTGGGCTCTGATGCAAATCCTTGTCAGAGCTAGCATTTGCTGCATGGCTTCAGGAGGAAGAGGTGTTCATAAGAGAAGGAGTTCTTTGTAAGTGTAGTAATTCCCATCCCTACACTACTTTATTCCCCATCCTCCACTCCCCATTCTTCTGTGGTATGTGAGTGAATATTTTGTATGCCTGGAGTTTTCTGTTAATCCTTATTTGTGTAGCCTTGTTTGTTGGTTTTGGGTACTGTGGTGCATAATAGCACCCTCTTCCCTTGGTGGGGGAAGAGAACAGATGGAGGGCTAACTCAGGAGATAAGGCAAGGGTGGCAGCCCCAGCATCTTCAGCTTCAGAAGTATCAAGGGCAAGAGGGCGAGCTATGGCACCTCCTAGTGGTAAGGACCGGGAAGGAGCCCCTGGACCAGGGTCACCTGACAACTGTGCCATGACATTAGTGCTCTAAAGAGTCTATAGGAAAGAGCTTGTAAGCACTGCGCTCCGAGCCTATGATACCGGCCATCGATTGCAGTGGAGGTCTGTTCTTGGGGATTTTTAATCAAAAGCAAAATTGTAAAGTTGTTTGTTTTTACAACCTCTTTACAATTGTAACCCTTTATCATGATGAGAATAACCCTTTAAGCCAGGGATGTCAAACTCAAATACACAGAGGGCTAAAGTTAAAAGCTTGTATAAAGTTGCGAGTCAGCCATGGTAGTTGTTAAAAAAAAGTCTACAATTGAGGAAGTTTTTCCTTATCAAATAAAATGATTAACTTTTAGAATTATAGTACAATAATATAATTATTTTATGTAAGAGCAGTAAAAGACTATGGCCCAATGGCCTAATCTAATATATAAAGCTGAATGTGTGTATGTGTGTATGTCCGGGATTGGCATCTGAACCGTCGCAGCTACAAGCACAAAATTTTGCACAGTCACACGTCTGGACCCTGAGAGCGTCAAAGCTATGTTGTGAGGTGAAATTTTAACCCCGCGCTTTCCAATTCACCAAACAATTTTGCCCCTATCTACATAATGGGGAAAAAATGAAAGGAAAAGTGTTGGAGGCAAATTAACAGCTGCCAGATGTGAACAAGGGGGACTTAAAGAATGAGAGCGATGGCGCCAAAGAGTATATACTGTACAGTTGCTAAGGTGGGGCCGTGACATGGGATAATCACCACACCACCACGGGGATATCAAAACACACACAAAATGCGCCACACACTACCACGTGCTCGAACACATATACCACCCTCAGCGCACATTTCACCACACATACACCAACCTCGCCACATAAAAGTCGAAACACAAAAGTCGCCGCTCAAAACTCGCCACACGCAAAACTCTCCACATGCAAAACTCGCCACACGTGTGTTGTGATTTTGCTTTTTGCTCCCTCTAGTGGTCATTAGTGATTTGACTCTGGAGCTTCTGTCTTTTCCTATATCCTCACCTGGGCCGTTAGTTCAGGGGCGTTGCTATATAAGCTCCCTGGACCTTCAGTTCAATGCCTGGCATCGTTGAAATCAGAGCTAATCTGTTGTGCTCTTGTCCTATGATCCGGGTTCCTGTATTTCAAGCTAAGTCTGCTTCCTTGCTTTTTGCTTTTGTTTTGTTTGGTATTTTTGTCCAGCTTGTTCCAATCTGTATCCTGACCTTTGCTGGAAGCTCTAGGGGGCTGGTGTTCTCCCCCCGGACCGTTAGACGGTTCGGGGGTTCTTGAATCTCCAGCGTGGATTTTTATAGCGTTTTTGTTGACCAGATAAGTTATCTTGCTATATTCTGCTATTAGTAAGCTGGCCTCTCTTTGCTGAACCTGGTTCATTTCTGTGTTTGTCATTTCCTCTTACCTCACCGTTATTATTTGTGGGGGGCTTGTATCTTGCTTTTGGGTCCCTTTCTCTGGAGGCAAGAGAGGTCTTTGTTTTCTTCTCCTAGGGGTAGTTAGATTCTCCGGCTGGCGCGAGTCATCTAGCGATCACCGTAGGCATGATCCCCGGCTACTTCTAGTGTTGGCGTTAGGAGTAGCTATTTGGTCAACCCAGTTACCACAGCCCTATGAGCTGGATTTTTGAATCTCGCAGACTTACACGTTCCTCTGAGACCCTGTCCACTGGGGTCATAACAGTATGCCAGGCCAGTATTAAATGTTTAATGCATTGCAGAAGTGGGATTATAAGAAAGAAAATTTTGAGGTTTTTTTTCCCTCTCTCATTTTTATTTTTTTTTTTCTTTTCCCCTTTACCTCAGAGTGGCTTAAGCTTGCTGCAGACATGAATGTCCAGACCTTGATTACAAGTGTGGACCAGCTTGCCGCTCGTGTGCAGGGTATACAAGATTATGTTACCAGAAATCCTAGGTCTGAACCCAAGATTCCGATTCCTGAACTGTTTTCAGGAGACCGATTTAAGTTTAGGAATTTCAGGAATAATTGTAAATTGTTTTTGTCCCTGAAACCTTGTTCGTCTGGAGACTCTGCTCAACAAGTAAAAATTGTTATTTCATTCTTACGGGGTGACCCTCAAGATTGGGCTTTTTCGTTGGCGCCAGGAGATCCGGCATTGGCTGATATTGATGCGTTTTTTCTGGCGCTCGGTTTACTTTATGAGGAACCCAATCTTGAGATTCAGGCAGAGAAAGCCTTGCTGGCTATGTCTCAGGGCCAGGACGAGGCTGAGGTGTATTGCCAAAAATTTCGGAAATGGTCCGTGCTGACACATTGGAACGAGTGTGCACTGGCCGCTAATTTTAGAAATGGCCTTTCTGAGGCCATTAAGAATGTTATGGTGGGTTTTCCCATTCCCACAGGTCTGAATGATACCATGTCCCTGGCTATTCAAATTGACCGGCGGTTGCGGGAGCGCAAAACCGCAAATTCCCTCATGTTGTTGTCTGAACAGACACCTGATTGTTGTGAAATTGGATTCTGGGCTCCCCCGGTGGCCACTTGTGGAATTGAACTTGTGTGCATCATCCCCTCTGTTCACCTGCTCCTATCAGGATGTGGGAGTCGCTATATAACCTTGCTCCTCTGTCAGTTTCTTGCCGGTCAACAATGTAATCAGAAGCCTTTCTGTGCATGTTCCTGCTACTAGACAACTCCCAGCTAAGTTGGACTTTTGTCCTTGTGTGTTTTTGCATTTTGTTCCTGTTCACAGCTGCTGTTTCGTTACTGTGTCTGGAAAGCTCTAGTGATCGGAAATTGCCACTCTGGTGTTATGAGTTAATGCTAGAGTCTTAAAGTAATTTCTGGATGGTGTTTTGATAGGGTTTTCTGCTGACCATGAAAGTGCCCTTTCTGTCTTCCTGCTATCTAGTAAGCGGACCTCGATTTTGCTAAACCTATTTTTCATACTACGTTTGTCATTTCATCTCAAATCACCGCCAATATATGTGGGGGCCTCTGTCTGCCTTTTGGGAAAATTTCTCTAGAGGTGAGCCAGGACTGTCTTTTCCTCTGCTAGGATTAGGTAGTTCTCCGGCTGGCGCTGGGCATCTAGGGATAAAAAAACGTAGGCATGCTACCCGGCCACTTCTAGTTGTGCGGCAGGTTTAGTTCATGGTCAGTATAGTTTCCATCTTCCAAGAGCTAGTTCTCATATATGCTGGGCTATGTTCTCTCGCCATTGAGAATCATGACACCTGATGTGATGCAATGTGATAGAAAAACCGCAAATTCCCTCATGGTGTTGTCTGAACGGACACCTGATTTGATGCAATGTGATAGAATCCTGACTAGAAATGAGAGGAAAATTCATAGACGCCGGAATGGCTTGTGCTACTACTGTGGTGATTCTACACATGTTATCTCAGCATGCTCTAAACGTATATCTAAGGTTGTTAGTCCTGTCACCGTTGGTAATTTGCATCCTAAGTTTATTCTGTCTGTAACTTTGATTTGCTCACTGTCATCTTATCCTGTCATGGCGTTTGTAGATTCAGGTGCTGCCCTGAGTCTTATGGATCTCTCATTTGCCAAGCGCTGTGGTTTTATTCTTGAACCATTGGAAAATCCTATCCCTCTTAGGGGTATTGATGCTACGCCATTAGCAGAAAATAAACCGCAGTATTGGACACAGGTTACCATGTGCATGACTCCTGAACACCGCGAGGTGATACGTTTTCTCGTTCTACATAAAATGCATGATTTGGTTGTTTTGGGGCTGCCATGGTTACAGACCCATAATCCAGTCCTTGACTGGAAGGCTATGTCAGTGTCTAGTTGGGGCTGTCGTGGTATTCATGAGGATTCCCTGCCTGTGTCTATTGCTTCTTCTACGCCTTCGGAAGTTCCGGAGTATTTGTCTGATTATCAGGATGTCTTTAGCGAGTCCAGGTCCAGTGCATTGCCTCCTCATAGGGAATGTGACTGTGCAATAGATTTGATTCCAGGCAGTAAATTTCCTAAGGGAAGACTGTTTAATCTGTCGATACCTGAACATACCGCTATGCGTTCATATATCAAGGAGTCTCTGTAGAAAGGACACATCCGTCCGTCTTCTTCCCCTCTTGGTGTGGGATTCTTTTTTGTGGCTAAAAAGGACGGATCTTTGAGGCCTTGTATTGACTATCGGCTTTTAAATAAGATCACTGTCAAATTTCAGTATCCTTTGCCGTTGTTGTCAGACTTGTTTGCCCGGATTAAAGGTGCCAAGTGGTTCACCAAGATAGACCTTCGTGGTGCGTACAACCTTGTGCGCATTAAGCAAGGGGATGAATGGAAAACCGCATTCAATACGCCCGAAGGTCATTTTGAGTACTTGGTGATGCCTTTTGGGCTCTCTAATGCCCCTTCAGTTTTTCAGTCCTTTATGCATGACATTTTCCGGAACTATCTGGATAAATTTTTGATCGTTTATCTGGATGATATTCTGGTTTTTTCTGATAATTGGGACTCGCATGTGGAGCAGGTCAGGATGGTCTTTAAAATTTTGCGTGAAAATTCTTTGTTTGTCAAGGGCTCAAAGTGTCTTTTTGGTGTACAGAAGGTTCCCTTTTTGGGGTTCATTTTTTCCCCTTCTGCTGTGGAGATGGACCCAGTCAAGGTCCGAGCTATTCTTGATTGGACTCAGCCCTCGTCAGTTAAGAGTCTTCAGAAGTTCTTGGGTTTTGCTAACTTCTACCGTCGTTTTATCGCTAACTTTTCTAGCATTGTGAAACCTTTGACGGATATGACCAAGAAGGGCTCCGATGTGGTTAATTGGGCTCCTGCTGCCGTGGAGGCTTTCCAGGAGTTGAAACGTCGGTTTACTTCGGCGCCTGTTTTGTGCCAGCCTGATGTCTCGCTTCCCTTTCAGGTTGAGGTGGATGCTTCAGAGATTGGAGCAGGGGCCGTTTTGTCGCAGAGAGGCCCTGGTTGCTCTGTTATGAGACCATGCGCCTTTTTCTCTAGGAAGTTTTCGCCTGCGGAGCGAAATTATGATGTGGGCAATCGGGAGTTGTTGGCCATGAAATGGGCATTTGAGGAGTGGCGTCATTGGCTCGAGGGTGCTAAGCATCGTGTGGTGGTCTTGACTGATCACAAAAATCTGATGTATCTCGAGTCTGCTAAACACCTGAATCCTAGACAGGCCCGCTGGTCATTGTTTTTCTCCCGTTTTGACTTTGTTGTCTCGTATTTACCAGGTTCAAAAAATGTGAAGGCCGATGCTCTTTCCAGGAGCTTTGTGCCTGATGCTCCTGGAGTCGCTGAACCTGTTGGTATTCTTAAGGATGGTATTATCTTGTCAGCTATTTCTCCAGATCTGCGACGTGTGTTGCAGAGATTTCAGGCTGATAGGCCTGATTCTTGTCCACCTGACAGACTGTTTGTGCCTGATAATTGGACCAGCAGAGTCATTTCCGAGGTTCATTCCTCGGTGTTGGCAGGTCACCCAGGAATTTTTGGCACCAGAGATCTGGTGGCCAGATCCTTTTGGTGGCCTTCCTTGTCTAGGGATGTGCGGTCATTTGTACAGTCCTGTGGGACTTGTGCTCGAGCTAAGCCTTGCTGTTCTCGTGCCAGCGGGTTGCTCTTGCCCTTGCCTGTCCCTAAGAGACCTTGGACACATATCTCCATGGATTTCATTTCTGATCTTCCGGTGTCTCAAGGCATGTCTGTTATCTGGGTGATATGTGATCGCTTCTCCAAGATGGTCCATTTGGTTCCCTTGCCTAAGCTGCCTTCCTCTTCCGATCTGGTTCCTGTGTTTTTCCAGAACGTGGTTCGTTTGCACGGCATCCCTGAGAATATTGTGTCAGACAGAGGATCCCAGTTCGTTTCCAGATTCTGGCGATCCTTTTGTAGTAGGATGGGCATTGACTTGTCGTTTTCGTCTGCTTTCCATCCTCAGACTAATGGATAGACGGAGCGAACTAATCAGACTTTGGAGGCTTATTTGAGGTGTTTTGTCTCTGCTGATCAGGACGATTGGGTGACCTTCTTGCCGTTGGCTGAGTTTGCCCTTAATAATCGGGCTAGTTCCGCCACCTTGGTTTCGCCGTTTTTCTGCAACTCTGGTTTCCACCCTCGTTTTTCTTCGGGTCATGTGGAACCTTCTGACTGCCCTGGGGTGGATTCTGTGGTGGATAGGTTGCAGCGGATCTGGAATCTTGTGGTGGACAACTTGAAGTTGTCACAGGAGAGGGCTCAGCGCTTTGCCAACCGCCGCCGCGGTGTGGGTCCCCGACTACGTGTTGGGGATTTGGTGTGGCTTTCTTCCCGCTTTGTTCCTATGAAGGTTTCCTCTCCCAAATTTAAACCTCGTTTTATTGGTCCTTACAAGATATTGGAAATCCTTAATCCTGTATCCTTTCGCCTGGATCTTCCTGTGTCGTTTGCTATCCACAACGTGTTTCATAGGTCCTTGTTGCGGCGGTACGTTGTGCCTGTGGTTCCTTCTGCTGAGCCTCCTGCTCCGGTGTTGGTTGAGGGCGAGTTGGAGTACGTGGTGGAGAAGATCTTGGATTCTCGTCTCTCCAGGCGGAGGCTTCAGTACCTGGTCAAGTGGAAGGGCTATGGTCAGGAAGATAATTCCTGGGTGGTCGCCTCTGATGTTCATGCGGCCGATTTAGTTCGTGCCTTTCACGCCGCTCGTCCTGATCGCCCTGGTGGTCGTGGTGAGGGTTCGGTGACCCCTCACTAAGGGGGGGGTACTGTTGTGATTTTGCTTTTTGCTCCCTCTAGTGGTCATTAGTGATTTGACTCTGGAGCTTCTGTCTTTTCCTATATCCTCACCTGGGCCGTTAGTTCAGGGGCGTTGCTATATAAGCTCCCTGGACCTTCAGTTCAATGCCTGGCATCGTTGAAATCAGAGCTAATCTGTTGTGCTCTTGTCCTATGATCCGGGTTCCTGTATTTCAAGCTAAGTCTGCTTCCTTGCTTTTTGCTTTTGTTTTGTTTGGTATTTTTGTCCAGCTTGTTCCAATCTGTATCCTGACCTTTGCTGGAAGCTCTAGGGGGCTGGTGTTCTCCCCCCGGACCGTTAGACGGTTTGGGGGTTCTTGAATCTCCAGCGTGGATTTTTATAGGGTTTTTGTTGACCAGATAAGTTATCTTGCTATATTCTGCTATTAGTAAGCTGGCCTCTCTTTGCTGAACCTGGTTCATTTCTGTGTTTGTCATTTCCTCTTACCTCACCGTTATTATTTGTGGGGGGCTTGTATCTTGCTTTGGGGTCCCTTTCTCTGGAGGCAAGAGAGGTCTTTGTTTTCTTCTCCTAGGGGTAGTTAGATTCTCCGGCTGGCGCGAGTCATCTAGCGATCACCGTAGGCATGATCCCCGGCTACTTCTAGTGTTGGCGTTAGGAGTAGCTATTTGGTCAACCCAGTTACCACAGCCCTATGAGCTGGATTTTTGAATCTCGCAGACTTACACGTTCCTCTGAGACCCTGTCCACTGGGGTCATAACACACGTGCAAAACTCACCTCATTGAAAACTCGCCACACGCAAAACTTGCACACGTGGAAAAATTGCCACATGCACAAAAGTTGCAACACATGCAAAAGTTGCCTCACACAAAACTTGCACATACTCAAAACGCACCACACATAAAACTCGCCACGCGCAAAACTCGCCATGCGCAAAACTTGCTGCACACAACTTGCTACACTAACCTGTCACATGCAACTCGACACACAAAAAGTTGCTACACGCATGTCGCCACACAAAACTCATCTCACAAAAGTCGCTACATGCATGTCGCCACACACAACTCAACACACACAACTTGACACACGAAACTCGCCCTAAAACACACACAAGTCTGGTATTATCCTTCAAAAATAAAAATCTGATTAATAAGCAGACAAACTACAAGAGCAACAAATGTACCATATAGGAATCCGGCAGCTGTCAGTCACATGACCAGTCTATTATGTGTATGTGTGAGCTAATATATACTGCCAGGGGGTGGGCTTACTGTTGGCTGGGGATTTATCAGGCTGCCAATTTAGCTTACAAATACTGAGGTAAAAATACTGACCAAATAACGTGTGAACGAGGTCTAATACAGGAGGAGATGACATACAGATATATACTATATACAGGAGGAGATGACACACAGGTATATACTATTTACAGGGGAGATGACACACAGGTATATACTATATACAGGAGGAGATGACACACAGATATATACTATATACAGGAGAGATGACACACAGGTACATACTATATAAAGGAGGAGATGACATACAGGTACATACTGCATACAGGAGGAGATGACATACAGGTATATACTATATACAGGAGGAGATGACACACAGGTATATACTATATACAGGAGCATATTACCTACAGGTATATAGTATATACAGGAGGAGATGACATACAGGTATATGCTATGTATCGGAGGAGATGACATACAGGTATATACTATATACAGGAGGAGATGACACACAGATATATACTATATATAGGTGAGATGACACACAGGTATATACTATATACAGGAGCAGATTACCTACAGGTATATAGTATATATAGGAGGAGATGACATACAGGTATATACTATATACAGGGGAGATGACACACAACAGATATATACTATATACAGGAGGAGATGACATACAGGTGTATACTATATACAGGAGGAGATGACACACAGATATATACTATATATAGGTGAGATGACACACAGGTATATACTATAAACAGGAGGAGATGACATACAGGTATATACTATATATAGGAGGAGATTACATACAGGTATATACTATATACAGGGGAGATGACACACAACAGGTATATACTATAAACAGGGGAGATGACATACAGGTATATACTATATACAGGAGATGACATACAGGTGTATAATATATATAAGGGAGATGACAAACATGTATATACTGAGGTGAAAATGAGAGGTGTGAGGTGAAAATGAAAAGGTGTGAGTGCAAAATGAGAGGAGTGAGGGAAAATAGTGGAGTGATCGGAAAATGACAGATGTGAGGTCAAAATGACAAGTGTTAGGGGGGAATGAGAGGAGTGAGGGGGAAAATAAAAGGAGTGAGGGGGAAAATGAGAGGTGTAAGGGAGAAAATGAGAGATGTGAGGGGGAAAATGAAAGATGTGATGGGGAAAATGAGAGGCGTGATGGGAAAATAAGAGAAGTGAGGTGCTATAACTAACCACAGATATTTACTATGCCCAGGCAACGCCGGGCTCTTCAGCTAGTAAAAATATAAAAAGGATAACAAACCTTGAATAAAACAGATAATAAAGTATACACTCCATACTGTATAATAGCCCCACATAGTCCTCCATACAATATACTAACCCCACATGATGCTCCATACTGTATAATAGCCCCACATAGTCCTCCATACAATATAATAACCCCACATGATGCGCCATACAATATAATGACTCTACATGATGCTCCATACTGTATAATGGCCCCACATAGTCCTCCATACAAAACAATAAACCCACATGATGCTACATACTGTATAATGGCCCCACATAGTCCTCCATACAATATAATAACCCCACATGATGCTCCATACAATATAATGACTCCACATGATGCTCCATACTGTATAATGGCCCCACTGTGCAGTGGGGGAAATAAGTATTTGATCCCTTCCTGATTTTGTAAGTTTTCCAACTGACAGAGACATAAACAATCTATAATTTTAAGGGTAGGTTAATTTTAACATTGAGAGATAGAATATCAAAAATAAAATCCAGAAAATTGCATTGTATAAATTATATACATTTATTTGCATTTTGCAGTGAGAAATAAGTATTTGATCCCTTACAAACCATTAAGAGTTCTGGCTCCTACAGACCAGTTAGATGCTCCTAATCAACTCGTTGCCTGCATTACAGACAGCTGTCTTACATAGTCACCTTTATAAAAGACTCCTGTCCACAGACTCAATTAATCAGTCAGACTCTAACCTCTACAACACGGGCAAGACCAAAGAGCTTTATAATGATGTCAGGGACAAGATCATAGACCTACACAAAACTGGAATGGGCTACAAAACCATAAGTAAGACGCTGGGTGAGAAGGAGACAACTGTTGGTGCAATAGTAAGAAAATGGAAGAAATACAAATGACTGTCAATCGACATCGATCTGGGGCGCCATTTAAAATCTCACCTTGTGGGGTATTCTTGATCATGAGGAAGGTGAGAGATCAGCTTAAAACTACTTGGGGGAACTTGTTAATGATCTGAAGGCAGCTGGGACCAGTCACCAAAAAAATCATTGCTAACACATTACGCCATAAATGTTTAAAATCCTGCAGTGCCCGCAAGGTCCCCCTGCTCAAGAAGGCACATGTGCAGTCCCATCTGAAGTTTGCCAATGAACACCTGGATGATTCTGTGAGTGATTGGGAGAAGGTGCTGTGGTCAAATGAGACAAAATTGAAGTCTTTGGCATTAACTAATCGCATCATGTGTGGAGGAAGAGAAATGCTGCCTATGACCCAAAGAACACCATCCCCACTGTCAAGCATGGAGGTGGAAACATTATGTTTTGGGGGTGTTTCTCAGCTAAAGGCACAGAACTACTTCACCGCATCAGTGGGAGAATGGATGGAGCCATGTACTATAAAATCCTGAGTAACAACCTCCATCCTTCCGCCAGAACATTAAAAATGGGTTGTGGCTGGGTCTTCCAGCAAGATAGTGACCCAAAACATACACATGATTCTTCATACTGTATAATGGCCCCACATAATGTTCCATACTATATAATGGCACCACATAATGTTCCATACTGTATACTGGCCCCACATAGTGCTCCATACAATATAATGGCCTCACATAGTGCTCCATACTGTATAATGGCCCTACGTGATGTTCCGTACTGTAAAATGGCCCCACATGGTTCTTCATACTGTATAATGACCCCACATAATGCTCCATACTGTATAACAGCACCACATAGTTTTCCATACTGTATAATGACCCCACATGATGCTCTATACAGTGTAATGATCCTACATGATTCTCCATACTGTATAATGGCCCAAATGGAGCTCCATACTGCATAATGGCCCCACATGTTGCTCCATACTGTATAATAACCCCACATGATGCTCCATACAGTATGATGGCCCAAAATGATGCTCCATACTGTATAATGGCCACACATGATGCTCCATCCTGTATAATGGTCACACAGTGCTCCATACTGTATAATGGCCCCACATGATGTTCCATACTGTATCATGGCCGCACATGATGCTCCATACTGTATAATGGCCCCACATAGTGCTCCATACAGTATAATGTCCCCACATGATGCCCCATATTGTATAATGGCCTCACATAGTGCTCCATACAGTATAATGACTCCAAATGATGCTCCATACTGTATAACGGCCCCACATAGTGCTCCATACAGTATAATGGCCCCACATGATGCTCCATACTGTATAATGGCCCCACATAGTGCTCCATACAGTATAATGACCCCAATTGATGCTATGTACTGTATAATAACACCAAATGATGCTATATACTGTATAATGACCCCAAATGATGCTCCATACTGTATAATGACTCCACATGATGCTTCATACTGTATAATGGCCCTACATAGTGTTCCATGCTGTATAATGGCCTCACATTAAAAGAAAAAATAACTACTCACCTCTGCTCGTTCCAACGCTGGTCTGGTCTCTTCATATATCACAGTCCTACCTGTGGGCAGAATGCCATCTCCTCAGCAATAGTGCCACCACTGTCTTCAGCCCGCACGCCAGATACCTTTTCAGCATGCACGTAGACTGATGGGATGGCGCGTGGCATTATAGGACCGTGCGCGTGCAGAGGAAATTGGCCATGGAGCTATTGATTAGGCAGATGGCGAGCCAGCTAAGTAGAGAGGTGGCAGCGCTAGTTTTGAAGAGATGGCGTGTGTGCTCTCCGGGAGGGCTCTGCCTGCCTCCTGGCATGCGTGCCTTAGGTTCACCACCACTGGTCTAAAACAATCCTAAAAGGCGTCTTGCCGCATAATGGCAATGTGTTATCTTCAATTATAGTTGGTTATGCCAACCACATGAAAGAACCCTATGATCACACGAAATGGCTGTTCAGGGGCCTGAACTGTGTCCAACATTTGTGGCCCCTCTGTGGTCACTTAAAGTGGTCTTGGTCTTCAGAGTGGATACACAAAGTACTGCAGCTTTAGGTGTGAGTGGGATAATCGTGCAAGAGAAGATCACTACAATAAAAGAGATTGGCGTCTCTGACATTCACTTCAGCCAGTGAGTAACAATGTCCGGCATCCAGCTCTTGTTGACCCACATAAGATTTTGCTACCACCATTGCAGACCAAGTTGGACCTAATAAAGAACTTTGTAAAAGCAAATAATTAAAGTACAAAAGCATGAAGCATCTCCCTGATTAAATTCCAAGGTTGAGTGAAGCAAAGATAAAGGAAGGAGTCTTCACTGAACCTCAGATTCGTAACTTCTACAAGATGAAGAGTTTCTCTGTTTGTCGAAGGGCAAGAAAAAGGCTGAGTGAAAAGGAAAATTGGAACCAGCTCACCACATCCTGCATTGTGTAGTCCAGTATGCACGGAATGACGTTCTGACCAAAATGTGAAGAATAGAAACAAGTAGAAAAAATTCCAGCTTCTGGCAACAATCCATAAAAATAGGAAAATCCCTTATTAAAGACACTTTAAAAATTCCAAAAAATCCATGGCACATGGGACATTGCAGGGGACAGGAAATAACATGGAGATGCGTTTTGAATGCAAACAGCGTTCTTCCTCAAGGCCTGATGGCAAATATTTTATGGATTGTTGCCAGAAGCTGCATTTTTGTCTACATGTCTAAACAAAAAAGCTGTCTGGGTCGCATTCACGATAGCGGAAACTCAAGAGCAGTGATGAGGGAATTTGTTCATGAAAATGATCGTCAAACATAAATTCGGCACGAATATGACGCATTTGGATTTGTGATCAGAAACACAAGCAAAACTTTTATAAAATCGGTAAAAATTGGTAACATTCGGTAAAAAGTGCGGGAAAATATCTGCGATGCCATAACAGTATTTTCAGCACTTTTGCAAGGATAATGGTGGTGTATCATGAGCGTTTGGCATGTGTTGATGAGGGGAGCGGGTTTGCAGAGCTCAGAGGCGCGGCATTCTTGTAAACAGTAATTTTTTATTTTTTTTCCTAACTTTATGTGTGCATATTGCGGCTAGCCAATCAGGGTGCAGGAAACAGCTTGTGTAATTGGCTGCTGAAATCACATGTCCCTCTCTAAATAAATAACGGACATCTTGTTTTAGAGCCATTTTGACACTAACAGTGCAGAGAGGCTGCTGCTGACGCTGGCACTGCGAGCAGCAAGATTTTAGCTAGACGCTTGTATATCAGTCCGGCATATCTGACTTTGGGTGAGAACAAAAAAAACATCTACGACACCTGCCAACTTTGCAACTAAAAAAAAACTGAGTAAAGGTAAAAGTGCAATAATTTGATTACTACATGGATGAACCTTCACATGCGCAATCAACATGCATTACACTGGGAATCCCACTGCGCAAAAAGCGGACCTCAACAACCATCACCCACCCCATTAATCGCATCTGCTACTTCTTCCTCCTCTGTTACTGTGCCAACTATTGAGACACAGGTCTTCGACAGCAGAACCTCCGGATCTTTACCCGCTCCAGTCACGCTGACTATGAGCCCGCCTTCAGCTGTAACAGAAGCAGACATGCCTGCTGTTTTAGACCAATCTCAGAGAAAGAGCTCCCCACAAGTTTCTCAATCCACCATAACATCTCCGCCTGCACCTCTCTCACGGTCCAGCAGTTTGTCCGTTTCACCATACTCCGGCCTCTCTCAGCACTGCAGCCAGCTCACGGTCCCACAGTTGTGGTCACGTAAAAGATTGTTTCCTCCAATGCATGACAAAGCTAAGAGTTTGAACTCCACCATCTCCAATCTGTTGGCTACAGAAATGCTTCCTTTCCACCTGGTAGATACAGATGGTTTCCGAAAGCAGATGACCGTCGCAGTCCCCCAGTACCAATTGCACAGTTGCCATTACTTTTCTAAGAAAGCTGTGCCTGCGCTAAAGCAACAAGTCGCAGACAACATCACCAGTTCCTTGCCTAAATCTATGTCTGCCAGGGTGTATTTCACCATAGACACTTGGATGAGTAAGCATGGCCAAGCGCGTTACATCTTGCTGACTGGAAACTGGGTGAATCTGGTGGCTGGAGGACAGGCGCTGCTCCACAAGTCTTGGAATCCCTAAGGCTTGCAGGACAAACGTCTGCATTTAACACTTCCTCCACTGCTTCTGCCTCCTCCTCTATCTCCTCTAGGGCCTCCACCTGCACCCTCATCCTCTGCCTTAATGAGACACGCGTTCCAACAGTGCAGAGCGAATCCCCACCACTTCCATACTGCGCAGCCAGGGCTCACCACAATCAGGCAGTGATAAAATTGATATGCCTTGGAGATCGCAGTCATACAGCTGAAGAGTTGTGGACAGCTCTCCAGGCTGAGTTTGATCAATGGCTGTCTCTGCTGAAACTGCATCCAGGGAAGGCTGTGTCCGATAATGGTGCGACCCTGGCGGTGGCCCTATGGTGAGGCAAGCTCACACACGTGCCTTGCATGGCTTAAATCCTCAACCTGGTGGTACAGCATTTTTTCCACCACTATCCTGGCCTGCAGATACCAGGCAGCAGCAGCAGTGGTGGATGTGGAAGAAGCAATTTCTGTGAGTCTTTTGACACTTTTTTTTAGACCAACTCGTGCACCAGCACAACAGAGTCCAAGTCTTACACGTGGTGAACACATGGAGAGGATGGTGCAGGAGTATCTAGAACTGAATATCAATACCATTAGGGAGGATTTGGACCCTTTCACATTTTGGTCTTCCAAAATTGATGAGTGGCTTGAGCTCGCCTCACACGGCTTGGAGGTTTTATCATGCCCGGCAGCTAGCGTTCTATCATAATGTGCCTCCAGCGCTGCTGGTGGTGTCCTGAGGGATAAGTGCAGCCGGCTGTCCTCTGAAAGTGTAGATCGCCTGACAAGTCATGGATCTCCAAGGACTTTTGCACCCCAGATTGTACAGACTAGGTGATATTGCATTTTTTAGTGTGATGCTTTAATGTTACGTAACTGCACTCTGCAATATCTTTAGTGTGGCTTCTGTGCCTGCTGCTGCTGATGTTAACACAAATTTGTGGAAATGTGAACAGTCATGGTTGGTCTACAGCTGCTGGATTAGCTGTAGAGGAAGACGTGTCGGGGCAAATTATACTATTTCTATTGTCTTGACACTTATTCCACTTCAGTGGTATCAGGCCCTTTTTTATAAAATGTAAACACTCCTTGTAGAGTGTCCATCTGTTGGATTGAGTGTAGTGGAAGACCCGTCGGTCCCTATTGTACTATTTCTACATTTTGGAAATGTGAACACTCCTGGTTGGATCGCCTTCATCCCATGTTACTACCCTTACATTTTTCTGATAATGGAAGTCTACAAAACTGATATTTGTGCCACCTGAGTGTGACTCAGTATGAAAGCAGGTAGAGGTGTTGCATGTGGTGTCAGGGCTCCCAGCACAGGAGGCCTACACCGATCCCTCACCCACCTCGTCTTACTGTGACGTTCAATAGAAAGCTGTAAATGCTGTCCCAGACCCCGATACCTCATGCCTGGCTGATTGCTGCAGTGCCATGCTATAATTTGTGCTGTGGGTGAATTGAGGCCACTTTCCTGGTATCTGCCCCTCATTTGATGTGTTTTGGCAACATTTAGGGCCATTATATGGTGCTGTGCATGTGTTTGTTTTTGCCTCCCATTGACATGGATGGCGTTAGGTTATGTTTGGCAAATATTCAATTAATCGATCGGCGAATATTGCAAATTCAGCAATCGTAATCCGAACCAAACATTGAAATATTCGCTCATCTCTACTCAAGAGTAGATAATTATGAAGAGTTGGTGGAAAATCTCTTCAAAAAACTGATAATGATCTTGGATGTAACGTGTTTAAAAAGTTAATTTCTTATATTCGCATCTAGACTTTTTTCCACCAAAACGGTGGAGAAGTGAGCAATGAGTACGGGGAGCGATTTCACAAAGATATTGAGGCTATGGAGAAAAGATATGAAGGAAAATGGAATCCATCAATGCTTGCAGATTATTGCTGGGCAATCGCAAGAGATGATCCAATGCAGGAGTACAAGAGACAAGGAAAAGAGAGTTGTCGCTGAATGAGGAGCAAATGTTGTAGAGCAATTTCTGTAACTTTATAACTCGCATTAGTGTTTAGATAAATTTTAGCTATCTGAATTGTTGCTACGTTTCCTCTAAGTAAGTACATATCAGAACATTGGCATAACAAAACATTCAGCATCTTTATATTTACAAAAATAATAATCTTTGAAAGTACTGAAACTTTTATGCATTAATTATATGTAGCAGTGAAAGGAAAACCGTTTAATATAATAGAAACAAAAGCCAACTAAAAATTTTCCTCTTTAGATTTCAGGAGCTGAAAATCATTAAGAAATGGCTGATTTCATAACTGAACCTGACGACTTTTGCAAATATATATAACAGTGTAATTATAAGCTGAGGAAATATAACTCTTGAGCTTTTAATTGCAGGTTTCAGGGCTCTTGCGTCTTTGCCCCTTAAACTTTCCCTGCACATACCGGAAAAAATACACGTTATTATCTAACTACCAGGGAAACATTTATTCCTTTACTGCCCTCGACTATGAAGGATGTAAACAGTGATCCCTTCATTTCTCTAGACCACCAGGAACATAGACATTGACCCTTTATTATCTTATACCTCCAGAGACATAGACATTAACCCTTCATTGCCTTAAATGTCCATTGATAAAGGGATGCAGACATTGACCCATTATTTTCCCTAGATATGTGACCAGTGACATTTCTTTGCTCCAGACCATGACGGATGTAGATATTGACCAAATAAGTGTCCTAGTGACTATTAGTGATGCAGATATTTGCTCTTTCACCCCTTTAGATGACCAAGGATGCAGATATTAATCCCTCGCTGCTCTAAACCATGAGGGATACAGACATTTAGTCTTTTAATTTATTAGAAAATTGGGGATTAAAACATTACTTCCTCCATTGCTCTAGACCACCAGGGATGCAGACTTTGGCCCTTTTAATGACCACTGACATCAGGTATGCAGATGTTGATCCCGTCATTGCTCTAGACCAGGGATTGGGAACCTTTTCCTGCCGTAGAATATTTGGATATTTGTTTCATCTTCTGGGAGCCGTACAAAATTATCAACTTGAAAATTACCCTGCAATATCTGGTCAAACATTTAATTAGTTCCTCCTAATGTGATGAGTGGAGCTGCTCCTCTATGCTGTGATTTTATGTATATTACATTGCAGGTCTTCTTACAGTTGGAAATTCATCACTGCTCATGTAACATTGATAGAACTCATGTAATTGAAGGTCTGCAGTATACAACACGTAGGAGACACAGAGACTGCTGTGTACACATCACAAAAGAGACATGGAGACTGCTGTAGATACTTCACATAGGAGACGCTGACTGCTGTATATACAATACATAGGAGACACTGAGACTGCTGTATATACATCACATAGGAGACACTGACTGCTATATATACTATATACAATACATAGACACTGAGACTGCTGTATATACATCACATAGGAGACGCTGACTGCTGTATATACAATACATAGGAGACACTGAGACTGCTGTATACACATCACAAATGAGACAGCGAGACTGCTACATACATCACATAGGAGACACTGACTGCTGTACATATAATACATAGACCATGAGACTGCTGTATATACATCACATATGAGACACTGACTGCTGTATATACAATACATTGGAGACACTGAGACTGCTGTATATACATCACATAGGAGACATTGACTGCTGAATATAGATCACATAGGAGATACTGATACTGCTGTACATACATCACAAGAGATGCTGACTGCTGTATATACATCACATAGGAGACGCTGACTGGTTTATATGCATCACATATGAGACAGTGAAACTGCTCTATATACATCACATAGGAGACGCAGGCTTCATTCTATACATCACATAGGAGATATTGAAACTTCTGTATATACATCACATAGGAGACTGTTGTGAATTCCGTTCTCGGGCTCCCTCCTGTGGTCATGAATGGTACTTTGGTGAGTTCTGTCCTTGGACTCCCTCTGGTGGCTTTGAGTGGAACTGCTGGTCCTTGAGGTTTCTAGTGTGTATGATAGGAGTAGGGTTTGCGGTCAGTAGAGTTCCCACTTCCCCAGAGCTTGTCCCAGATTCTAGTTTAACCATCAGGTCATTCCGGGTGCTCCTAACCACCAGGTCCATAACAGGAGACGCTGGCTTCATTCTATACATCACATGGGAGATATTGAATCTTCTGTATATACATCACATAGGATATGCTGCCTGCTGTATATACCTCACATAGGAGACTGATACTGCTGTATACATCACATACGAGCTACCTAGACGACTGTATACACATCACATAGCCACCAAGAATGTCATACATATCTCATAGTAGACACCAACCTGCTGTATACATCATACATAAGACACTAAGACTGTTGTATATACATCACATTGGAGACAAGGAGGCTAGAGTATATACATCGCAGGAGACATGGGGATGAAGTATATACATAACATAAGAGACACAGAGGCTGAAGTATATACATCGCAGGAGAGACCAAGACTGCTGTATATACATCATGAGAGACATGCGACTGTGGTATATACATTATAGGAGACATGGGGTTGTGGTATATACATCATAGGAGACATGGGGTTGTGGTATCGACATCACAGGAGACATGGGGCTGTGGTGTAGACCACCAGGGAAGCAGAATTGTTCTTCTTCACTTCCTTGGACCTCCAGGGATGCAGATATTGAGCACTTTAATAACTGCTGCCATCAGGGATAGAGGTATTGACTCCTTCTCTGTCTCAGATCACCATGGGATGAAACATTGATCCTTTCAGCGCCCTAGACCACCAGTGATCCAGAAATTTACTGCACTTCTCTTGACCACCAGGTATGCAGGATTCACTACTTAAAATTCAGCCAAAATTCAGTAAAGCCTTCCCGCTTCACTCCCCAGTGTCCCCACGTAAATGAATAACCTGTGATTTATCCTTATAAGCCCTATCATTATGAATAAGAGCGGTTATCACCCTCCCGTCTCATCTCGTTATCGACAGCTTCACGCTCATCCATGAGAACATTCTATAGAAAGTGGTTACAATGTAGCGAATCAGCGCTTCCTGCACGACCATATAAGGCAGCTGTCATCTCAGGAGCATGGGGGGAAGGCTTCTGTCAGAAGGGGCTGGCAATGAATGGTGGGGGGGGCACAAGAACGCTTTGTTCCACAGACCCAGATATCAGAGAGTGAATGTCAGAATTGCAGATACGAGGGCTATTCGCCACATAATCGCTATTGATGTCTTGTGTCATTGCACTCAGTGATTACGTGCGGTATACATTCTCCATACGTCACTGTGCTGTTAGAAGTCATTATAGCAGTATAATCCACTCTATATCCCCTCTATGCTCAGATAATTAATGATGCAGCTATAACACAATGCTGGAGACCAGAGGGGTGAGCACAAAGAATGAACGTTAATCCTTTCACTGATCTACACTGGCAATGGATTTATACATTAACCTCTTCACTGCTCAAGACAACAAGGGAAACTAAAATGGTGCCATCCCCATCACTATATACTGTATAATGTATCACTGCCCACGTCAGTACATATAATGCACCACCACCAGTACATATAATGCACCATCACCCACACCAGTACATATAAAGCACCACCACCCACACCAGTACATATAATGCACCACCACCAGTACATATAATGCACCATCACCCACACCAGTACATATAATGCACCACCACCCACACCAGTACATATAAAGCACCACCACCCACACCAGTACATATAATGCACCACCACCAGTACATATAATGCACCACCACCCACACCAGTACATATAATGCACCACCACCCACACCAGTACATATAATGCACCACCACCCACACCAGTACATATAATGCACCACCACCAGTACTTATAATGCACCATCACCCACACCAGTACATATAATGCACCACCACCCACACCAGTACATATAATGCACCACTACCCACACCAGTACATATAATGCACCATCACCCACACCAGTACATATAATGCACCACCACCCACACCAGTACATATAATGCACCACTACCCACACCAGTACATATAATGCACCACCACCCACACCAGTACATATAATGCACCACCGCCCACACCAGTACATATAATGCACCACCACCCACACCAGTACATATAATGCACCATCACCCACACCAGTACTTATAATGCACCATCTCCCACACCAGCACATATAATGCACCACCACCCACACCAGTACATATAATGCACCACTACCCACACCAGTACATATAATGCACCACCACCCACACCAGTACATATAATGCACCACCACCCACACCAGTACTTATAATGCACCATCTCCCACACCAGTACATATAACGCACCACTACCCACACCAGTACATATAATGCACCACTGCCCACACCAGCACATATAATGCACCATCACCCACACCAGTACATATAATGCACCATCACCCACACCAGTACATATAATGCACCACTACCCACACCAGTACATATAATGCACCACCGCCCACACCAGTACATATAATGCACCACCACCCACACCAGTACTTATAATGCACCATCTCCCACACCAGTACATATAATGCACCACCACCCACACCAGTACATATAATGCACCACCGCCCACACCAGTACATATAATGCACCACCACCCACACCAGTACTTATAATGCACCATCTCCCACACCAGTACATATAATGCACCACCGCCCACACCAGTACATATAACGCACCACCACCCACACCAGTACATATAATGCACCACCACCCACACCAGCACATATAATGCACCACCACCCACACCAGTACATATAATGCACCACTACCCACACCAGTACATATAATGCACCATCACCCACACCAGTACATATAATGCACCATCACCCACACCAGTACATATAATGCACCATCACCCACACCAGTACATATAATGCACCACTACCCACACCAGTACATATAATGCACCACCGCCCACACCAGTACATATAATGCACCACCACCCACACCAGTACTTATAATGCACCATCTCCCACACCAGTACATATAATGCACCACCACCCACACCAGTACATATAATGCACCACCGCCCACACCAGTACATATAATGCACCACCACCCACACCAGTACTTATAATGCACCATCTCCCACACCAGTACATATAATGCACCACCGCCCACACCAGTACATATAACGCACCACCACCCACACCAGTACATATAATGCACCACCACCCACACCAGCACATATAATGCACCACCACCCACACCAGTACATATAATGCACCACTACCCACACCAGTACATATAATGCACCATCACCCACACCAGTACTTATAATGCACCATCTCTCACACCAGTACATATAATGCACCACCGCCCACACCAGCACATATAATGCACCATCACCCACACCAGTACATATAATGCACCATCACCCACACCAGTACTTATAATGCACCACCACCCACACCAGCACATATAATGCACCACCACCCACACCAGTACATATAATGCACCACTACCCACACCAGTACATATAATGCACCACCACCCACACCAGTACATATAATGCACCACCACCCACACCAGTACTTATAATGCACCATCTCCCACACCAGTACATATAATGCACCACCACCCACACCAGTACATATAACGCACCACTACCCACACCAGCACATATAATGCACCATCACCCACACCAGTACATATAATGCACCATCACCCACACCAGTACATATAATGCACCACTACCCACACCAGTACATATAATGCACCATCACCCACACCAGTACATATAATGCACCATCACCCACACCAGTACTTATAATGCACCACCGCCCACACCAGTACATATAACGCACCACTACCCACACCAGCACATATAATGCACCATCACCCACACCAGTACATATAATGCACCACTACCCACACCAGTACATATAATGCACCACCACCCACACCAGTACATATAATGCACCACCACCCACACCAGTACATATAACGCACCACTACCCACACCAGTACATATAATGCACCACTACCCACACCAGCACATATAATGCACCATCACCCACACCAGTACATATAATGCACCACCACCCACACCAGTACTTATAATGCACCATCTCCCACACCAGCACATATAATGCACCACCACCCACACCAGTACATATAATGCACCACCACCCACACCAGTACATATAATGCACCACCACCCACACCAGTACATATAATGCACCATCTCCCACACCAGCACATATAATGCACCACCACCCACACCAGTACATATAATGCACCACCACCCACACCAGTACATATAATGCACCACCACCCACACCAGTACATATAATGCACCACCACCCACACCAGTACATATAATGCACCACCGCCCACACCAGTACATATAATGCACCACCACCCACACCAGTACTTATAATGCACCATCTCCCACACCAGTACATATAATGCACCACCACCCACACCAGTACATATAATGCACCACCGCCCACACCAGTACATATAATGCACCACCACCCACACCAGTACTTATAATGCACCATCTCCCACACCAGTACATATAATGCACCACCGCCCACACCAGTACATATAACGCACCACCACCCACACCAGTACATATAATGCACCACCACCCACACCAGTACATATAATGCACCACTACCCACACCAGTACATATAATGCACCATCACCCACACCAGTACTTATAATGCACCATCTCTCACACCAGTACATATAATGCACCACCGCCCACACCAGCACATATAATGCACCACCACCCACACCAGTACTTATAATGCACCATCTCCCACACCAGTACATATAATGCACCACCGCCCACACCAGCACATATAATGCACCACCACCCACACCAGTACTTATAATGCACCATCTCCCACACCAGTACATATAACGCACCACCACCCACACCAGTACATATAATGCACCACCACCCACACCAGCACATATAATGCACCACCACCCACACCAGTACATATAATGCACCACTACCCACACCAGTACATATAATGCACCATCACCCACACCAGTACTTATAATGCACCATCTCTCACACCAGTACATATAATGCACCACTGCCCACACCAGCACATATAATGCACCATCACCCACACCAGTACATATAATGCACCATCACCCACACCAGTACTTATAATGCACCACCACCCACACCAGTACATATAATGCACCACTACCCACACCAGTACATATAATGCACCATCACCCACACCAGTACTTATAATGCACCATCTCCCACACCAGTACATATAATGCACCACCGCCCACACCAGTACATATAATGCACCATCACCCACACCAGTACTTATAATGCACCATCTCCCACACCAGTACATATAATGCACCACCGCCCACACCAGTACATATAATGCACCACTACCCACACCAGCACATATAATGCACCATCTCCCACACCAGTACATATAATGCACCACCGCCCACACCAGTACATATAATGCACCACCACCCACACCAGTACATATAATGCACCACCACCCACACCAGTACATATAATGCACCACCACCCACACCAGTACATATAATGCACCACTACCCACACCAGTACTTATAATCAGGGCCAGACTGGCCATCGGGCAGTTCTGGCAGATGCCAGAAGGGCCGATGGCAGTAGTGGGCCGCTCGAGTGTGCCGCTGCCGGCACACTCCCCCCGCTGTCCCCACACTCCCGTCCCCGCATTCAACTATACCGGCGTCATAGACGCCGGTACAGTTGAATGCAATGATGGAGGAGAGAGCGTCCGCTGACGCCCCCTTTCCCATCATTCCCCGCTCTGACGGCCGCTGACACTGCGGGTGCGCGATGACGTCATATCATCATGCACCTGCTGTGTGACCGGGCGGGCAGACTGCAGCTGCTGAGACCAGAGCCAGAGCAGCGCGGGGCAGGAGGAAAGGTGAGTAGAGTGGTTTTTTTTTTAAATTATTATTATATATCATTGACTGTCTGAGACTGAGTAATAACTGGATTGTGGGGCTGTGGGGGCTGCATTACAGTCTATGGGACTGGGCTGCATTACATTCTATGGAACTGGGCTGCATTACATTCTATGGGACTGGGCTGCATTACAGTCTATGGAACTGGGCTGCATTACATTCTATGGGGCTGGGCTGCATTACAGTCTATGGAACTGGGCTGCATTACAGTCTATGGGACTGGGCTGCATTACAGTCTATGGGACTGGGCTGCATTACATTCTATGGGACTGGGCTGCATTACAGTCTATGGGACTGGGCTGCATTACATTCTATGGGACTGGGCTGCATTACAGTCTATGGGACTGGGCTGCATTACAGTCTATGGAACTGGGCTGCATTACATTCTATGGGACTGGGCTGCATTACATTCTATGGGACTGGGCTGCATTACAGTCTATGGAACTGGGCTGCATTACAGTCTATGGGACTGGGCTGCATTACAGTCTATGGGACTGGGCTGCATTACAGTCTATGGGACTGGGCTGCATTACATTCTATGGGACTGGGCTGCATTACAGTCTATGGGACTGGGCTGCATTACATTCTATGGGACTGGGCTGCATTACAGTCTATGGGACTGGGCTGCATTACAGTCTATGGGACTGGGCTGCATTACAGTCTATTGGACTGGGCTGCATTACAGTCTATGGGACTGGGCTGCATTACATTCTATGGGGACTGGGCTGCATTACATTCTATGGGACTGGGCTGCATTACATTCTATGGGACTGGGCTGCATTATATTCTATGGGGCTGGGCTGCATTACATTCTATGGGGACTGGGCTGCATTACATTCTATGGGACTGGGCTGCATTACATTCTATGGGACTGGGCTGCATTACATTCTATGGAGCTGTGCTGCATTATATTGTATGGTGGCTGTGCTGCATTACATTCTATAGGGGCTGTGCTGCATTACATTCTATGGGGCTGTGCTGCATTATGTTCTATGGGGGCTGTGCTGCATTACATTCTATGGGGCTGTGCTGCGTTATATTGTATGGTGGCTGTGCTGCATTACATTCTATGGGGGCTGTGCTGCATTACATTCTATGGGGGCTGGCTGTATTACATTCTATGGGCGCTGTGCTGCATTACATTCTATGGGGCTGTGCTGCATTACATTCTTTTGGGGGGCTGTGCTGTATTACATTCTATGGGGGCTGTGCTGTATTACATTCTATGGGGGCTGGCTGTATTACATTCTATGGGCGCTGTGCTGTATTACATTCTATGGGCGCTGTGCTGCATTACATTCTATGGGGGCTGAGCTGTAATGCTGGATACAGCTGTGATTATATGTTATATAGTCGTGTTACACTCCCCTCACTTCTTGTAACCTACAAGTGTACAAAGATATTATACAGTCACCATGTGACAACTGGGCCTGTGTGACTTCAAATGCCAGGGCTGAATTTTAGTCCCAGTCCGGCCCTGCTTATAATGCACCATCTCCCACACCAGTACATATAATGCACCACCACCCACACCAGTACATATAATACACCATCACCCACACCAGTACATTTAATGCACCACCACCCACACCAGTACATATAATGCACCACCGCCCACACCAGTACATATAATGATATAATGCACCACCACCCACACCAGTACATTTAATGCACCATCACCCACACCAGTACATATAATGCACCACCACCCACACCAGTACATATAATGCACCACCGCCCACACCAGTACATATAATGATATAATGCACCACCACCCACACCAGTACATTTAATGCACCATCACCCACACCAGTACATATAATGCACCACCGCCCACACCAGTACATATAATGCACCACCGCCCACACCAGTACATATAATGATATAATGCACCACCACCCACACCAGTACATTTAATGCACCATCACCCACACCAGTACATATAATGCACCACCGCCCACACCAGTACATGTAATGCACCACTAAGCATACCAGTATTTAGTGTATGATGCACCAACTGCACTAGTACATATAATGCACCTCTATCTACCCATACCAGTATGTATAATATACCACCAACAACAACAGTACATAAAATGCACCTTCACAGTACACATAATGCACCACTACCCACAACAGACACCTAACGCACCACTACCCACACCAGTACATATAATGCACCTCTACCTATACCAGTAAATATAATGAACCACTGCCCACATCAGTACATATAATGCACCTCTAACCATACCACCCACACTAGTACATGCACTACTTTTACTTTTAGCACCCAGCACAGGAAGGCGACTCTCCAGTAGCAACAACAAATTCCTATTCAGCACAGCATCTCCAAGTAGCTAGGAAGCAAAGCATTTACTGGCAAGGCAGAGAAAGTCTGGCCAGGTTTTATAGGGAGAGGTAATGACCAGATCAGAAGCAGCAGAATTAGAGCTGTAAGTTTCTGAATAGCATAGAAAGGATCGTTAACCTCTTCAGCATCAAAGGAAACTAAATTCATTTAATATGGGACACAAACACACAGCCTAAATGGAAAATATGCAATTCACAACACGTATTGATCTTCTAACCCTAGATCTTCCAGGAGGAGTGGTAGGACCATTGGATGTCATCTGCTGTTTCCCTGCCAGTCAAGTGTTATGATCAAAAAACAATAATGTAGAGGAATCTATATTAAATCTGCGTACATGTATTCCCTTAAAAACAATTTTTAATTCATATTGTATTAAAATCCCAACCCACTAACGAAATAATTTACCAAAGATAAATAAGTCACCAAATATCCTATTAACCTATTAAGATTCTAGGTACACCTACCACTGACACCTGCCTTGCTGCGGGGGTTGGCACCCTAAGAGGCGATTTTTTGGCGCCCCCGCTCAACGTAGGCTGTCCCTTACTCCCCTACGCTTTCCCTTAAGATAAAACGTGGGAAAACAATATAGGTAGCAATAGTGGTGAAAACACAGTTAACGAAAACCTAGACCTCCAAAGACATCATAAATAATCATAAATATTACCAGCACAACGCATATATTGCATATGTCAGTATCCTCCTACTCCCAGACATTAGCCTGAACAAATAGTGTTAGAAAGGTCCCATATTAGCAGAGTATCCCCCGTCTCAAAAAAGAGGTATATAGTATGCAAATGGATAATTCCTATGCTTGGTGTGTGTCAATTTAATTTATCTTAACTACACACCGCATATATTGCATATAAAATATATACATAAAGAGTATACTCTTGTTCAAAAGCAATATGGCCTAAAAAACGATGTTAACAGGATCGATAACTAAGATCCATCTCTAACAATACATCCCCCAGCGACAAAGGGGCGTAAGGCATGCTGGTAAAAAATTCCTTATTATAAGGATAACTTAGCGTGTGTCAGGTTCTCTTCTCCTCGACGCGTTTCCCCGCTTTAGCAGTTCATCAGGAGGATTATCCAATGCATGATGCCAGATGTTTTCTCGATATAGGGCATAAGCCGGCGGTGACACAATGCAGGTTTAAATAAACCATCTGAGATCCGCGCGTCCAAATAGGACACGCCCCCCTCACAGTATTCCAACCGGGTCCCAACTGGGTCAAAAAGGTCCTACGTTCCCACCATCTAATACTTAAGCAAACTCACAGATACTATATTCTCAAGACCTTGGCACTAATATCATTCTACTATGTACATATATCCGACATTCACTTTCAAAAATAAAAATAATAACAAACTAGCTAATAATACTCTTTGCGATAGATATCGCCTCTGCGCATGTCCGGAGATCCTGTATTGAATGAGACGCATCGCCATCTCATGGCGTTCCGCATTTCAACCAGCACATGCGTACTCGTTCAATTTAAAACATCCCTTCTGCGCATGTCAAAAGATTAGACATCGGGTGAGACGCATCGCCATTTTCCTGGCGCTTAGCGTGTCACTAAGGGCATGCGCATTTGGTGAAAGAGGATCCCCGGAGTATACAGAACTAAATAAGCTAAATAGGTGAATACGCAATACGAGGAAATAACAGTATGTAATTGAATATGCCAAAGATTAAATTAGTTAGTAAAGAAAAAGAATTATCCTTATGGAACGCTATATATGTAAACTATTGCCAGGGTATAGTAGAACAACTAATAGACTATCATATATTAAGCTATAGTATATTGTGATGGAAACATAAGATATCCTTAAATACAAATAGTACATTAAAAAAATGTCAGATGTAAGATAAAGACCTACCAATAGGTGACATATACAAATATGTCCAGACATGGAGTGTTTTCAGCAAATTTCTCCCATAATTATACAGTAAAGGCTACATTAAACATATCAGGCGTAATCCAAACCAGCACATAACAAAAAGGACAAAATCCATATTTAAGATTCAATTTTACTTAGAGGAAGCATGCATAGGAGAGCTCCTCATTTAGGCCCTCCGGGGAGAGTGAATGCATCCTATAAATCCATTCCGTTTCTCGTCTTAGTACGGTTTTATCCAGATCCCCCCCTCTAATTTTGGGACAAACTAATTCAATCATACTGAACGTGATATCTTTGAGGTTACCCCCATGACAACTGTTCATATGACGAGCCACCGGTGTATCACGTTTATTTCTTATATCCCCCAGGTGTTCGCCCACTCTTACCCTGAGCTCCCTCAGGGTCTTACCAATGTAGTCCTTTGGACAAACACAGGTTGCCTTATATATCACGCCAGTCGATTTACAAATGCCAAAGTCCCTAATTGTAAAGGTCTTGCCATTGGCCGCACTTTTAAAGGTTTTACCCTGAGTCATAAAGTTGCATTTTGTACATCCCCCACATCTAAAGAAGCCCAGAGGTTTCCTTTCCAGCCATGTTCCCTGTTTGGCCGGTCTCTGATATAAACTGTGTACCAAACGGTCTCCTATAGACCTCCCTCTTCTATATGTGATACTCGGTTTGGGTAGTATAAATTTTTCCAAATTAGGGTCGGCCCGAAGGATCCCCCAATGTTTACTCAATACCTGATGGACCCTCTCTGATTGTCCATCAAAAGTGCCAATTAGTCTGACTATATCACTTTTGGCATGTCTCTGGGCATCCTTGGATCTGAGGAGGGATTGTCTCTCCATTTTTAGAGTCTCATAGAAGGGGCCATCCAGCACCTCGCAGGGATAATCCCTCGCCCTAAAGCGATGATACAACTCTCTTGCCTGTCTCCTGAAGGTTCCTTCATCCGTACAGTTCCTTTTTATGCGCATGAACTGACCCTTGGGTATTCCCCTTTTTAAAGGGGCTGGATGGTGACTTGTCCATCTCAATAAGCTGTTTGTCGACGTAGGTTTTCTATACGTACAAGTACTGATATTGCCATCAAGTTCTTTGGAAATGGTTAAATCAAGGAAGTTAATGCTCCTAACGTGGTATTCATATGTGAAAAGCAAACCAATTTTATTCACATTAATCATCCCCACAAAACGGTGAAGGTCCGCCTCTGGGCCAGACCAAAACACCAGAATGTCATCAATATATCTGGCCCAGAGGCTGATGTACGGGCTCCACCATGCTTCCTCCTCGACAAAAATATGGGTTTCCTCCCACCAGCCCAGGAAGATGTTAGCATACGTGGGGGCACAGGGGCTCCCCATCGCAGTACCCCTGAGCTGGTGGAAGAACCTCCCATCGAAGAGGAAGTAATTGCGAGTGAGACAAAACTGTAGGAGTTCTTCCACAAACAGGTTGTGCTCCCTACATTCAACCGCTCGTGTCTGGAGGTAGTGGAAGACGCCATTTTCCCCTTCTGTACCTTCCTTTTCCTCGGTAGCCAGAGAACCCCTCGGAACGCTCTGTATCCGAGGTGTCAATATCTGATGAAGACACCTCAGATTGTGTTCCTAGCTGGAATTCATAGGCTCTGTTCTCTTTGAACTCACTAAGGTCCCGCAAAAATTGGTTATGTTTGCGGTCCTTCAAATTTGTTTGAAATCTCTCCACGGAAGTTTGTAAAGTATTCTCCCGTTTTACGAATTCAGGATCAGATTTATATTTTTGAATCTTATCTATGAGACCATTAAGTCTCCTAGTTGACTCTTCAAAGAGTTTTTGTTCCTCCTTTACCAGGAGTTGCATAAAACGGATTGAAGCCTCCGTGGATTCTTTTGTCCAAGCTGCGAGTAACTGAGGGTTCGCAGTTCGTGGTGAAGGTTGTATGTTTATACGTAGCCCCTTGGGCACAATTTGATTCTTGATGTAATTTTCTAATCCTTTCACCTCCCACCACGATTTTATATTTTCTTTATAGCCCCAATATAATTCCTTAAACAATATTTTCAAAGAGGGGTTCTCTGTGCTACCCGAAGGTAATGTGCTGGTAGAAAACACCCGATTAGCGTCCTGCGCCCATAAATCTGTGTTAATTGGTGCCGAAAGAAAACTAGCCATATCCTATCTAAACACACATAGGTTCAAAAAACAATAATGTAGAGGAATCTATATTAAATCTGCGTACATGTATTCCCTTAAAAACAATTTAAAAAAAAAAATTGTTTTTAAGGGAATACATGTACGCAGATTTAATATAGATTCCTCTACATTATTGTTTTTTGAACCTATGTGTGTTTAGATAGGATATGGCTAGTTTTCTTTCGGCACCAATTAACACAGATTTATGGGCGCAGGACGCTAATCGGGTGTTTTCTACCAGCACATTACCTTCGGGTAGCACAGAGAACCCCTCTTTGAAAACATTGTTTAAGGAATTATATTGGGGCTATAAAGAAAATATAAAATCGTGGTGGGAGGTGAAAGGATTAGAAAATTACATCAAGAATCAAATTGTGCCCAAGGGGCTACGTATAAACATACAACCTTCACCACGAACTGCGAACCCTCAGTTACTCGCAGCTTGGACAAAAGAATCCACGGAGGCTTCAATCCGTTTTATGCAACTCCTGGTAAAGGAGGAACAAAAACTCTTTGAAGAGTCAACTAGGAGACTTAATGGTCTCATAGATAAGATTCAAAAATATAAATCTGATCCTGAATTCGTAAAACGGGAGAATACTTTACAAACTTCCGTGGAGAGATTTCAAACAAATTTGAAGGACCGCAAACATAACCAATTTTTGCGGGACCTTAGTGAGTTCAAAGAGAACAGAGCCTATGAATTCCAGCTAGGAACACAATCTGAGGTGTCTTCATCAGATATTGACACCTCGGATACAGAGCGTTCCGAGGGGTTCTCTGGCTACCGAGGAAAAGGAAGGTACAGAAGGGGAAAATGGCGTCTTCCACTACCTCCAGACACGAGCGGTTGAATGTAGGGAGCACAACCTGTTTGTGGAAGAACTCCTACAGTTTTGTCTCACTCGCAATTACTTCCTCTTCGATGGGAGGTTCTTCCACCAGCTCAGGGGTACTGCGATGGGGAGCCCCTGTGCCCCCACGTATGCTAACATCTTCCTGGGCTGGTGGGAGGAAACCCATATTTTTGTCGAGGAGGAAGCATGGTGGAGCCCGTACATCAGCCTCTGGGCCAGATATATTGATGACATTCTGGTGTTTTGGTCTGGCCCAGAGGCGGACCTTCACCGTTTTGTGGGGATGATTAATGTGAATAAAATTGGTTTGCTTTTCACATATGAATACCACGTTAGGAGCATTAACTTCCTTGATTTAACCATTTCCAAAGAACTTGATGGCAATATCAGTACTTGTACGTATAGAAAACCTACGTCGACAAACAGCTTATTGAGATGGACAAGTCACCATCCAGCCCCTTTAAAAAGGGGAATACCCAAGGGTCAGTTCATGCGCATAAAAAGGAACTGTACGGATGAAGGAACCTTCAGGAGACAGGCAAGAGAGTTGTATCATCGCTTTAGGGCGAGGGATTATCCCTGCGAGGTGCTGGATGGCCCCTTCTATGAGACTCTAAAAATGGAGAGACAATCCCTCCTCAGATCCAAGGATGCCCAGAGACATGCCAAAAGTGATATAGTCAGACTAATTGGCACTTTTGATGGACAATCAGAGAGGGTCCATCAGGTATTGAGTAAACATTGGGGGATCCTTCGGGCCGACCCTAATTTGGAAAAATTTATACTACCCAAACCGAGTATCACATATAGAAGAGGGAGGTCTATAGGAGACCGTTTGGTACACAGTTTATATCAGAGACCGGCCAAACAGGGAACATGGCTGGAAAGGAAACCTCTGGGCTTCTTTAGATGTGGGGGATGTACAAAATGCAACTTTATGACTCAGGGTAAAACCTTTAAAAGTGCGGCCAATGGCAAGACCTTTACAATTAGGGACTTTGGCATTTGTAAATCGACTGGCGTGATATATAAGGCAACCTGTGTTTGTCCAAAGGACTACATTGGTAAGACCCTGAGGGAGCTCAGGGTAAGAGTGGGCGAACACCTGGGGGATATAAGAAATAAACGTGATACACCGGTGGCTCGTCATATGAACAGTTGTCATGGGGGTAACCTCAAAGATATCACGTTCAGTATGATTGAATTAGTTCGTCCCAAAATTAGAGGGGGGGATCTGGATAAAACCGTACTAAGACGAGAAACGGAATGGATTTATAGGATGCATTCACTCTCCCCGGAGGGCCTAAATGAGGAGCTCTCCTATGCATGCTTCCTCTAAGTAAAATTGAATCTTAAATATGGATTTTGTCCTTTTTGTTATGTGCTGGTTTGGATTACGCCTGATATGTTTAATGTAGCCTTTACTGTATAATTATGGGAGAAATTTGCTGAAAACACTCCATGTCTGGACATATTTGTATATGTCACCTATTGGTAGGTCTTTATCTTACATCTGACATTTTTTTAATGTACTATTTGTATTTAAGGATATCTTATGTTTCCATCACAATATACTATAGCTTAATATATGATAGTCTATTAGTTGTTCTACTATACCCTGGCAATAGTTTACATATATAGCGTTCCATAAGGATAATTCTTTTTCTTTACTAACTAATTTAATCTTTGGCATATTCAATTACATACTGTTATTTCCTCGTATTGCGTATTCACCTATTTAGCTTATTTAGTTCTGTATACTCCGGGGATCCTCTTTCACCAAATGCGCATGCCCTTAGTGACACGCTAAGCGCCAGGAAAATGGCGATGCGTCTCACCCGATGTCTAATCTTTTGACATGCGCAGAAGGGATGTTTTAAATTGAACGAGTACGCATGTGCTGGTTGAAATGCGGAACGCCATGAGATGGCGATGCGTCTCATTCAATACAGGATCTCCGGACATGCGCAGAGGCGATATCTATCGCAAAGAGTATTATTAGCTAGTTTGTTATTATTTTTATTTTTGAAAGTGAATGTCGGATATATGTACATAGTAGAATGATATTAGTGCCAAGGTCTTGAGAATATAGTATCTGTGAGTTTGCTTAAGTATTAGATGGTGGGAACGTAGGACCTTTTTGACCCAGTTGGGACCCGGTTGGAATACTGTGAGGGGGGCGTGTCCTATTTGGACGCGCGGATCTCAGATGGTTTATTTAAACCTGCATTGTGTCACCGCCGGCTTATGCCCTATATCGAGAAAACATCTGGCATCATGCATTGGATAATCCTCCTGATGAACTGCTAAAGCGGGGAAACGCGTCGAGGAGAAGAGAACCTGACACACGCTAAGTTATCCTTATAATAAGGAATTTTTTACCAGCATGCCTTACGCCCCTTTGTCGCTGGGGGATGTATTGTTAGAGATGGATCTTAGTTATCGATCCTGTTAACATCGTTTTTTAGGCCATATTGCTTTTGAACAAGAGTATACTCTTTATGTATATATTTTATATGCAATATATGCGGTGTGTAGTTAAGATAAATTAAATTGACACACACCAAGCATAGGAATTATCCATTTGCATACTATATACCTCTTTTTTGAGACGGGGGATACTCTGCTAATATGGGACCTTTCTAACACTATTTGTTCAGGCTAATGTCTGGGAGTAGGAGGATACTGACATATGCAATATATGCGTTGTGCTGGTAATATTTATGATTATTTATGATGTCTTTGGAGGTCTAGGTTTTCGTTAACTGTGTTTTCACCACTATTGCTACCTATATTGTTTTCCCACGTTTTATCTTAAGGGAAAGCGTAGGGGAGTAAGGGACAGCCTACGTTGAGCGGGGGCGCCAAAAAATCGCCTCTTAGGGTGCCAACCCCCGCAGCAAGGCAGGTGTCAGTGGTAGGTGTACCTAGAATCTTAATAGGTTAATAGGATATTTGGTGACTTATTTATCTTTGGTAAATTATTTCGTTAGTGGGTTGGGATTTTAATACAATATGAATTAAAAATTGTTTTTAAGGGAATACATGTACGCACAGTCAAGTGTTATGACCACTGGGTCTCACCCACCAATCTATTACCAGTCTTGCTGGTTACCTGCTAGTTGGTTCTTCAGCCATTTGGCCAATCTATTGAGTGTCATCCACTACTCTACTGCCATCCACAAGCTGTGACTATTGAGCTTTATCTGCTTGATCATTGCCGGCTGCATGTAATGACCACTGGGCCTCATCTACTAGACTGTTCCTTGCCATGTACCATGATGACCATGGAGGGTGGTCGGTGTAGAGAGTTTACATAGAGTTGACATCCACCATTGGCTTCCCAAGCCTCAGGTCCACATCTTGGTACCCCCAATGTTCTCACTCTCAGGGACGATCATGGTTTGTCTATGAGGAATATAACGCGTTTCTTCTAGGAAATCTCCATGTTTAGTCAAGCGATCCATACACAAAACTCATCAGTCAAGTGACATCGCATTGTTCTGCTCTATGCCTCAAACCTTATGTTATAATTTACGGAGACCCGTCTATTATTTCCGAACATGACGGCCATATTTCACATCATAATCCCGTCCTAAGCGTTGTCATTTTTATCACTTAACATGGAACACAAATTCCCATCAATATTCGTAACATTTACTTTCTCTAATTATTCCTCCGTTGCCCCCTCCTTCCCTCGGCCGCAGATTGTGGGACTTTATAGCACAGCAATAATGGCAGCAATCACTCACGGCCGCTTCTCCAGCCGCAGTTATCAGACATCCTTCACTTTGATTTATTTTGATGAATAAACACCGCTCATCCTAAAAAATTTTCATCCTCTTATATTTTCAGCTTCTGCTCTCCAAGTTCAAGGTGAGGACTTCAAGGAAAGTGTTGACTATATTCTTCCTTTTTTTATCCTTATTTTTATTTTTTTTAATTCAGAATTTGCATTAGGTCCAGACAGCAGTAGTAAAAAGGAAGAAGGGCCCCATAGCAAAGCATTTACCCTACTAAGGCAGGACAAGATCCGCGATAGAGCTGCTGGCTGCTGCTCCCAGGATTGGAGCTTCAGAGGGTCCCTGGTCCCCACATATAAGTCACTAATAACATGGGGCTCCTCCTACAGATTCAGCATTTCAACCAAAAACTATTGTTACACTTCTGCCTAAGCTTCGTTTTTTCCGTCACTCACCATCAATGAGATGACATATACTGTAAGCTCTAAAGGCCAAGGTTGGAGATAACTCTGATCTTGGCTGTTTAGTCCCTTAGATGTTTATTGCAACATTTAAGTGTCTAGATAGGGGAAGAGGATCCCCCTCTGTCATCCCATTTGAGCCCTTAACCCCTTCAAGTCGCGGCCCTTTTTCGTTTTTGCGTTTTCGTTTTTCACTCCCTCCTTCCCAGAGCCATAACTTTTTTTTTTTCCGTCAATTTGGCCATATGAGGGCTTATTTTTTGCGGGACAAGTTGTACTTTTGAACGACATCATTGGTTTTACCATGTCGTGTACTAGAAAACGGGAAAATAATTCCAAGTGCAGTGAAATTGCAAAAAAAGTGCAGTCCCACACTTGTTTTTTGTCTGGATTTTTTGCTAGGTTCACTAAATGCTAAAACTATCCTACCATTATGATTCTCTAGGTCATTACGAGTTCATAGACACCTAACATGACTAGGTTATTTTTTATCCAAGTGGTGAAAAAAAATTCCAAACTTTGCTTAAAAAAAAAAGTGCCATTTTCCGATATCCGTAGTGTCTCCAATTTTCGTGATCTGGGGTCGGGTGAGGGCTTATTTTTTGCGTGCCAAGCTGGCGTTTTTAATGATACCATTTCGGCGCAGATACGTTCTTTTGATCGCCCGTTATTGCATTTTAACGCAATGTCGCGGCGACCAAAAAAAGTAATTCTGGCATTTCGGAATTTTTTTCTCGCTACGCTGTTTAGCGATCAGGTTAATGATTTTTTTTAATTGATAGATCGTGCGATTCTGAACACGGCGATACCAAATATGTGTAGGTTTGATTTTTTTTATTGTTTTATTTAGGATGGGGCGAAAGGGGGGTGATTTAAACTTTTATATTTTTTATATTTTTTTCACATTTTTAAAAACTTTTTTTTTTCACTTTTGCCATGCTTCAATAGCCTCCATGGGAGGCTAGAAGCAGGCACAGCCCGATCGGCTCTGCTACATAACAGCGATCATCAGATCGCTGTTATGTAGCTGAAATGCAGGTGTGCTGTGAGCGCCGACCACAGGGGGGCGCTCACAGCAGGCCGGCATTAGTAACCATAGAGGTCTCAAGGACCTCTATGGTTACCATCCTGATGCATCGCCGACCCCCGATCATGTGACGGGGGTCGGCAATGACGTCATTTCCGGCCACCCGGCCGGATGCGGTGGTTAAATGCCGCTGTCTGCGTTTGACAGCGGCATTTAACAGGTTAATAGCGGCGGGTGAATAGCGATTTCACCCGCCGCTATTGCGCGCACATGTCAGCTGTACAAAACAGCTGACATGTCGCGACTTTGATGTGGGCTCAGCGCCGGAGCCCTGCATCAAAGTGGGAGACACGGCATGCGCAGTACTAGTACGGCGCATGTCGTGAAGGGGTTAATAGGGACATTGTGGCAGGGGGTTATCATGGATGAGCAAACATCTTTGGTGATACTCGGATATCACTCGAGTATCTCGGTGCTCGGAAGTACTCGGCACTCGACGAGCATTGAGCGGTGCTTAGATATAAAGCTTGAATATCCGTCCTGCATGTTTGGTGCCTGTTGTCCTTAAGAGACAATTTGCATGTTTCCCAGAGGAGCATTGCGGCTTTGTCTCCTCACCTCGACATACTTATCATGTCACTCTCCGCAAGGAGAAATGATACTTCTTGGATCCCAGTCAGACGTTTCTCACTCAGCCACAGGGTCAACATTGACTGGTAGGATTGCTATTTCCAATAGGTGCCACTACAGTTCTAGTCCTCTTCCTCTCTGAAGAGACAATTTGCATATTTCCCAGAGGAGCATTGTGGCTTTAAGTCTCCTCATCTCGACATACTTAACATGTCACTCTCCGCAAGGAGAAGCGATACTTCTTGGATCCCGGACAGATGCCTCTCACTCAGCCAAATTAGATCTCCACTTTGCACTGACGAGGGGCAGTACCCTGAAGAACAGTGTCTGCAAATTGAGATTCTGGTTTGGTTTTTATCCTAAGTCATGTGATAAGGTTTGTTAATGGGTTGACATTGACTGTTAAAATTGCTACTTCCAATAGGTGGCACTAGAGTTCTAGTCCTCTTCCTCTCTGAAGAGACAATTTGCAAGATTTTCAGTTAATAAAAAAATTTTGTTTCAATTAATAAAGGAAACTTAGTCTCGATAGACCCAGCAATAAGAAAATTCCCAAGGCATGCAGCAAGGTAAGGGGAAGTGGAATAGCTGATGATGGTGCATGCAGATGTCGAGAACGTGGGGCAGGTGTGACTACGCCTGTTCCTGTAGTACAAGAAACAAGGCCATCCACTACAAATAGCTTCCTGTCCCATTTTGCAGGGAGGCATGGGACACCACTTCTGAAGCCACATCAATGCAAACAGGTGGTCAGTTTGATAGCAGATAATGCTTCCTGCAGGCTTGGCAGCACCACCCAGTCTTCCACACGGTCGAGTCTCACCAGCCAATAGTCTGGGTCACTTCCTCCTCACCCTGATCCTCCTTCCTACCACCATGGTGATTCCCAATACACACTATGAGAAGCTCTTTACAACATAATTTCTTGTTTGTGGCCTCTCACCTTGTATGTTCCAAGAGAGGCAGGAGGAGGAGATGTTGTGAAGTGATGCACAAAACTTAGAGGCAGCCATGGTCAAAAAAAGATGACGGTGAGGAACAACAAATTTTGTCTAAGTTGGTAGATGATGATGAGACAAAGTTGCCTATAAGTCAAGTTGTTAAGTCACAAAGTCAGGAGGGCCAGAGTGCAGAAATGGAAGACGAGGTGGTGGATGACAAAGTCACTGACCCAACCTGGGAAGCTGGCATGCAGAGTGAGGTCAGCAGTGCTGAGGGAGAGCTATCGAAGAACTGAACAGGCAGGAAGAAGCAGTGGGGTGACCAGAGGGAGAAGGTGGTCATTTGTTCTGCAGAACACCAACATGTGAATTTCTCTGTCAAGGAGTTAGGCGTTCTCCAGTCTGGGACTTTTTTAAAGAGAGTTCTGAGGCAAAAAAATGGTCATTTGCAAACTGTGCCATGTCAAGATCAGCAGGGGCCTGACCACTAAGAGCCTAACCACCACCAGCATGATCAGGCACATGTAATTTAAGGACCCAACTCAGTGGGCAGAACACCTGGGTCCACAATTGGTGCCAGCAGGTGGCACCACTGCCTCTTCCCCTGTGCTAGGTTCGTCCTGACACTGGCAGATGTCTCCTGCCCTGCACCTATCCTTGCACATTCTGAAGCACCAACATCAGGCACTTCCAAATACTTGTACCAGCCCAGCGTTCAGCTGTCCCTACCCCAAGCTTTGGAATGAAAAAGAAAGTTCCCAGCCACCCACCCACAGGGCCAATCACTACATGAGCACAATTCCAGGCTGCTTGCCGTGGAAATGTTGTCATTTAGGTTTGAACACAAGTAGCATTTCTGCCGACTTTTATGAGCCATCCCTCGGTACTCGGTCGCCAGCTGTCACTATTTCTACCAGTGTGGTGTCTCCGTCTTATACCAGCACGTGTCCAGGAACATCACCCGTGCCCTTACCAACGCACTTACTGGGATTGAACACTTAACAACTGACATGTGGACAAGCGCTTGTGGCCAGAGATGCTACATTTCCCTGACGGCATACTGGGTGAACATTATGGAAGCTGGGGGTTGAGTCACATCCTGGCTGGGCCCATGTGCTCCTGATGCCGAGGATTGATTAACCTAATTCTATCAGGGTTTTCTCCACCACCTTCACCAGATGCACGCCCTCCTGCTCCTACTCATCCTCCATCTTCGATTTGGTATCTCAGAGCACTTCGTCAACATCAACCGGAAGCTCTACAGCACTGTCTCAGGAAATGGCAACAAGCTATGCTGAAACTAGTTAGTCTAGGAGACAAACCGCACACCATGGCGGAGTTATTGAAAGGAATAACAGACCAGACTGACCTGTGGCTCTCGTCGCTGAACTTCCAAACAGGAATGATCGTGTGTGATAATGACCTTACCCTGATGGTGGCTGTGATGCTTGACAACCTCACGCATGCACCATGCTTGGCACACAGGCTAAACAGTTTCTGAAAGCCTTCCAAGATTATCCACAGCTTCTGGTCAAGGTATGCCGCGTCAGCACCTAATTCGGCAAGTCTGCTACAGCTGCCTCTGCTCTGGCAATTCTGCAGCAGCGCACGCAAGTGCCAGCTCACGGATTGATATTCAAAGTGACCACGCCCTGGAACTCCACATTGCACATGCTGGCAAGACTTTGTGAGCAGCATGGTCCAGTTGTGGAATAAAAGCTCCAACACGCCCGTTGGTATTCTGGTCAGCCTCAGCACAGAAAGACTGAAGACTGGACATGGATATCTGACATTTATGTGGTTCTCCAAGACTATTCTATGGAACATCCCAAGATGAAGATGACATAGACCAAGTGGTGACTCCACAAACCCAACTGCACCAACCTACTCAGTCTTTACCACCCAACGTCACACTGGTGTCCATTGTGGTCAGAGATGAGAATCTCCAGAATCGTTTTAGTCCCTGGAAGAGAAGTAAAAGTCCCACTAGTCAATGATGAGACTACCTCTTCCCCAATATACCCCTTTCTTAATTATTATTTTCAAGAATGTCTTTTTCAGTTTCCTTTTCTTTTTCCTTCCTCAGTGTGCGGCCGAGGCCACATGGAGTGATGATGGGGAGACCTGCAGGCTTTGGGAGAAGACTGACATATCAAAGGGATCCCAAATGGGGGCATTTCAGGGCATTTAGGGGCTTTATTTAGCAGACTGGGGGTGGGGATTACATGTTTAAATGCGAAACATCCGCTTTTCCCTACACATGTTAAATTCAGTTTAGTATTTTCACCAAATAGCAATTTCTCCTCTGTATTTATATCATGTATCCAGCAATGTTCTACAAACTGTGGGAAATTTCAGGACCTTTTGTACCTCCATTTGCCCCTGTGACCCCCGTGCACCCAGCTTCTCTATTCAGTCATCTGCTGTATGAAGTGCAGGGCACCTCACCTGGCCAGAGAGTACAGCGCTGTTTAACTCTTTGTTTGTCCTGTTTCCTATTAAATCCATTTCTTCTAGATCAGTGAAAACATCGACATCACATACAATGTAGCACAATGCAGGACATCAGAAGCCGCCCAGTGACGATGACTGACCGCCCCTGAGGAGTCTGCAGCGAGGACATATTTGGTATTTGTGTGTTGCTGTGTGATATTCTACCATTACGTGACATTTGATTCCTTATATTTTTGTACTGATGCAAGTTACTGTGATTTCATGGGGCTTGCAATTGTTTTATTGAATGACAATAAATATAATATGATAGCAGTGGGAGACAGCAACATGAAAGGCATGGGGCAAAAATAGGCTAACAGCGAGTCCAGCCCTTCTTTAAAAAGGGACCTGTTAAGTGGTCAAAGGTGTCCAGTTTTTGCTTTTATTTTATTCCCGTGGCTCCCTTGAGTTTTACATTTTTTTCTTTTACTTTGTCACATGGTTCCAGAGATACAGACCTTTTAATTTAGTGCTATTTTTTACGGTCTTTAGCAAGGGAGTGGTGCTCACAGGGTAAATATCCAAATCACCCTTAAGATACGCCCCAGAGGATCCTGTGTGCCACGCCCCTTGATAAAGAACTTAAAATAGGCCATATCTTTGGTACCGTATGGTGGGATTTAAAAAACAACAACAAAACAACTGCAATTTCAGGGGAGTATTGGGAATAAAATAAGCCCGAACTGGTGACAGGTCGTCTTTAAGTAATTAACAGGAGCTTCTTAGAAAGTTCTGATTGAATGGCAGGAAGGTGTTAGGCCGCAGGGGGGGGGGGGTCAAGAAAGTGAAGCAGAAGTAGTAACAAAGCAACCTGATTGTAGAAGTGGACCCCAGACATGGCTGGAAAACACTTCATGCCCAGAAGAGAGGAGAAGAGATGGAGAGCACAGCTGCAGCAAGTACAGAGCTGAGAGCTCAGGAGTTTATAGATGTGAGGAACCTGAGACAGCGAAGGATAAGACGAGGCTCAGAGGCAACGTGTAGATGCGACCTAGAAGCGATAGTGAAAAAATTCTGGGCTTTTCAGGCCAGGGCACTGTGCAGAAGAGGGCTGTGGGCAGCAGGAGGAAATCTGAAAGTATGGACAGCCCAAGCCAGCTGTATCGTATAGATGAAGTGTTTCTCACAAGTACAGTGCATGCTCGTATCTTCAGGGTAAGGTAGAAGATGCACCTATAATGTGTTGTACCTGCTGCCAGCTGTATATATCACTCACCAGTTCCTCCAGTAATCAAAAGTTTTCTCCTACTTTGACCAAACTCTGGGATCTCGAATTACATGTCAACTAATAGCAAGAAGCCATCAATGAAGATGTGTCATGATCATGAAGTTACTAACAGAGACAATCAAAAAGGAACGCGTGATTAAGGTTGCAATGAAAACTTCTGCCCACGCGACCCTTACAGTGACTATCTATAGTTAATGCAGAGCTGATTGTGTTCCAATATTCCATAGAGGAGATCAATATTTAATCTGCTCCGTTATCTCCTTGGCTGAAACCATCAACTGTACTGCTGCCACCTACCGGCTGTACAAAAAATTACAAGCAGTAGAAAAGGAAATTCCGCAAACCCATCCATAGGTAATATAAAAAAAGTTGTTTTATTGAAGATCCATTTCCTGTTCTTCTTCCTATTATCGCTGCAAACTGCCAGCTGACTACTGCACCCGCCGGATTGGAATATGATATCCGTATAAACAACGTCAGTGATCTTCCCAGCCGTCCTTTGCTTTTTCGTTCAAATTACAATCATTTAAAAATTTGCTTACCTGTAAAATATACATTTAGGGCCCCGAGTTATCATTTGCAGTTTTTTTTTAAGTAATTTTCTTATTCTGTCTTGTGGTTCTTGTTGATTTTTTTTGCATCAAATTCTTCAAAATGATGTATAAGTTTCATGAATATTGAGCAAAATAAAAAAAGACTATTTTTGTCTTCAATCACTTTTGTGACTTCTAGAACAAAAGAAAAATATAAATAAAATTGCATGTTCCCCTCAAATATTGCAAAAAAAAATATCAACCATAGGTAAAATCACTCCAGAGATGAAGGGGAGTTCAGGAGAACATAAGCAGCAAAATTTAGTGACTTTTAAAAATGACAAAAATAGCCAAAAAAACCTGGAAAACCAAAGTTGATGAACATAAAAAAAAAACAACTGACATTGTAAAATATAGACTTTAAAAGAAGATTAAGGTGTAAATGAAAAATAGGAAAAAAAACAAGAAAATAAAAAGTTTGTGGAGGGGCAAAGTCATTGCACCTACAGACGAGGACCCTACGAGATTTATATCATCTAGGATATATTATGGTAACATTTTCTTACCCAAGCTGCTAAAATATCAATAAGCAAGGTCAACTCAACATCAAAAACACACAAGCTTCTTCATGTCCTATTAATGATATTAGACTTTATTTTAGATTATCCATTTAACACTTCATATTAAAACCGAGAATAAGCTCCATCCCTCCATCAAATGTATGTTCACATTCTGTTTTAAGCCCCAAATTCTTTACTAAGTAATATTTTAATTCATCAGTGTAGGAAAACTAATTTCTGATTTGCCACCACTAGGGGGAACTCATTAAATACAGATTCATATAGTCACCACTAGTGAGAGCTCACTAGATGCAGATTTATACAGTCACCACTAGGGGGAACTCATTACATACAGATTTATACAGTCACCACTACAGGGAGCACACTAGATGCAGATTTATACAGCCACAACTAGGGGGATTTCACTACATACAGATTAAATGGCCGCAACTGGGGAGGATCTCACTACATACAGATTTATACAGACACCACTAGCGGGAGCTCACTACATATAGATTTATACAGCCACCACTAGGGGGAGCTCACTACATACAGATTTATACAGCCACCACTAGGGGGAGCTCACTACATACAGATTTATACAGTCACCACTGGGGGAGTTCACTACATACAGATTTATACAGCTTCCACTAGGGAGAGCTCACTACATACAGACTTAGGCTAGGTTCACATTGCGTTAGGGCAATCCGTTTAGCGCTAGCGCTAGCGGATTGCGCTAACGCAATGTTTATTTAGGGGCCGCGTTCAGGGGTCGCGTTAACGTCCCCGCTCTCGCAGATCCCCGATCTGCGAGAGCGGGGAATGGACCTCGGGCGCGCCGCGGACGCTGCAAGCAGCGTCCGAGGCGCGTCACAGAAGAACGGCACATCACTAGCGCGAGCCGAAAAAGGCACGCGCTAGTGATGCGCTGCAGGCGAAATTTACATTGCTGTCAATGGGTGCGCTAATGGACCCGTTGCACGGCGTTAATTGCGACATTTTCGCCGTGCAACGCTGTTCGTTAGCGATCACCCACTAACGCAATGTGAACCTAGCCTTATACAGACACCACTGGCGGAGCTCACTACATACAGATTTATACAGCCAACACTAGGAGGAGCTCACTGCATACAGATTTATATAGCCACCACTAGGGGGAGCTCACTACATACAGATTTATATAGCCACCACTAGGGGGAGCTCACTACATACAGATTTATACAGCCACCACTAGGAGGAGCTCAATACATACATATTTATACAGCCACCACTAGGGGGAGTTCACTACATACAGATTTATACAGTCACCACAGGGGCAGCTCACTACATACAGATTTATACAGCCACCACTAGGGGGAATTCACTGCATACAGATTTATATAGTCACCACTAGAGGGAGCTCACTACATACAGATTTATACAGCCACCACCAAGAGGAGCTCACTATATACAGATTTATACAGCCACCACTGGGGGAGCTCATTACATACAGATTTATACAGGCACCACTGGGGGAGCTCACTACATACAGATTTCTACAGCCACTGCTAGAAGGAGCTCACTACATATTTATACAGCTACTACTAGAGGGAGCTCACTACATACAGATTATACAGCCACCACTAGGAGGAGTTCACTACATACAGATTTATACAGCCACCACTAGAAGGAGCTCTCTACATACAGATTTATACAGCCACCACTAGGAGGAGCTCTCTACATACAGATTTATACAGCCACCACTAGGAGGAGCTCTCTACATACAGATTTATACAGCCACCACTAGAAGGAGCTCTCTACATACAGATTTATACAGTCACCACTAGGGAGAGCTCACTACATACAGATTTCTACAGCCACCACTAGGAGCCTGTAGTCTGTGGAGGAAGGTGCTGGTCTGTTTGCTCCAGGAGAGTCACCAGTTTTTTTCACCCAGTAATTCCCCCCCTCTATGACCTAGGAAAGAGAGGGGTGTAGTGGATGGACTGTGGGGCTGTCTCCCACCCCTCGGTCTAAGCCGGTGAGGGGTGGGAGCTCATTGCAACCGGCAAAGAGGGTCACCAGATCCGGCAAGGCCCAAAACATGGAGGAGCCCAGGAAGACCCAGGAGGGCTGCAAAGCCCCTAAGGCTGAGGCGAGGGCCACTGCGGTGTCTCCTCCCGGAGGTGAGCGGAGTACTCGCAGAGGTGCAGCGGCGGCGGTGCAGAAGGATTGGGGCACTAGGGCCGCACGAGAGCCGATTACCAGCTATGGCTCCCACGTCCATGCGTACCTCAGCGAGCATGAGGAGGCTGGGAAGACCCTGAAAAGGCTCCTGGAGGAGCTGAAGGAGGTGAGGCAAGCTGCAAGCAGAGCCTCCCGCACAGAGAAGTCTGCCCTAACAGCCAGGATAGCCAGCCTGGGGATCTGCATTGAGGGCATGGAAGCTGTTGTGAATTCCGTTCTGGAGCTCCCTCCTGTGGTTGCTAATGGTATTTTTGTGAGTTCTGCCCTTGGGCTCCCTCTGGTGGTTTCGAGTGGAACTGCTGCTCCGTTAGGTAGCTGTAGCAGCTGCCATCACTGATCGCCTTGCCTGGGTTTGTTATTTAAACCTGCTCTGGGCTTTAGTTCATGCCAGCTGTCAATGTCTTAGGTTGGATTTGGTTCTCTCCTTGGATTTCTCATATGGCCTGTCCTTGTCAGCAAAAGATAAGTTCTGCTAGTTCTTGTTTGTCCATTTGCTTTGGACATTATTGCTTTGCAAATATGTCTCTTTTTGTCCAGCTTGTCACTATGTCATATTCAGGCTAGCTGGAAGCTCTGGGAAGCAGATTTGCCACTCCACACCGTGAGTCGGTGTGGAGTTCATTTTTGTAAACTCTGCGTGGATTTTTGTAGTTTTTAATACTGACCGCACAGTATCCTTTTCTCTCTGTCTATCAAGTTTAGTATTGGCCTCCTTTGCTGAAAACTGATTTCATTTCTGTGTATGTCATTTCCCTCTCCACTCCCAGTCAATATTCGTGGGGGGCTATCTTTCCTTTTGGGGTTTTCTCTGAGGCAAGATAGCTTTCTATTTCCTTCTTTAGGGGTAGTTAATTCTTAGGCTGTGAAGAGGTGTCTAGGGAGAGTCAGGAACATCCCACGGCTATTACTAGTGTTGTTGTTAGGATTAGGGACTTCGGTCAGTAGAGATACCACCTCCTCAGAGCTCGTCCCATGTTGCGTTTTAGCCACCAGGTCATATCGGTGTGGCCTCTTAGCCACCAGGTCATAACAGGAAGCCCGGAGAGCAGCTATACTGGACAACAGCGGGCCCTTCCAGGAAAAGCTGGAAAATGAGGACAGATTCCACAACATGGCTGCTGCAAAGGAGCCAGAGGGGTCTCGGTGTCCGACCCAGGTGGAGGAGGTGGACCATGAGGAGATGGAGGAGGCACCATACCCACCTGGGGGCTTGGTAAGTGATCTCCAGGCCACACACAGCGGGATAGATCCAGTGCAGGTCCCACTCCCATCAGACAATAGTATTTCAGAGGATGAAGGGGGTGATGCGGATGATAGCAGCAGCGATAACAGCAGTAGTGGGGGTTGCCTCGTCTTGCAGCAGATCCGTCAGCTATAGTCCCCAGTAAATTATGCCCACCTGAAGTTTGGGGATGAGGTCTGCGGGGACGAGGCAACCAGGAGGGGGAAAAATAAAAGGAAAAAAAGGAAGAAAACATCGGAGGAGAGGTTGGTGTTTGTCCCCCTTGCTGGGACCCCCCGTTCCGCTGTGTGGAGCCCGCTACCCACCCCGGCCCGGGACCTGCAGTGGGTCCGGTGCGAGGGAGCGGGGAGAGTACAAGTCATATGGCACAGGTCGCCGTCTCTGCTGGTGGTAGCAGAGGGGGCGAGAGTGGGCATGTGGCTGAGGAGTCGGACAGTGTGCATGGACTAGAGTTTGGCCCTGTGGCGGGCAGTAATAAAATCTGTGGAGGTGTCCAGGCCCAATCCTCCGTGGAAACGGGGGACGGCCTGCTGCCTGCTGCACTTGCTGACGCTCGGGGGGTGGAGGCTGTGGGTACCATGCCGGTGGTCACCGCTCTCCGCAGTGTTGGCGGTGCGCTGTCAGCCGGGGCCGCATCATCGGCGGCGTGTGCTGTGGTGTCGGGGTCCCCCACATGCAGATCCAATGCTGGGTCAAAGTCCGGGACCCCGGCACCGGTTATCACCTCGGGTGCAGCTGTAATGGCTGCGGTAATGCACCCTCACCGGAGGGGGTCGCACCGCCGGGGTCCTCTGCATGTGTGTCACCTGTATCTGTGGGGGACCCGGTGGTGAACTGCACACAGGAGCGTGGAGATGGTCTGCAGGAGATGCTGGAGCAACAGTCTGCAGCTGCCAGCACATGCTCTGCTGAAAAGCAGGGTGTGGTAATCAAACCCTGCAGTATCGATCTTAAAGGGGCAGCTGCACTGCAAATAGCAACAACCCCAGCAGAAAGCAGTAAAAAAAATGCAAACAAAAATGTAAATAAGAATGGAAGTGGTGCAAGTGGTGTAAATAGTGTCTGTGATAATGGTGACGGGTCAGGGGTGGTTTCTGCTGGAGGTATGGTTGGTGTGAATGGTGCCAGTGTGGGGATTTCTACCAGTGAAAATGGTGAGGCTGAAGTAAATGAGGTGGAGATGGTTGACTGTGAGGTTGAGGGTTCAGGGAATATAGGGGCTGGTCCATCGTCCCCCTTACCTGCGGCCGCCATTAGTTATGCGGCTACTGCCAGTGTGGTTCCACAGGGGTTTTCCACATCTCCGGACCCAGGGAATGAAGCTTTTTGCCGCCGTTTCCTGGAGGCCCTCAAAAAAGGGGAGCGGACAATCAATGTAGAGGGAAGAGAGGTGGCGTTGTCCTACTGGCTAGATAAGTTTGGTCTAGCTGCCTTCCAAGAGAAAAGGGGGGGGGGAGACCATGTGGTCCCTCCCGACAGCCGGGCAGGGGGTCTCCAGGAGAAATGTGGTTCGTCTTCGCTGAAGGGGCGATGAGGCGTGTCCATCCAGGACAAATGTGGTGAAGCTCCTCATGAAGATGGAATTCAGAGCTATTGACATCTTTGCTCTGATACATCCTTTTGGGACCTCCACCTTTGATATCAGCTTTGTTCGGCCGGAGGGCTTGGAGTTCTTTTGGTCGAATTATGAGCTGGTAAAAGAGGAGCCCGGCTGGCGAGGGTTCACCGTGGAAGCAATTTCTCGCCAAAGTGGGCCGAAGAAAGTGACCGTTTTAACATCTAATGAGTCTCTTTCTGGCGTTGACATAATGATCTGGTTGAGCCGGTACGGCGAGGTTGTGGAGGTCCCTAAGAAGAACCGGGACTATTTTGGTATCTGGTCCGGAGGCAGGACCTTCATGGTAAAGTTGAAGCGTTCAGGTGGCACTGTCACCCACATCCCTTCCTCGGCTTTCCTGGGAAGGGATCGGATTCTGGTCTTCTACCAGGGGCAGCAGAAGGTCTGCCACAGGTGCGATGATCCTCGCCACTTCAGCGTGGGCTGCAAGGTGCAGAAATGTGCCTTGTGTGGCGAGGTGGGTCACTTCGCCGCATCCTGTGGTGTCATTCGATATCACCTGTGTGGTGATCTACGTCCCCCGTTCAGCCGCTGCCCTCATTCCTTCTCTAATGCCATGGCCAGCTGGGCGGAGGGGAGCCGCGAGGAAGTTCCTGGCGGTGTAACTTCTGCAGAGGTTGGAGGTGGCAGTAGGGGAGGAGCTGAGGGGCCGATGGGGAATGGCAGGGCTAGGGTCCCCTCTTACCAGCAGAGGCAGGCAAGGCATCAGGAGGGCAGGGGGCAGGAGGATCCTCAGGAAACTGGGGTAATGGCTGCCCCCTCCTCCGAAGCGACGGCCCATGTCACTGAGGCCCCGGGGGAGGAAGCGGTGAATGAGGAGATCAGACAGATGGAGAATGAGGAAGTGGCTGATCTCTCAGATGCCTCTCAATATGAATGTTTAGATGAGGATGGAGGGGAACAGCCAAAAGAAATGGGTGACAAAGATACCAAGAGTGCCAAAAGTAAAAAAAGTAAAAAAAAGAAGAAAAAAGGTGGAAAATCTTCTTCCCTGACCAAGGTGCCTAAGGAAGGTCCCACCTACTCCCCTCTGAATAATCCTCTCCAACCGGTTCCAAGCCCTTGACGATCCTGCTGAGACGGGAGTCAGGGGTGAGGTTCCGGAGGTAACATCGGGAGGGCCTTTGGGAGGCGGGGGAGTCCCTTCTCCAGGGGGTGTGCCTTCCTCGGGAGGTGGGGACGACCCTGGGTCCGGAGATGAGAAAGAGGTGGGAGGGATGGATACCTCTGTCTCTCTGAAAAGAAGAGGGGGGGCTTCATCGTCCGGAGATGAGCGGGCTAGGAAAATGGGTGGGGGGAAGAAAAAGGCCATCTAACTCGATCACTCATGATGGCGGCACCCACCCCGTTGACTCTAGCGACCATTAATGTCGCTAGTATATAGTCTGATGCGGCTAGATTTGCAGCCTTTGATTTTCTCACCCGATTTGAGACTGAAATTTTGTTTTTGCAGGAGACCAGGCTTACGGATATGGGGGCCATACGCAAGGCAGAGAGCGAGTGGAGGTGCGGGTCTTCATACTGGTCTCTTTCGGCCGAGCCGTGTAGCGGGGTGGCAGTCCTTTTTAAGACTACATCGGTTGAATGCCGGAGAGTTATCGAGGTAGAAATGGGGAGGTGCCTGGTCTTAGACCTCTTCCATGAGGGGACAGGAGCTTCGGCTCCTTAACATCTATGGTCCGCTGTCAAAGTGGGACCCTAAATGTCTCTTCCTGAAGATTAAGCCCTATCTTTTTACGAGTCGGCAGGTGGTCTTTGGAGGTGACTTTTAGGCCATGTGCACACGTGATAGGGGAGGCTCCATTGACCGGCTGGCTTATGATAGTAACACTCTTAATAGCATAGCTAGTGACGCTCGCCTGGTGGATGTCCACATCCGGCACACCCCAGGTCACTGTGGTTTCACCTTTCATAGAGGTAATTGTAGGTCTAGGATAGACAGGGTTTTTTTAAAGGAGGAAGCCATCTCTTCAGCAGTGTCCGTTGTTGAGGTGGAGTTCTCCGATCACTGTCTGATTTCTTTTTTTCTAAATGTTTCAGAAACCCCTTGGATGGGAAGGGGACTATGGAAGCTGAATTCGTCCCTCTTGGATGAAGCAGAGATAAGACAATCATTTGAGGACTTTCTTCAGAGCCAGGTACCGCTTTTGGATCTCTGTAGCGATAAGTCAGAGTGGTGGGAGATGTTCAAGGATCGGGTTGCGAGTTTCTTCCGCCAGCTCTCGAGCCTCAGGAGCCTGAGCAGGTACCGCTTGTATCAGGAACTGAGGAGGAAACTTGAACATCTCGTCTCGGCTGGAGGTGACCGTGAGGACATCTCCAGAGTGAAGTCTTTACTCAAGAGGTGTCAGTACGATAGGCACACATCTTTGGTTTTTGAGAGGGATTTCGGGAGGTACCGCTCGCCTGACCCCTACAGAAACTGTAAGATGTCAGTGAATTGTAAGGTGGTGACAGGTTTGGTCAGCGATACGGGTTCCCTGAACAGATCCAAATCTGGGATCCTGGAGGTGATCAGATCTTTCTACTCACACCTCTTGGGGAAGAGGGATCTGGATTAGAACGTGATGTAGGCTTTCCAGGCCAAGGCCATCCCTGAGCCAGGGGATGACCCCTCGCTTCACGTTTTGACAGAACCAATCAGGGAAGAGGAAGTGCGACTGGCCATTGATGGGCTTCGGCCTAAGAAATCGCCAGGTCCGGATGGCTTAACATCCGAGTTTTATAAGACCTTTAGGGACTCCTTGGTCCCTCTCTTGACTGAGGTGTCTGTCCTCAGGCGCTCTTTCCCGGTCAATGAGGCAGTCAGCCCTGATTATCCTGTCACAGGGTAAGGACTCGTCCCATATTGAGAATTGGCATCCCATAGCGCATCTCAATATGGACCGGAAGGTTCTGGCAAAGGTGCTGTTCAAACGGCTGGTGAAGTTTGTACCCCGGCTCCTTTCGGGGGCCCAGCACTGCTCTGTTCCAGGCCGCAGTATGTTTAGTGCTGTGCTTGGTGTCCGAGAGGCAGTGGAGCAGGGCAGGGCAGGTCACTGGAAGGGGTACTTGCTGTCTTTAGACCAGGCGAAGGCTTTTGATCGGGTTAACCACGATTACCTCTGGTCCGTCCTTCTGAGGTACGGTCTGCCTGTGGGGTTTGTAAATTGGCTAAAGATCATGTACGCGGGGGCAGAGACTTTCCCGCTCGTGAATGGTTGGTCTGGCCGCCCTTTTGAGGTTGGGTCTGGGGTCCGCCAGGGCTGTCCATTGAGCCCGCTGTTATACGTGTTCGCGATAGATCCCCTTTTAAGAAGGATTGAGCGTGGGCCGTTGGCGGGAGTCAGGATGGACCAGGTGGCACCAGAAGCCACTCTAAGGGTGGTAGTGTATGCCGATGACGTCTCCCTTTTCGTGTCCTCGGGTGAGGAGGTGGAGTGGGTCATGTCTGAGGTTGATCACTATTCGGAGGCTTCTGGGTCCAGAATTAATCAGGAAAAGTGTGAGAGTCTCTGGCTGGGAGGGGGAGACCCTAGTTTTGGTCTCCCAGACACTTTTCCAGAGCCCCAGGCATCGGCAAAAATCCTAGGCATCGAATTTGGCCCTGGGGACTACCCCCAGCAAAATTGGGAGGGCAGACTTAAGATCGCCGCCCAGAAGGTGGACCAATGGAAGGGTTGGTCTTTGAGCCTGAGGGAAAGGGTTAGCCTGGTTAAGGGTTTTTTGCTACCCTTGTTAATATACCTGGGCAGTGTCTGCATGTTGCCAGAGCCGCTCTGGACACGGGTCTACAGCCTGTTTTTCCAGATATTATGGGGAAATAGGCTGAACCTAGTCAAGCGGGAGGTCACATATCGCACAAGGAGACTAGGAGGGTTGGGTATGGTCAACCCAGTGGTGTTTCTAATAAACACTTTTGTCAAGACTAACATCGCCAACCTCTGGTCAGAGAGGGCTCCTCCGTGGGTATTCTCCTGCAGGGGATGGCTTCGACTGTCATGAATCCCCAATGGCTAGGGATAGCACAGGACAAACAAAGTACAAATAAATAATGGACGAGCTCTAGGGTGATGGAACCTGGGCTGACCGCTGCCCTACGCCTGACAAACGCAACTAGAGATAGCCAGGGAGCGTGCCTATGTTGGTTCTAGACGCCACGCACCAGCCTAAGAGCTAACTAGTACTGCAGAGAAAATAAGACCTCACTTGCCTCCAGAGGAATGAACCCCAAAAGATATAGTTGCCCCCTCACATGTATTGACGGTGAAATGAGAGGAAGGCACACACATAGAGATGATATATATAGCTTTAGCAAATTGAGGCCCGCTGTAAACTAGAAAGCAGAAAGATACAAAAGGGGACTGAGCGGTCAGCAAAAAACCCTAATCAAAAATACCATCCTGAGATTACAAGAACCCATGTGCCAACTCATGGCACATGGGGAGAACCTCAGTCCACTAGAGCTACCAGCTAGCATAGAGACATAATAAGCAAGCTGGACAAAAAACCAAACAACTGAAAATCAGCACTTAGCTTATCCTGAAAGATCTGGGAGCAGGTAGGCAGGAACCAAACAGAGCACCCTCACTGGAAGGGGTACTTGCTGTCTTTAGACCAGGCGAAGGCTTTTGATCGGGTTAACCACGATTACCTCTGGTCCGTCCTTCTGAGGTACGGTCTGCCTGTGGGGTTTGTAAATTGGCTAAAGATCATGTACGCGGGGGCAGAGACTTTCCCGCTCGTGAATGGTTGGTCTGGCCGCCCTTTTGAGGTTGGGTCTGGGGTCCGCCAGGGCTGTCCATTGAGCCCGCTGTTATACGTGTTCGCGATAGATCCCCTTTTAAGAAGGATTGAGCGTGGGCCGTTGGCGGGAGTCAGGATGGACCAGGTGGCACCAGAAGCCACTCTAAGGGTGGTAGTGTATGCCGATGACGTCTCCCTTTTCGTGTCCTCGGGTGAGGAGGTGGAGTGGGTCATGTCTGAGGTTGATCACTATTCGGAGGCTTCTGGGTCCAGAATTAATCAGGAAAAGTGTGAGAGTCTCTGGCTGGGAGGGGGAGACCCTAGTTTTGGTCTCCCAGACACTTTTCCAGAGCCCCAGGCATCGGCAAAAATCCTAGGCATCGAATTTGGCCCTGGGGACTACCCCCAGCAAAATTGGGAGGGCAGACTTAAGATCGCCGCCCAGAAGGTGGACCAATGGAAGGGTTGGTCTTTGAGCCTGAGGGAAAGGGTTAGCCTGGTTAAGGGTTTTTTGCTACCCTTGTTAATATACCTGGGCAGTGTCTGCATGTTGCCAGAGCCGCTCTGGACACGGGTCTACAGCCTGTTTTTCCAGATATTATGGGGAAATAGGCTGAACCTAGTCAAGCGGGAGGTCACATATCGCACAAGGAGACTAGGAGGGTTGGGTATGGTCAACCCAGTGGTGTTTCTAATAAACACTTTTGTCAAGACTAACATCGCCAACCTCTGGTCAGAGAGGGCTCCTCCGTGGGTATTCTCCTGCAGGGGATGGCTTCGACTGTCATGAATCCCCAGTGGCTAGGGATAGCACAGGACAAACAAAGTACAAATAAATAATGGACGAGCTCTAGGGTGATGGAACCTGGGCTGACCGCTGCCCTACGCCTGACAAACGCAACTAGAGATAGCCAGGGAGCGTGCCTACGTTGGTTCTAGACGCCACGCACCAGCCTAAGAGCTAACTAGTACTGCAGAGAAAATAAGACCTCACTTGCCTCCAGAGGAATGAACCCCAAAAGATATAGTTGCCCCCTCACATGTATTGACGGTGAAATGAGAGGAAGGCACACACATAGAGATGATATATATAGCTTTAGCAAATTGAGGCCCGCTGTAAACTAGAAAGCAGAAAGATACAAAAGGGGACTGAGCGGTCAGCAAAAAACCCTAATCAAAAATACCATCCTGAGATTACAAGAACCCATGTGCCAACTCATGGCACATGGGGAGAACCTCAGTCCACTAGAGCTACCAGCTAGCATAGAGACATAATAAGCAAGCTGGACAAAAAACCAAACAACTGAAAATCAGCACTTAGCTTATCCTGAAAGATCTGGGAGCAGGTAGGCAGGAACCAAACAGAGCACATCTGAATACATTGATAGCCGGCAAGGGAATGACAGAAAGGCCAGGTAAAATAGGAAACACCCAGCCTCTGATGGACAGGTGGAAACCAAAGGCCGCAACCCACCAAAGTCACCCAGTACCAGCAACAACCACCAGAGGGAGCCCACAAACAGAATCCACAACAGTACCCCCCCCTTGAGGAGGGGTCACCGAACCCTCACGAGAACCCCCAGGGCGATCAGGGTGAGCTCTATGGAAGGCGCGGACCAAATCAGTCGCATGAACATCGGAGGCGACCACCCAGGAATTATCCTCCTGACCATAACCCTTCCACTTAACCAAATACTGGAGTTTGCGTCTGGAAACACGAGAATCCAAGATCTTCTCAACAACATACTCCAATTCTCCCTCCACCAGCACCGGAGCAGGAGGCTCAACCGAAGGAACAACGGGTACCTCATACCTCCGCAACAACGACCGATGGAACACATTATGAATAGCAAACGATGCTGGGAGATCCAAACGAAAAGATACAGGGTTAAGAATCTCCGAAATCCTATAAGGACCGATGAACCGAGGCTTGAACTTAGGAGAAGAGACCTTCATAGGGACAAAACGAGAAGACAACCACACCAAATCCCCAACAAGAAGTCGGGGACCCACGCGGCGACGGCGATTAGCAAACTGCTGAGTCTTCTCCTGAGACAACTTCAAATTGTCCACCACCTGATTCCAAATCTGATGTAGCCTGTCCACCACCACGTCCACTCCAGGACAATCCGAAGACTCCACCTGACCAGAGGAAAAACGAGGATGAAACCCCGAATTACAAAAAAAAGGAGAGACCAACGTGGCCGAACTAGCCCGATTATTAAGAGCAAATTCGGCCAGTGGCAAAAAAGCAACCCAGTCATCTTGATCAGCAGAAACAAAACACCTCAAATAAGTTTCCAAGGTCTGATTAGTTCGCTCCGTCTGGCCATTCGTCTGAGGATGGAATGCAGACGAAAAAGACAAATCAATGCCCATCTTGGCACAAAACGTCCGCCAAAATCTAGACACAAACTGGGATCCCCTGTCAGAAACGATATTCTCCGGAATCCCATGCAAACGAACCACGTTCTGAAAAAACAACGGGACCAACAGAGGAGGAGGGCAACTTAGGCAAGGGCACCAAATGAACCATCTTAGAAAAGCGGTCACACACAACCCAGATAACGGACATTTTCTGTGAAACCGGGAGATCAGAAATAAAATCCATGGAAATGTGCGTCCAAGGCCTCTTCGGGATGGGCAAGGATAACAACAACCCACTGGCCCGAGAACAGCAAGGCTTAGCTCGAGCACACACTTCACAAGACTGCACAAAGGTACGCACATCCCTAGACAAGGAAGGCCACCAAAAAGACCTGGCCACCAAGTCTCTAGTACCAAATATTCCAGGATGACCAGCCAACACAGAAGAATGGACCTCGGAGATGACTCTACTGGTCCAATCATCCGGGACAAACAGTCTTTCTGGTGGACAACGATCCGGTTTATCCACCTGAAACTCCTGCAATGCACGTCGCAAGTCTGGGGATACGGCGGACAATATTACCCCATCCCTAAGGATACCAGTAGGCCCAGAGTCTCCAGGAGAGTCAGGCACAAAACTCCTGGAAAGAGCATCTGCCTTTACATTCTTTGAACCTGGCAGGTATGAAACCACAAAATTGAAACGAGAAAAAAACAACGACCAACGAGCCTGTCTAGGATTCAAACGCCTGGCAGACTCAAGGTAAATGAGATTCTTGTGATCAGTCAAGACCACCACACGATGTTTAGCACCCTCAAGCCAATGACGCCACTCCTCAAATGCCCACTTCATGGCCAAAAGCTCCCGATTACCCACATCATAATTGCGCTCGGCGGGCGAGAATTTTCTAGAGAAGAATGCACATGGCTTCATCACCGAGCCATTAGAACTTCTCTGCGACAAAACCGCCCCCGCTCCAATCTCGGAACCATCAACCTCAACCTGAAAAGGAAGTGAAACATCTGGTTGACACAACACAGGAGCAGAAGAAAACCGGCGCTTAAGTTCCTGAAAGGCCTCCACAGCCGCAGGAGACCAATCAGCAACATCAGCACCCTTTTTAGTCAAATCAGTCAAAGGTTTAACAATACTGGAAAAATTAGCAATGAACCGACGATAAAAATTAGCAAACCCCAAGAACTTCTGAAGGCTCTTAACAGATGTAGGTTGTGTCCAGTCACAAATAGCCTGAACCTTGACGGGATCCATCTCAATAGTAGAAGGAGAAAAAATGTACCCCAAAAAAGAAATCTTCTGGACTCCGAAGAGACACTTTGAGCCCTTCACAAACAGAGAATTGGCCCGCAGAACCTGAAACACCTTCCTGACCTGTAGAACATGAGACTCCCAGTCATCAGAAAACACCAAAATATCATCCAAATACACAATCATAAACTTATCCAGATATTCACGGAAAATATTGTGCATAAAGGACTGAAAGACTGATGGAGCATTGGAAAGTCCAAAAGGCATTACCAAATACTCAAAATGGCCCTCAGGCGTATTAAATGCGGTTTTCCACTCATCACCCTGTTTTATCCGCACCAGATTATACGCACCACGAAGATCTATCTTAGTGAACCACCTAGCCCCCTTAATGCGAGCAAACAAATCAGTTAATAATGGCAATGGATACTGATATTTGACTGTAATCTTATTCAGAAGGCGATAATCTATACAAGGCCTCAGGGAACCATCTTTTTTTGCCACGAAAAAAAAACCTGCTCCCAGAGGGGACGAAGATGGACGAATATGTCCCTTTTCCAAGGACTCCTTAATATAATTCCGCATAGCAGTATGCTCTGGCACTGACAGATTAAATAAACGACCCTTAGGGAACTTACTGCCAGGAATCAATTCTATAGCACAGTCACAATCTCTATGAGGAGGGAGCGAATTGAGCTTAGGCTCCTCAAAAACATCCCTATAGTCAGACAAAAACTCAGGGATCTCAGAAGGAGTAGATGAAGCGATTGAAATCAGAGGTGCATCATCATGAACCCCCTGACATCCCCAGCTTAACACAGACATTGTTTTCCAGTCCAGGACAGGATTATGAGTTTGTAACCATGGCAGCCCCAGCACTAGTACATCATGTAAATTATACAGTACAAGGAAGCGAATCACCTCCTGATGAACGGGAGTCATGCGCATGGTCACTTGTGTCCAATACTGCGGTTTATTCATAGCCAATGGTGTAGAATCAATTCCCTTCAGAGGAATAGGAACTTCCAGAGGCTCCAGACTAAAACCGCAGCGTTTAGCAAATGACCAATCCATAAGACTCAGGGCAGCGCCCGAATCCACATAGGCATCGACGGAAATGGAAGACAGTGAAAAAATCAGAGTCACAGACAAAATGAACTTAGGCTGCAGAGTACCAATGGCAAAAGATTTATCAACCCTTTTTGTGCGTTTAGAGCATGCTGATATAACATGAGCTGAATCACCACAATAAAAACACAATCCATTTTTCCGCCTATAATTTTGCCGTTCACTTCTGGACTGAATTCTATCACATTGCATAGTCTCAGGTGCCTGTTCAGAAGACACCGCCAACTGGTGCACGGGTTTGCGCTCCCGTAAACGCCGATCAATCTGAATGGCCATAGCCATAGACTCATTCAGACCTGTAGGCGTAGGGAACCCCACCATAATATCCTTAATGGCCTCAGAAAGACCATTTCTGAAGTTTGCAGCCAGGGCGCACTCATTCCACTGAGTAAGCACCGACCATTTCCGAAATTTTTGACAATATATTTCCGCTTCATCATGCCCCTGAGAGAGGGCTAATAAAGCCTTTTCAGCCTGAATCTCCAGGTTAGGTTCCTCATAGAGCAATCCCAATGCCAGAAAAAACGCATCCACACTGAGCAATGCAGGATCCCCTGGTGCCAATGCAAATGCCCAATTCTGAGGGTCGCCCCGCAGGAAAGATATTACAATCTTGACCTGTTGAGCAGGGTCTCCAGAGGAGCGAGATTTTAAAGAAAGAAACAATTTACAATTGTTCCTGAAATTCAGGAAGGTAGATCTATCTCCAGAAAAGAACTCTGGAATAGGAATTCTAGGTTCAGACATGGGAGTGTGAACAACAAAATCCTGTATGTTTTGAACTTTTGCCGCGAGATTACTCAGGCTGGAAGCCAAACTCTGGACATCCATGTTAAACAGCTAAGATCAGAGCCATTCAAGGGTTAAGAGGAGGTAAGAAGCAGCTAGACAGCAATTAAGGGCTAGGCAGCAAAACTCTGAAGGGAAAAAAAAAAAAAAATTTCCCTTAAACACTTCTATTTCTCCTGCTTCAGCTCAAAATATTAACACTTTGTGGGCCGGCTATACTGTCATGAATCCCCAATGGCTAGGGATAGCACAGGACAAACAAAGTACAAATAAATAATGGACGAGCTCTAGGGTGATGGAACCTGGGCTGACCGCTGCCCTACGCCTGACAAACGCAACTAGAGATAGCCAGGGAGCGTGCCTACGTTGGTTCTAGACGCCACGCACCAGCCTAAGAGCTAACTAGTACTGCAGAGAAAATAAGACCTCACTTGCCTCCAGAGGAATGAACCCCAAAAGATATAGTTGCCCCCTCACATGTATTGATGGTGAAATGAGAGGAAGGCACACACATAGAGATGATATATATAGCTTTAGCAAATTGAGGCCCGCTGTAAACTAGAAAGCAGAAAGATACAAAAGGGGACTGAGCGGTCAGCAAAAAACCCTAATCAAAAATACCATCCTGAGATTACAAGAACCCATGTGCCAACTCATGGCACATGGGGAGAACCTCAGTCCACTAGAGCAACCAGCTAGCATAGAGACATAATAAGCAAGCTGGACAAAAAACCAATCAACTGAAAATCAGCACTTAGCTTATCCTGAAAGATCTGGGAGCAGGTAGGCAGGAACCAAACAGAGCACATCTGAATACATTGATAGCCGGCAAGGGAATGACAGAAAGGCCAGGTAAAATAGGAAACACCCAGCCTCTGATGGACAGGTGGAAACCAAAGGCCGCAACCCACCAAAGTCACCCAGTACCAGCAGCAACCACCGAGGGAGCCCACAAACAGAATCCACAACATTCGACCCTTCTTCCAGGAATGGGAGACAGGAGGGCAAGTGAAGGACCTGCGCACACCGCATGGGCATCTCCCGGCTTACGCTACCCCGGTTCTGAAGGTGATCTGCCAGTGGGGTCTGGGAATGTGGGAGATCAGGACCATGTCGAGGAAATTCCTTGACAGGAGGGTCCTGTTGACCCATTTCCAGAAGCCTCTGGTGCTCAAAGATTGCCCAAGTCGGGATCTGGAGGGTGGGCTGAGGTTATTGAATTCTACACGAGTCCCCTTGAAGTTTTGGGACTTGGCTTGGTGCTGCTTCCATGGGAAACTGTATGTAAGGGACAACCTGAAGTGTAGGAACTCCCATGATCGGGGTTGTCCCCGTGAGAGGTGTTGCGACACGCTGGAAAGCATGGAGCACTTCCTCCTTCAGTGTCCTTTTAATACAGGGGTCTACAACAGGGTGGGTGCTTCCATAGGCTGGCCTCGGCTGGCACACCTTTCCTATGCGGAGTGGGCGTATGGGGCCTTCGGATCCCTGGGTGGCTGAGATCGGGGCACTTTATTTCTAGTTAGTTTAGTCGTCAGGTTTTACACGTGGAACACACGGTGCTTAGTGTCAACTCAGCAGAAAATCCTCCTCCGGGACGAGGTTGTTAGGAACATTCCAGGTGGCCTGGTGAAGGTGCGCTCTCTGGAGTATGACAGGCTAGATGCAGCGAGGGCCTTTCTTCTCTGGAGAGGGTTCTCATTTAATGTACCTAGGGCTTAGATAAGCAGGTAAATTATAGGGACAGGTAGATAGCTTCAGTAGGGACAGGTAGATAGTTAGGGACAGGATAGGGACAGCCCAGGGACAAGTAGGCACGCAGTAAGATAGGTAGGGTAGTAGGGTCAGGCGGGGAGAGACAGGGAAAGGTAGGTAGATGAATAGGGGCAGATGTCTAGACAGGTAGGGACGACTGGTAGAGATTGTTAGGGTAGAAGCCTGTCATCTCCGGTTTCCCGGTGGCGGGCTGGGGCTTTTCACTATCAGATTTTTGTTTTGCAGAAGTGAAGTACTGATATAGGGCTTACAGGCACCAATCCTGGCTCTGGGTAAGTGTTGTTATATAGAGTTATGTAGCATTGTATTGTACGGTGATGATGCTGTGGCTTACAGGGTTAATGCACCTGTCTTGTAAGCAAGAGGATATGAGTTACTCGGTGAGCTTATTTTTGTATTGTGCGTGTGTGTGTGTGGGGGGGGGGTTAGTGGTGGGAGGGAGGGGTTTGGTGGTAGGTTGTTTATAGTTGTATTTGCTGTGAAAAAAAAAAAAAAACAAATAAATAATAAATAAATAATTTAAAAAAAAATAAAAATTGTGTGTGATTTAGATAGATGTGTCTAAGCCAGGTGGCTATATTGTTTCTTTTTAGGCGATGGACCAGAGTTTTCTTTGTCAGGTTTGGTATGAAGTGTGTATGTGCGCATACATAGAATGTAAGTCCGCAAGGACAGGGTCATCTCCCCTCTGTACCAGTGTGTCACTGTAAACTTGATTACTGTAAACGATATCTATAACCCTGTATGTAACCCCTTTCTCATGTACAGCACCATGGAATTAATGGTGCTATATAAATAAATAATAATAATATTAATAAAATGTTTCTTCTTTTCCAACATGCTTTATTGATTTTGCAAATTTTTATGGGGGTAAAGGGAAAGGGGAGGGAAAAAAGGGTAAGGGGGAAGGATAAGTAAATCCCTGCGGCACAGGGAATGGGAAAGAAAAGACAGGCCTATCAATGTACACATAGCTGCATAATCTTCGAAAGCATTTATCTGTTGCTAATCAAAGCTTCAGAGTAAACTTAGGGTACCGTCACACAGTGGCATTTTTATCGCTACGACGGTACGATTCGTGACGTTCTAGCGATATACTTACGATCTCGCAGTGTCTGACACGCAGCAGCGATCAGGGACCCTGCTGAGAATCGTACGTCGTAGCAGATCGTTTGAAACTTTCTTTCGTCGCTGGATCTCCCGCTGTCATTGCTGGATCGTTGTGTGTGACAGCGATCCAGCGATGCGTTCGCTGGTAACCAGGGTAAACATCGGGTTACTAAGCGCAGGGCCGCGCTTAGTAACCCGATGTTTACCGTGGTTACCAGCGTAAAAGTAAAAAAAAAAAAAACAGTACATACTGACCATCTGATGTCCGTCAGGTCCCTTGCCGTCTGCTTCCCGCTCTGTCTGTCTGCCGGCCGGAAAGTGAGAGCAGATCACAGCGGTGACGTCACTGCTGCGCTCTGCTCTCACTGTACGGCTGCACTCAGTCAGAGCAGGAAGCAGACGGCAAGGGACCTGACGGACATCAGATGGTCAGTATGTACTGTTTTTTTTTTTTTACTTTTACGCTGGTAACCACGGTAAACATCGGGTTACTAAGCGCGGCCCTGCGCTTAGTAACCCGATGTTTACCCTGGTTACCAGCGAACCTCGGCATCGCTCCAGCGCCGTGATTGCAAAGTGTGACCGCAGTCTACGACGCTGGAGCGATACTCATACGACGCTGCGACGTCACGGATCGTGCCGTCGTAGCGACGAAAATTGCACGGTGTGACGGTACCCTTAGAGACCTGTAAGAGAAACAAGTAAAATAAAGTACATTGTATTCTTCCGTACATGTATGCCCGTCATGTCTGGAAACACCCTTAGGCGACCCTAAACTGAGGGGAGGGAAAGTTCAGTTCTTTGAAGTAATTGTAAAAGTGAAGGACTTCTTATAGTTATAGAGTTCTTTTAAACCAGGCAAGATGCAGCTAATTTAAAACGTTATCAAGTGGATTAAGGTTTATCTATTGTGTAATCCAAGATGGGATACCGCATAGGACATATGGTTAAGTAGCCGGTCTGTGTAGTGAGTTTTTTCCCTAGAGGCTTTCATTCAAGTAGAATATGTTGAGGGTAAAAATAAGTGGTTGTGAGAGGCCGATGAGGGAAGTATACCAATTTTTTTTCAAAAAGACGATTCCTTCGTCCGGAGATGTGATGAGTGTTAGTTTTGACGCATATTTGACTCGTATGGTGGAAGTCTGAGACCAGTAATAGGGAATTCCTGCGCGTAGTAATTCTCTAGTAATGCAATCGAATGATTTCCTTTTTTGGATAGTGGCTTTAGACAAATGTTTGAACAAAGTTATTTTGTCATATGGAAATGCGAGGGTTTATGAATTCCTTGTCAAGTCTAGAAGGTCATTCCTTACCCACCCAGGGTAAAGGGATACTATAACGTCTCTTGCAACGTCTGGAGGGAGAGATGGTGGTCTTGGGATTCTGAATGTTCTCTCAACCAGGTTTGTCACTTTGGAATTGGGTAGCATATTGGATATCATAGTGGAGATATAGTTTTTTAATTGGGAGGGTTGAACCGACTCTGGAATTCCTCTGATTTTTAAATTGTTTTTTCTTTTAAAATCTTCATATTTGGTTAGGTCCTCCCTAAATAAGAGGATGTCGTTTTTTATCCTTTCCAGGGAATCTGAAAATAAAGACGAGTTTTTAGCATCCTTTGGAATTGTGGTTGTAAAATGTTTGCTTGTTATGTCCGTTGTTTTTAAAGGGAGTGAAGAAAAAACATGGACCTTAGTAGGAGTAGGTTTGGGGGTTTTCACAATGGCTGACAAAGTGTCTGTTAGTAGATTTTTGATAAATGTCTCTGAGGCCGTTGTTTCGGGGTCAGGTGTCAAATTATAATCGGTGCCGAAACCCCCTCCTGTGATGTTCGCTGATGATAAAAAGGCCTTGCATATTTTGATCATAAATCCTACAGGAGAGTTTTCAGAAGCAGGAATGCTATCCATTATAAATGGGTTATGGGGGTGTAACGCAGACTCCCTAGTAATTTGCCTCGGATTAGGGTTTTCTGCATCAGAGTGCTGTGAGAGGGCTCCCTGGGAATCGGATTTTTGGAGTCCGTTAGATTCCTCTGAGTAAGAGTGTGAAGAGAAGGAACTGGAAGACTCTCCGCCATGTGAATACTCACTCCCCCCAGGAGAAGAGGACCTTGTTGCATCTGAAAAATCCTCTGAGTATACACTCCCCCTCCTCCCTCCAGAGTCGGAGAGGACTTCAGGGCCAGGGTGTGATACCTGGCACGAAATCAGTAATTCTGAATGATTCTCCCTGGCTTTTCTATCTACCATAGTAGAGGCAAACCACATTTTAGAGTCCCGGATAAAGTCCCTAGATAATTCCCTGACGGATTCCATCAATTCCTCGTGTGAGATTAATAGAGGTTTTAGAGGGTCATTGGAGTTAAGCTCCTCAGGGCAGTGTGGATAAACTGGAGGGGTATAGGTGACAACGTCCCCTGTTGTGTAGCAAGTTTGAGACTTTTCAAAGGGCTCATCAGGAGACCCTATATCTGCAGTTTGCCGTGTTTCTTTATATTTGTGGTTGTCATCTCCGGAAATTTCGTTACATTGTCTTTTGTCTGGTGGATCCTCATAGGTCTTGTCCCCCTGTATGTTCCCTGTAAGTTTCAGGCTCCTATTAGGAGATTTAGGGGTGGCACACCTCCTTTGAAGAATATGGGGCTGCTGTATACCGTAGCGGTGTTGGAGCTGGGTAGTGCAGCCTACATCTTTATTCTTCAATAGTGTGGGTATACTAGAAGCCTTTGATTTATTAAACTGCTGGGCATTTGTTAATGTGGGTGTCCTGCTCCGGTCTCCCTTGCTTCCCCGGCCTGCAGGAGCGTCCCCATCCCCCTGCAGAATGTCCTGATCAGCAGCCGCCTCTGTCTTTACTTCCCCCCTGCAATCTCCTGTCTCCGGGCCCATTCCACAGCTGGCTCCCGCATTCTTACCGGCATGCAGCTCTCCGTGCCGGTTCCGCTGCAGCAGTACGTCCTCTGGCTCCACCACTGCTGTGTCTCGTGGCAGCGACTCCGCAGCCGCTCGCCGCTTCGGCACAAACACCGGAGCGCTGTGCCTCAGCAGCGACAGCGCGGGCGCCATCTTGCTTTTCTGTGTGTTCCAGGCGCGCTGTGCCGCCGCTTCACTCCGGCTCTTGTCCTCGGCGCCGCAGGTCTGTGTCGATGTTGGTGTTGGGTCCTTGCCGCTCAGGGTCTCTTGGCGCCGTGATCCCCGCGGATTCGTGTTGTATTGGGCGCGGGGAGGGCCGGGCTTTGTGGCAACAGACCTGGTCTGAGTCTCTCCTGGTGCTGTTAGGCCACTGTTTCCTCTTGTTTCTCTCCGGTTCCATGTAGGGACATTCTTTGTGGTATCAAGTCCCTTTCAGGCGCATTTGTTTGCTGGCATGATATAAATGCCCCTACAGTCCAAAAATCCACTTTTTAGTACGCTTTAAGAAGCTTTTTAGGGGAATTATCAGGAGCTCCTATGGAACACGTCTGCTCCCTTCCCCTGGCAAACCACGCCCCCCAATAAAATGTTTCTTCTCTCCTTGGGTGAGGTAACCTGGGGAGGAGGAGATCTGGATGAATCAAAAAGTGAAAAGACAAGTAAAGGACAGAAAACAACATAAGAAAGGAAGATGGAGGAAGCTTCTCTGAGAAAGAAGAAGGCAGTTTGTTTTCTTTTGCGGGGTTGCTTTGACTGGGGGCAGTTATGCTGGACTTGGACTTTGCTTTGGACTGGGGGCGTAATGTTGGACTCAGACAGTTGCTTTTGCTGGGGTTTTGATTTTTGCTATTTATTGATTGTAAGTTTTGTATTTTTATAATAAAAGAGTTCACTACATACAGATTTATACAGTCACCACTAGAGGGAGCTCACTACATACAGATTTATACAGTCACCACTAGAGGGACCTCACTATATACAGATTTATACAGTCACCACTAGAAGGAGCTCACTACATACAGATTTATACAGTCACCACTAGGGGGACCTCACTACATACAGATTTATACAGAAACCACTAGGGGGACCTCACTACATACAGATTTATACAGCCACCACTAGGGGGAGCTCACTACATACAGATTTATACAGAAACCACTAGAGGGAGCTCACTACATACAGATTTATACAGCCACCACTAGGGGGAGCTCACTACATACAGATTTATACAGTCACCACTAGAGGGAGCTCACTACATACAGATTTATACAGTCACCACTAGCGGGAGCTCACTACATACAGATTTATACAGAAACCACTAGAGGGAGCTCACTACATACAGATTTATACAGCCACCACTAGGGGGAGCTCACTACATACAGATTTATACAGTCACCACTAGAGGGAGCTCACTACATACAGATTTATACAGTCACCACTAGAGGGACCTCACTATATACAGATTTATACAGTCACCACTAGAAGGAGCTCACTACATACAGATTTATACAGTCACCACTAGAGGGAGCTCACTACATACAGATTTATACAGTCACCACTCGAGGGAGCTCACTACATACAGATTTATACAGCCACCACTAGGGGGAGTACACTACATACAGATTGAATGGCCACCACTTGGGAGAAGTTACTACATATAGATTTGTGCAGTCACCACTAGGGGGAGTACACTACATACCGATTGAATGGCTACCACTTGGGGAGAACTCATTACAGACAGATTTATACAGTCACCAATAGATGGAGCTAACTACATACAACTGTATACAGCCACCACTAGGGAAGCTCACTACATACAGATTTATACATTCACCACTAGATGGAGCTCACAACATACAGATTTATATTGCTACCAAAAGGGGGAGCTCACTGCATACAGATTTATGCAGACACCAGTGGGGGAGCTCTGTTGTGAATTCCGCTCTTGGGCTCCCTCCGGTGGTTGTAAGTGGCACTTTTGTGAGTTCTGCTCTTGGGCTCCCTCTGGTGGATTTAAGTGGAACTGCTGCTCCTTGGATTTAGCAGTCAGCAGCTGCTTCCACTGATCGTTTATTCTGGCTCGGCTATTTATCCTGGCTCTATCCTTCAGCCAGTGCCAGTGGTCTATGGTTCCTGGTTGGATTCACATCTCTGCTTGGATTTCCCTGATATTCTGACCAGTTCAGCAAAGATAAGTCCTTGCTTTGTTCGTTTGCAGTCCACTTGTTGTGGACTTAACCTTTCTGCACTTTCTATGTTTTTTCTAGTCCAGCTTGTCACTATGGATTTATTCAGTTGAGCTGGAAGCTCTGGGAAGCAGATTTACCCTCCACACCATTAGTCAGGTGTGGAGATTTTTGTAAACTCTGTGGTGGATTTTTCTAGTTTTTAATACTGACTGCACAGTATTCTGTCCTGTTCCATCTATCTAGCTAGACTGGCCTCCTTTGCTACACCCTGTTTTCATTCTGCGTATGTCATTTCCCTCTCCACTCACAGTCAATATTTGTGGGGGGCTGTCCTATCCTTTGGGGATTTCCTCTGAGGCAAGATAGCTTTCCTGTTTCTATCTTTAGGGGCAGTTAGTCCTCCGGCTGTGACGAGATGTCTAGGGAGTGACAGGAACATGCCACGGCTACTTCTAGTGTTGTGTTAAGCTCAGGAACTGCGGTCAGTACAGGTACCACCTCCTCCAGAGCACGTCCCACGTTGCTCCTAAACCACCAGTTCATAACAGTACCACTGGCCAAAAATGAATTAAATGCATCTCAAAAGAAGGAAAAAAGGAAAATTTTGAGCCATTTTTTTTCTGCAGTCTGTTTTGTCTTTTTTTCTCCTCTTAATCTTTGGGTGGTTCAGGATTTTGGCGCTGGCATGGATGTTCAGGGTTTGTTTTCTCGTGTGGATCAACTTGCTGCAAGAGTACAGAGTATCCAAAATTATGTTGTCCAGACTAGAGCCTAAAATTCCTACTCCTGATTTGTTTTTGGGGGACAGATCCAAGTTTCTGAACTTTAAAAATAACTGCAAATTGTTTTTTGCTTTGAAACCCCGTTCCTCTGGTGATCCCATTCAGAAGGTTAAAATCATCATCTCTCTGCTGCGTGGTGACCCTCAGGACTGGGCATTCTCCCTTGAATCAGGGGATCCGGCATTGCTTAATGTAGACGCATTTTTTCAAGCGCTCGGATTATTGTATGACGAACCTAATTCTGTGGATCATGCAGAAAAAACCTTGTTGGCCCTATGTCAGGGTCAGGAAGCGGCAGAATTATACTGCCAGAAATTTAGAAAATGGTCTGTGCTCACTAAATAGAATGAGGATGCTCTGGCCGCAATTTTCAGAAAGGGTCTTTCTGAAGCCCTGAAAGATGTTATGGTGGGGTTCCCCACACCCGCTGGTTTGAGCGAATCTATGTCTCTAGCCATTCAGATTGATCGGCGCCTGCGCGAGCGCAAAGTTGTGCACCATATGGCAGTGTCTTCTGAGCGGAGTCCTGAGCCTATGCAATGTGATAGGATTTTGACTAGAGCAGAACGGCAGGGATTCAGACATCAGAATGGGCTGTGTTTTTACTGTGGTGAATCTGCTCATGTTATTTCTGATTGCCCTAAGCGTACTAAGAGGGTTGCTAGGTCTGTTACCATCAGTACCGTACAGCCTAAATTTCTCTTATCTGTGACCCTGATTTGCTCATTATCGTCCTTTTCTGTCATGGCATTTGTGGATTCAGGCGCTGCTCTGAACTTAATGGACTTGGAATTCTCCAGGCGCTGTGGTTTTTCCTTGCAGCCTTTGCAGAGCCCTATTCCTTTGAGGGGGATTGATGCTACACCGTTGGCCAAGAATAAACCTCAGTATTGGACTCAGCTGACCATGTGCATGGCTCCAGCACATCAGGAAGATTGCCGTTTTCTGGTGTTGCATAACTTGCATGATGTTGTTGTACTGGGTTTTCCATGGTTACAGGAACATAATCAGGTGTTGGATTGGAAATCTATGTCTGTGACTAGTTGGGGTTGTCAAGGGGTACATTGTGACGTTCCTTTGATGTCAATTTCCTCTTCCCCCTCTTCTGAAGTCCCTGAGTTTTTGTCAGATTTCCAGGATGTATTTGATGAGCCCAAGTCCAGTTCCCTTCCTCTACATAGGGACTGTGATTGTGCTATTAACTTGATTCCTGGCTGTAAGTTCCCTAAGGGCCGACTTTTCAATCTGTCTGTGCCAGAGCATGCCGCCATGCGAAGTTATGTCAAGGAGTCTTTGGAGAAGGGGCATATTCGGCCGTCTTCGTCACCATTGGGAGCGGGATTCTTTTTTGTTGCCAAGAAGGATGGCTCCTTGAGACCCTGTATTGATTATCGCCTTCTTAATAAGATCACGGTCAAATTCCAATACCCTTTACCTTTGCTTTCTGATTTGTTTGCTCGGATTAAGGGGGCTGGTTGGTTTACTAAGATTGAACTTCGAGGGGCATATAATCTTGTTCGTATTAAACAGGGTGACGAATGGAAAACTGCATTTAATACGCCCGAAGGCCATTTTGAATACCTTGTGATGCCTTTCGGGCTTTCTAATGCTCCTTCTGTATTTCAGTCCTTCATGCATGATATTTTCCGCAATTATCTTGATAAATTCATGATTGTGTATTTGGATGATATTTTGATTTTTTCCAATGATGGGAGTCTCATGTGAAGCAGGTCAGGATGGTATTCCAGATCCTTCGTGATAATGCTTTATTTGTGAAGGGGTCTAAGTGCCTATTTGGAGTTCAGAAGGTCTCTTTTTTGGGTTTTATTTTTTCTCCCTCGTCTATAGAAATGGATCCTGTTAAGGTCCAAGCCATTCATGACTGGATTCAACCCACATCGGTGAAGAGCCTTCAGAAATTTTTGGGCTTTTCTAATTTTTATCGCCGTTTCATTGCCAACTTTTCCAGTGTGGTTAAGCCCCTGACCGATTTGATGAAGAAAGGCGCTGATGTGACGAATTGGTCCTCTGCGGCTGTTGAGGCCTTTCAGGAGTTTAAACGCCGATTTACTTCTGCCCCTGTATTGCGTCAGCCGGATGTTTCTCTTCCTTTTCAGGTTGAGGTTGACGCTTCTGAGATTGGGGCAGGGGCCGTTTTGTCTCAGAGGAATTCTGATGGTTCTTTGATGAAACCGTGTGCTTTTTTCTCCAGAAAGTTTTCGCCTGCGGAGCGCAATTATGACGTTGGTAATCGGGAGTTGTTGGCTATGAAGTGGACATTTGAGGAGTGGCGACATTGGCTTGAGGGAGCCAAGCACCGCGTTGTGGTCTTGACCGATCATAAGAATCTGATTTACCTCGAGTCGGCCAAGCGGCTGAACCCTAGACAGGCTCGATGGTCCCTGTTTTTCTCCCGTTTTGATTTTGTGGTCTCGTATCTTCTGGGATCTAAGAATGTTAAGGCTGATGCCCTCTCTAGGAGTTTTTGCCTGATTCTCCTGGAGTCCTTGAGCCGGTTGGCATTCTTAAAGAAGGGGTAATTCTTTCTGCCATCTCCCCTGATTTGCGGCGGGTGCTTCAGGAATTTCAGGCTGATAAACCTGACCGCTGTCCTGTGGGGAAGCTGTTTGTTCCTGATAGATGGACTAGTAAGGTCATTTCTGAGGTTCATTGTTCAGTGTTGGCTGGTCATCCTGGGATTTTTGGTACCAGAGATTTGGTTGCTAGGTCCTTTTGGTGGCCTTCCTTGTCGCGGGATGTGCGTTCTTTTGTGCAGTCCTGTGGGAGTTGTGCCCGGGCCAAGCCTTGCTGTTCCCGCGCTAGTGGGTTGCTTTTGCCTTTGCCGGTCCCTGAGAGGCCCTGGACGCATATTTCCATGGATTTTATTTTGGATCTTCCTGTTTCCCAGAAGATGTCTGTTATCTGGGTGGTTTGTGACCGGTTCTCTAAAATGGTCCATTTGGTACCTTTGCCTAAATTGCCTTCCTCCTCTGATTTGGTTCCATTGTTTTTTCAGCATGTGGTTCGTTTGCATGGCATTCCGGAGAATATTGTGTCTGACAGAGGTTCCCAGTTTGTTTCTAGGTTTTGGCGGGCCTTTTGTGCTAGGATGGGCATTGATTTGTCTTTTTCTTCGGCGTTCCATCCTCAGACAAATGGCCAAACTGAGCGAACTAATCAGACCTTGGAAACCTATTTGAGATGCTTTGTGTCTACTGATCAGGATGATTGGGTGGCTTTCTTGCCGTTGGCCGAGTTTGCCCTTAATAATCGGGCTAGTTCGGCTACTTTGGTTTCGCCTTTCTTTTGTAATTTTGGTTTTCATCCTCGCTTTTCTTCGGGGCAGGTTGAGCCTTCTGATTGTCCTGGTGTGGATTCTGTGGTGGACAGGTTACAGCAGATTTGGACTCATGTGGTAGACAATTTGACGTTGTCTCAGGAAAAGGCTCAACGTTTTGCTAACCACCGTCGGTGTGTTGGTTCCCGGCTTCGGGTGGGGGATTTAGTCTGGTTATCTTCTCGTCATGTTCCTATGAAGGTTTCTTCCCCTAAGTTCAAGCCTCGGTTTATTGGTCCTTATAAGATTTCTGAGATTATCAATCCGGTATCTTTTCGTTTGGCCCTTCCAGCCTCTTTTGCCATCCATAATGTTTTCCATAGATCTTTGTTGCGGAGATATGTGGTGCCCGTTGTTCCCTCTCTTGATCCTCCTGCCCCGGTGTTGGTTGATGGGGAGTTGGAATATGTGGTGGAGAAAATTTTGGATTCTCGTTTTTCAAGGTGGAGGCTTCAGTATCTCATCAAGTGGAAGGGTTATGGCCAGGAGGATAATTCTTGGGTTGTTGCCTCCAATGTCCATGCCGCCGATTTGGTTCGTGCCTTTCACTTGGCTTGTCCTGATCGGCCTGGGGGCTCTGGTGAGGGTTCGGTGACCCCTCCTCAAGGGGGGGTACTGTTGTGAATTCCGCTCTTGGGCTCCCTCCGGTGGTTGTAAGTGTCACTTTTGTGAGTTCTGCTCTTGGGCTCCCTCCGGTGGATTTAAGTGGAACTGCTGCTCCTTGGATTTAGCAGTCAGCAGCTGCTTCCACTGATCGTTTATTCTGGCTCGGCTATTTATCCTGGCTCTATCCTTCAGCCAGTGCCAGTGGTCTATGGTTCCTGGTTGGATTCACATCTCTGCTTGGATTTCCCTGATATTCTGACCAGTTCAGCAAAGATAAGTCCTTGCTTTGTTCTTTTGCAGTCCACTTGTTGTGGACTTAATCTTTCTGCACTTTCTATGTTTTTTCTAGTCCAGCTTGTCACTATGGATTTATTCAGTTGAGCTGGAAGCTCTGGGAAGCAGATTTACCCTCTACACCTTTAGTCAGGTGTGGAGATTTTTGTAAACTCTGTGGTGGATTTTTCTAGTTTTTAATACTGACCGCACAGTATTCTGTCCTGTTCCATCTATCTAGCTAGACTGGCCTCCTTTGCTACACCCTGTTTTCATTTTGCGTATGTCATCTCCCTCTCCACTCACAGTCAATATTTGTGGGGGGCTGTCCTATCCTTTGGGGATTTTCTCTGAGGCAAGATAGCTTTGCTGTTTCTATCTTTAGGGGCAGTTAGTCCTCCGGCTGTGATGAGATGTCTAGGGAGTGACAGGAACATCCCACGGCTACTTCTAGTGTTGTGTTAAGCTCAGGAACTGCGGTCAGTACGGGTACCACCTCCTCCAGAGCACGTCCCATGTTGCTCCTAAACCACCAGTTCATAACAGAGCTCACTACATACAGATTTATACAGTCACCACTAGAGGAATCTCACTACATACAGATTTATACAGTCACCACTAGGAGGAGCTCACTACATACAGATTTATACAGCCACCACTAGGGGGAGCTCACTGCATACAGATTTATACAGTCACCACTCGAGGGAGCTCACTACATACAGATTTATACAGCCACCACTAGGTGGAGGGCACTATATACAGATTTATACAGTCACCACTAGAGGGAGCTCACTACATACAGATTTATACAGTCACCACTCGAGGGAGCCCACTACATACAGATTTATACAGCCACCACTAGGGGGAGTACACTACATACAGATTGCATGGCCACCACTTGGGAGAAGTTACTACATACAGATTTGTGCAGTCACCACTAGGGGGAGTACACTACATACCGATTGAATGGCTACCACTTGGGGAGAACTCACTACAGACAGATTTATACAGTCACCACTAGATGGAGCTTACTACATACAACTGTATACAGCCACCATTAGGGAAGCTCACTACATACAGATTTATACATTCACCACTAGATGGAGCTCACGACGTACAGATTTATATTGCTACCAAAGTGGGAGCTCACTACATACAGATTTATGCAGACACCAGTGGGGGAGCTGACTACATACAGATTTATACAGCCACCACTAGGGGGAGCTCACTACATACAGATTTATACAGTCACCACTAGGGGGAGAGCTCACTACATACAGATTTATACAGCCACCACTAGAGGGAGCTCACTACATACAGATTTATACAGTCACCACTAGGGGGAGCTTACTACATACAGATTTATATACAGCCATCACTAGGGGGAGCTCACTGCATACAGATTTATACAGCCACCACTAGGAGGAGCTCACAACATACAGTATTATACAGCCACCACTAGGAGGAGCTCACTACATACAGATTTATACAGCCACCACTAGGAGGAGCTCACTGCATACTGATTTCTACAGACACCAGTGGGGGAGCTGACTACATACAGATTTATACAGTCACCACTAGAGGGAGCTCACTGCATACAGATTTATATAGCCATCACTAGGGGGAGCTCACTACATACAGATTTATTCAGTCACCACTATGGGGAGCGCACTAAATACAGATTTATACAGCCACCACTAGGGGGAGCTCACTACATACAAATTTATACAGCTACCACTATGGGGAGGGCACTACATACAGATTTATACAGTCACCACTAGAGGGAGCTCACTATACAGATACATCTACATTTACACATTACACAGTCACCACTGTCACCACTGTAAGGAGCTGTCTGCCAATGGATTTATTTAGCCACCATTATGGTGACATTACTGCATATGGATTTGTACAGTTATCACTAGAAGGAGCTCAGTATATATTAATTTCTGCTGATAGTATGGAACACAATATCATGGGGCCACTGTAATCTGCAGCTTCTCCTGTGCCTCACCTGCAGTACAGCTCTGTAACAAGCTGCTCCCCAATTATTGTTATCAATGATGCATTGATTTCACCAAGAAAACGTTTAATGGTATGGTGTTGGATACCATACCCCTGCAGATCAGCTTCCTATGTCTTCCCCACCGGGCTCCTGGCATCCCATGACCGCTGCAGTCAATCAGCAGCTGCTGATTGGTTGTCAACTTCACATTTCATCTGAGCAGGAAGAAACAATCATTTTTCCAGCTCAGATGTAATGTGACGGCTGCAGCTGATTAGCAGCCACCGGCCGCGGACCCAGTGCGGAGCATGCAGGACCTAAATTGATATGGTAGGTAAGTATAGATTTGCTTTTATTTTATCTTCCCATTACCTTGGGCCCTTTAAGAATATATTTTAAAGTAATGGACAACCCCTTTAAGTGTTATATTTTTGAAAAGTTTTAAAATAATTAAAAAAAAAAAATAAAAGTTTAGACTATGAAAACAAAGAAACGTATTGAGCTTTGGCTTGTTCATAAAAGTCTGATCTTTCAAAATACAGAATTATTTAACTCAATAGCTAAGCGCGATAAAGAAAAAACGAAAAAACAGAATTGCAGTTTTTCGCTCTCCGTGCCAAAAATGCAAAACAAAGTGACCAAAACATTGAAAGCATCCGAGCATGGTGCCAATAAATACAACAGCTCAACTCGTAAAAAAAAACAAGAAAAAAAATTTAAAAAAGTCATGGCTCTTCGAAAAAGATCTACATTTTTTATTTTTTCAAAGTTCAGATATTTTTTAACTACTTTAAATAATGGAAAAAAAGTTTGTGAAACTGACCTGGATTATTATGTTTCCGGGTCACTTTTACCACACAATATACACTATAAAAACTAAACTCAAAAACAGTCGTAATTGTTGCATTTATTTCTCCATTTCACAGCACTTGGAATTTTTTTTCCTATTTTTCAGAATACATATTAGGCCAGTCTCACATGTCCAGATAATTCCGGTACCGGAAAAATCGGTACCGGAGTTATCCGTGTCCGTGTGTCCGTGTGCTCACGTGGCACATCAGTGTGGCACACGTGAGGCAGCCGTGTGCCGACTGAGGACCACACGGACCGTGCAGGAGACAGCGCTAGAGTTAAGCGCTGTCCCCCCTGCGTGTGGTGCTGAAGCCGGCATTCATTCTTTCTCCCCAGCACCGTTCGCTGGAGAGAAGAAATTAAAAATCTAGGTTTTTTTATTTTTTTTGTGTTTAAAATAAAGTTCCTGGTCACCTCACGCCTCCCACCCCCAGTGCGCCCGCCCGCTTGCATTAAAATACTCACCCAGCTCCCGCGATGCTTCCTCTCAGCTCCGCAGCTTGTCCTGTGTGAGCGGTCACGTGGTACCGCTCATTACAGTGATGAATATGCGGCTCCATCTCCCATAGGGAATGCCGGCTTCAGCACCACACGCAGGGGGGACAGCGCTTAACTCTAGCGCTGTCTCCTGCACTGTCCATGTGGTCCTTAGTCGGCACACAGACGGCATCCGTGTGCGGTACGTGTTGACACGCACCCATTGACTTTAATGGGTTCGTGTGATCCGTGCGCGCCCACGAACACTGACATGTCTCCGTGTTTTTCAAACGGACACACGGTCCGTGAAAAAACGCTCACATGTGCAGAGACACATTGATTTTAATGTGTCTACGTGAGTCAGTGTATCCGGTACGTGAGGAAACTGTCACCACACGTACCGGAGCCACTGACGTGTGAAACCGGCCTTATATAGTATAATGTGTAACTAGTTATCCATATGGCTTTGCCAACAAAAAAATAAGAAAAAGGTTATGGCTCATGGGAGAAGTGCAGGTAAAAGTAAAAGCGCAAAAAAACAAAATTGGTTGTGCTATTAGGAGGTTTGTGTCGCGTTAACAAGTTTACAAAACTTTGCTGCAATCTTCATTTTCTTTGCCAGTTTCTCCTTGTGCAAGGCCTCATTCACACGTCCGTTTTTTGAGTACCAGTGAGGGCTATCCTTGTTTTTCACGGCTACCACTGGTACCTTTAATAGTTAATGGGACTATTCAAATTGCAAAATCACGTCCGTTTTTGATTCAAGTGTCAGATCAAAATCAGCAATGCAGGTCAATGCGTGCTTGAAAAAAAAATAGGACCGCACTTGGATGCCATTCGAGTGCAGCTGATTTTCACAGACTGCGAGAAAAAGAATACAGAAACTTTTTTTTTGTTATGTATGACCAAACTCGGATGAAACTCTGACCGAAATCACTAATGAAACTTGTATGTGAAACAAATCTGACATGTGAATGAGACCTTATTCTGTATCCAGTCTGCTAACTAGGCAGTAGAGATGAGCGAACCCATATTTAAAAGTTTCGGGTTCGTACCAGACAATAACTGTCCGGTGCTAAACTCTGAACACGAACTTCTCCCGGAATTCCGTCTCCATGTTCAGAGTTCCAGGAGAAGACAGATTTTGCTGCTTCAAAGTTCGGGTCATCATTGTTTTCAATGATCTTATCATATCAGGTACAGTTCTGGTACTAAAACCTGAACTTCCACGGATCTGTGCATCCCTACTAGGCAGCTCTCTCTGCCTCTACCCCAGCATTAACTCTCAGCAATCAGCTCGCTTTTAACCAAACTCATGTTTCTTTAAGTTGATCCTTTCTTTGCTCTTTTGCCTTCATTCCAAAATGGAATCTTTGTGTCTAGCGCCCCTTTAAGAATGCCATTGTACTCCTAAGAAACCCTATAAATTATTAACAACCTGCAGGAATTACAGTTAAATGTAAAGGAATAACCTTGTTATTTTTCATAGCAAGACGGATTCAGAAGAATTTATTTTATCTTACGGAAAGGTCACGAGTCGCTGCATATTCTCCGCTCTAATAGCCGGGACCACGACGCGCGCTCCGAACCGCAGCCTGTGATTTCTGCTATTACTGGTGGAAGCCTCCCGCCGCACTGTGAAGAGTGAGACTTATAGGTCACTCTGCTGAGATTTGGAAGGAGTTTAGAGCTGAGCAGAGTTTTCTGGAGTAAATTGAGCTTTTAAACCCAGTTCAGCAAACCTGACTCATAATAATGCCGCAAACATTGAAAGCCTCCCACGACGTAACCAAGATGCACACATCACCCGGAGGAATCCTTGGCAGATCTGGGTGCTACAAACTCCATGGAGAAGGAAATAAAATGCAACAATGTTGACTTCATCCTCTTTCATATTCTACATGACTCTCCTGTCTATGTTGTTGCCACTTTTTGCGTGAACGCTGCTTATCTTGACCCAAACAGTAAAATTGATTTCCCACTTTATATGAACTCTGGCATAATACGCAACCTATGATTTTACATTGATGTATTTTGAATGATGCAGCATTCACTTTCTACAGTCAGGTCCCAATAAAATTTCTCCAGGGCATTCAATGCTATGACTAGTAGCTCCCTTTCACTTTGCATTATAACCAGGCATCCAAAAATGTCCCAAAATATCCATGTTCCCTCACTCTGCACTGTATGAAAGGTCTCCTCTCCACTGTTCCCTTTGCTATTGCCAGTGTGAAATCGGCTTATCTTGACTCAAGCAGTAAGCGTCTCCTTTATTTTGGGCTGCAATAAGAGATTCAATTTTTCAACTACTTTTTTCTGTATTGCAATGGCTTTGACTTTGCAGAGTGGAAGAATATGGTGTATAGGGATATTAAAGGGATTGTCTAAACATGTCAGAATCAGCAACTTTGCTTCCCTCAGCCCAGTCTGCTAAACTCTGTTGTGCTCCACGTCAGGCTTTGCAGATGACTCTGCGAGCTGCCATATCATTATCTGTCTATGCCTGGATAAGGCCTATCAAACCATACAACTGTTTCAGTGTTCCTAAGACTCTAAGTTTCTCTGTGTATAGTGTATTGCACAGTACCTACCTGCAGTCTCCAGGACATCTCCTGCCTGCCTGCAGGTTTCTCTGGATGTCTCCTGCCTGCAGTCTCCAGGACGTCTTCTGCCTGCCTGCAGTCTCCAGGATGGCTTCTGCCTGCCTCCAGTCTCCATGATGTCTCCTGCCTGCCTACGTGTTCCTCTGGATGTCTCCTGCCTGCAGTCTCCAGGATGTCTTCTGCCTGCCTGCAGTCGCCAGGATGGCTTCTGCCTGCCTCCAGTCTCCATGATGTCTCCTGCCTGCCTACGGGTTCCTCTGGACGTTTCCTTCCTGCAGTCTCCATGATGTCTCCTGCCTGCCTACGTGTTCCTCTGGATGTCTCCTGCCTGCAGTCTCCAGGATGTCTTCTGCCTGCCTGTAGTCGCCAGGATGGCTTCTGCCTGCCTCCAGTCTCCATGATGTCTCCTGCCTGCCTACGGGTTCCTCTGGACGTTTCCTTCCTGCAGACTCCAGGACATCTTCTGCCTGCCTTCGGGTTGCTCTGGACGTCTCCAGCCTGCCAGCAGATTTTTTTCTTTTGTCCAGCTAGCTTTATTACTTATGTATTTCTCCTATGCTGCCCAAGCAACATTGCATAGGGCGCAGTTTAGTAATGTAATGCTGCAGTCCCAAACTGTCAATCTCAAGGAAAGCACTGCCCCCTGGCAAGTGGAAATCCGAAGGCAGAGGACTAGTGCGCTCCTGCAGATTGATCTAGAGAAAACCCTTGTAACGTTTCTGTGTCAACCAAAATTGTTACTCCCCCTAGTGGTTGTGTTCATTAGAAAGGCAAATGATAAAGATACAGTAAACAGTCACTTGTCTGCACTTGCTGTATACTTAGCCATCAGTTTGGTGAAACTTCTGCTTCAATAGGAGTAAGTCCATAGAAAAAAGTCAGTATTTACTATTAAGTACAGTAAGTGGAAATGGGGAAATCGTGAAAATAAATCCTGGAAAGGAAACTGCAGAGCGGGATGTGATAAGAGCAAGAGTCCAGAAGCAGCTGAGAAGTTCGTGCATATAATAGACAGTTAGGTCCTGCGCCCGCTAAGCCCTGGATCTGTCACGGATGAATGGGCGACTCAGAGAGTGAGACAGATCCAGCTGTAATTTACACACTGTAAAGCTGCAGATCTTAGTGCAGGAGGTGTATATGCCAGACATGATAGCGTAGGTATATACAGGGGCTGCCATATCAAAAAGAAACCTTAGAGTGCAGCTCTGGGCGTAAACAGTGGAGCACTGCATGGCCCGCATCCTGCTGACTATGCCGGAGAAGTCATGGTACATCAGCCATCTCCCTGCACCGTCCTTTTCAGGGGAAATGTAGTGTTATGGGGGCCATTTAGATCAACTGCATCCATGAAAAACAAGGATAGCGCAAAATTGGGAGGTGCGCTTACTAAGCGGCCTTCCATAGGAAATCATAAAGGGGATCCAGAGGGGAAAGATTGTGTAGTTATCTCTAAGCTCCAAGAGGACAAATGGATAGAAGTTGTCTTCGTAAGTCAGTGCCTTCAAGGTCAAAGAGATTGTCCACCATTATTTATATCATGACGTGAAGGTAAAAAAATTATAGAAAGCGTATCCTCTCCCATCACTCGCCTCTACATGACCATTGGAAGAGTTGCTGAGAAGAGGATATAATAGTATTTAATCTGGATGGTCCAGAAACATGACAAAAGTAAAGGACGCCAAGTCACCAGCTCTGTAGAGATAAAGCCCCACCGCCAACTTCATGTAGAGAGATAAATCCATTCATATAGAAATGTAAATCCACGCCCCCCACTTTATATAGATACATAAAGCCACGCCCCCACTTTATATAGATACATAAAGCCACGCCCCCACTTCATGTAGAGATAAAGCCACGCCCCCACTTCCTATCAAAACATTAAGCCACACCCAACTTCATTTAGAAAGATAAATCCACACCCCATTTTATATAGAAATGTAAATCCATGCCCTCACTTTATAAAGATACATAAAGCCACGCCCCCAGTTTATATAGATGCATAAAGCCACACCCCACTTTAGATACAAAAACCATGCCCCACTTTATATAGATACATAAAGCCACGTCCCCAGTTTATATAGACACATAAAGCCACACCCTCACTTTATATAGATACATAAAGCCACACCCCCACATTATGTAGAGATAAAGCCACACCCCCATTTCATATAGAAATGCAAATCCAAGCCCCCACTTCTTATAGAAACATTAAGTCACGCCTCCACTTCATTTAGAAAGATAAATCCATGTCCCCAATTCATATAGAATGTAAATCCATGCCCTCACTTTATATAGATATATAAAGCCACGCCCCCAGTTTATATAGATACATAAAGCCACGCCCTCACTTTATATAGATGCATAAAGCCGCGCCCCCTGTTTATATAGATACATAAAGCCATGTCCTCACTTGATATAGATACATAAAGGCACGTCCCCAGTTTTTATAGATCCATAAAGCCACGCCTCACTTTATATAGATACATAAAGCCACGCTCCTTTCCTTGTAGAATGATAATGACTCACCCCCACTTCGTATAGACAGAAACTCACCCACACTTCCTGTAAAGCAATAAAGGACTGCCTCCACTCTCTGTAGATAAAGCAGCCCCTCCCCTACATTTACAGAGATAAAGCCACATCCCCACTTCCTATAGAGACATAAATTCCCCATTCTCTATGGAAAGATAAACACCCCACTTCCTATAGACAAAAACTCGTCCCCACTTCTTGTAAAGAAATAAAGAACTACCTCTGCTCCCTGCAGAAAAAGACCTCATCTTCCTGCCTAGGAATAAAGACTCCCACTTCCTATAGAGCGATAAACATTTCACCATTTCCTGTAGAAGAATAAACTTTATTTAGTAAGAAAAATAATGCCCTGACTTTCTGCAAAAAGATAAAGACCCACCATTACTTCAGGTAGAAAGATAAATACCGGCCTAAATTGAGATAAAGACCTGCCCTCACTTCCTATAGAAAGATAAAGACCCCTATCCCACTTTCTGTAGCACTACAAGACAAGATCTTCCTGTTGCAAGATAAAGACCATTTTCCTGAAGAAAAAGATCCTTCCCCCTTCATGTAGTCAGATACAGACCAGTCCCCATTTACTATTGCTGGGTAAAAGCCCATCTCCTACTTGTAGAGAGATAAAGACCCACCTTAACTTTTTTTAGCAAGATAAAGACCTGCCTTTACTTCCTTTATCAAGAAAAAGGACAGTCCTCATTTCCTGTAGAGATAAAGACCAATGACTAATTTCTACATTTTGTAGAGAAATAAAGAACCACACCCACTTCCTGTAGACAAAGACCCATCCTCACTTCCTATAGACAAAGGACCACCCGCACTTCCTGTAGACAAAGGCCCACCCACCACTTCCTGTAGACAAAGACCCACCCCCACTTCCTGTAGACAAAGACCCACCCCCACTTCCTGTAGACAAAGACCCAACCCCACTTCCTGTAGACAAAGTCCCACCCTCACTTCCTATAGACAAAGGACCACCCGCACTTCCTGTAGACAAAGACCCACCCCCACTTCCTGTAGACAAAGGCCCACCTCCACTTCCTGTGGACAAAGACCCACCCCCACTTCCTGTAGAAAAAGACCCACCCCCACTTCCTGTAGACAAAGACCCACCCCCACTTCCTGTAGACAAAGACCCACCCCCACTTCCTGTAGACAAAGGCCCACCCCCACTTCCTGTAGACAAAGGCCCACCTTTACTTCCTGTAGACAAAGGCCCACCTTCACTTCCTGTAGACAAAGACCCACCCCCACTTCCTGTAGACAAAGACCCACCCCCACTTCCTGTAGACAAAGACCCACCCCCTCTTCCTGTAGACAAAGACCCACCCCCACTTCCTGTAGACAAAGACCCACCCCCACTTCCTGTAGACAAAGACCCACCCCCACTTCCTGTAGACAAAGACCCACCCCCACTTCCTGTAGACAAAGACCCACCCCCACTTCCTGTAGACAAAGGCCCACCCCCACTTCCTGTAGACAAAGGCCCACCCCCACTTCCTGTAGACAAAGACCCACCACCACTTCCTGTAGACAAAGACCCACCCCCACTTCCTGTAGACAAAGGCCCACCCCCACTTCCTGTAGACAAAGACCCACCCCCACTTCCTCTAGACAAAGACCCGCACACACTTCCTACGGACACTGGCCCAAACCCACTTCCTGTAGCAAGAGAAAGACCTGTCCCCCACTTCCTGTAGAGAAAGATTTATCCACCACTTCATCCTCTTTAGAGGAATAAAGACCCATCTACACTTCCTGTAGCATGATAGCATGATAAAGAACTGTCCCCCACTTCCTGTTGAGAGATAAAGAACTGACTTTATTTTATGTAGAGAAATAAAGACCAACTTCTTTTAGCAAGATAACGACCTTCCCATACTTCCTGTGCATGAACAAGATTAACCACCACTTACTGTACAAAGATCTGCCATTGCTTCATATAGCAAGATAAAGACCCACCCTAATTCCTGTAGAAAAAGACTCCCCCCTTCCTTTTACAAGATAATGACTAATCCCCAATTCTTGTAGCAGATAAAACCCTATCCCTTCCTTCCTATAGAAAAATAAAGACCTGCCCCCACATCTTTTAGAAAGATGAAGGCCCACCTCAACTTCTTTTAGCAAGCAAAAGACCAGCCTCCATTTCCTGTAGAATGATAGACACCTGCCCCATTTCCTTTAGAGGAATAATGTCCCACCTCGACTTCCAATTAACAAGAAATAACCCAACTTAATTTTCTGTAGCAAACCAGACCCACTTCCTGTAACAAAACAAAGGCCCACCCTCACTTCATTTAGAGAAATTCAGCCCCCCCCACTAAATGTGAAAGAAGAAAGACCTGTCCTTACTTCTTATAGTAAGATATAGACCCGTCCCTCACTTCCTGTATAGAGATTAAAAACCACCCCTATTTCCTGTCGAGGAGTAAAAACTCACCCCAACGTCCAATGGAAAGATAAAGACTTGCTCCAACTTTTTGTATGAACAAAAAGAACAACCTCTACATATTGCTGAGCAATAAAGACCTGCCCCAAGTGTCTGTAAATAAAGACCCGCCATCACTTTATAGAGTAAGACCTGCCCTCACTTTCAGTAACAAGTTAAAGACATTCTTCATAGAGATAAAGACCTATGCCCACTCCCTGAAGAGAAAGATCCATCCACCACTTCCTATAGGAAGAGCCACACCTACCCCCACTCCTGATAGCAAAAGGATTATCCCCCACTCTTAGAATTAGAATAATGATCCATCCATGAACCCTATAGCAAAATAGACTCCCCCCATCTCTTGTAAAAAACAGCCCCATATTCTATAGAGAGATGAAGACCAGCACTTACTATCGAAAGATAAATATCTGCTACCACTTCCTGTAGATTAAGACCCCCATTTCCTGTGGGGAAAGACCAATGCCAACTTCCTGTAGAGAAAGACCCATCCCCACTTCATGTAGCGAAAGACCTGCCTGCACTTCCTGTAGAGAAAAGCCAGTCTCCACTTCCTGTAGAGAAAAAACAGCCTCCACTTCCTGTAGAGAAAGACCATCTCCACATCCTGTAGAGAAAGACAGAAAGACCCGACCTGAAGCAAAAAAAAGACCTGCCCCCACTTTCAGTAGTGAAAGACCAGCCTCAACTTCCTGTAGAGAAAGACTAGCCACCACTTCCTGAAGCAAGAAAAAGACCTACCCACACTTCCTGTAACGAAAGACCAGTTTGCACTTCCTGAAGCAAGAAAATGACCCACCTCCACTTCCTGTAAAGACCTGCCTCCACTTCCTGTAAAAACCTGCCTCCACTTCCTGTAAAGACCTGCCTCCACTTCCTGTAGACAGACCTGCCTCCTCTTCCTGAAGACAGAATAAGACCCGCCTCTTCTTCCTCTAGCGAAAGACCCACCTCTACTTCCTGAAGCAAGAAAACGACCCACCTTGACTTTCTGTAGAGAAAGACTCACCCCCACTTCCTGTAGAGAAAGACTTGCCCAAACTTCCTGTAAAGAAAGACTCACCCCGACTTCCTGTACAAAACGACTAGCCTCCACTTATTGAAGCAAGGATAAGAACTGCCCCCACTACCTGTAGAGAAAGACCCACCTCCACTTCCTGAAGCAAGATTAAGACCCGCCCCCACTTCCTGTAGAGACAGACCCACCTGCACTTCCTGTTGAGAAAAACCAGCCTCCACTTTCTGTAAAGAAAGACCCGCCCCACTTCCTGTAGAGACAGACCCACCCCCACTTCCTGTAGAGAAAGACTGCCTCCACTTCCTGTAGAGAAAGACCAGCCTCCACTTCCTGAAGCAAGAAAAAGACCCACCTTAATTTCCTGTAGAGAAAGACCCACCCCCACTTCCCGAAGAGAAAGACCACCTCCTCTTCCTGAAGACAGAATAAGACATGCCTCTTCTTCCTCTAGCGAAAGACCCACCTATACTTTCTGAAGCCAGAATAAGACCCGCCCACATATCCTGTAGAGTTTGCAGATTGTTCTACATTCTGATTGTCCTCATCACTACGATGACAGGAGGGGAAAGAGCAGCAGGAGTGAAGAAGATGCTTAGTGTCTGTGAGCCAATCAGATCACCCCAGATACTGACAGTCTTCATCAGTTCTGCAGTGCATGGTGGGAAGCTGACCTAGACTAGGGATCTGTGATATAAAGTCTGTGACTATGAATGTGCACCTGCGGCTGCAATCTATGGGGACGGAGGATATTTTCACTGCATATTATACACATTTTTATAGCTTTTTCTGGTACGGATTTCATTTTTGCACCGAATGTCGCTGCTGATGAATGTTTGTCCAGCAGGTGGAGCGTCTGTTCTTCCGTGGAGGAGACTTTGCAGTCTTTCCAGATAATCGCTGTGCAGAAACGATGGAGTCAGGCTGGGTTTTGTTCTACAATTTTACAAAAATGCGACTTGTGATCTGATTACTTTACTACATAAGATGGAGAGCGAGCGATTAACGCAGTGATCGCGGGAGGAGGACATTTCTAATACTGATTTTGGGAGGACGTTACTGTGACAGGGACCCACAAATACTCCTGCTTATGTGCTACGACCCCCATAATGTGACTGATAAGACAAATGGGTGAAATGTCAATTTTTTTTTTAATTGACGCCCAGAAATATCAGAATCATAGGGACATTACACTCATGTAACATTCATATGAAGCTGGCCTGAAGCCCAAACAAAGGAGTCAGTGGGGTAAACGCTTCCTCCGCTGATAGAAAACCCCAATTTGCATAATTTAAAGGGAACATGCAGCTGAATCGTGCTGCGCAAATTATGAACCATGAATCACAATCTGTCTGTTATATTGCAGCTGAGTATTTTTCACTCTGAAACTCTGTGGGGTTTAAGAAAAAAAAATAACTTTGGTAAGCCTTCTCGAATGACCAGTCAGTCATGGTGAGCAGGGCAGGAGTAGGACCAGCCTATTAGAATCAATAAAGACAATTTCCAGATAGAAATGTTGATATAGGAATAAAGAGAGTCATATGTTCTACTTTTCTGTGAACATCAGTGAACACCATCTATCCTACTGCCTATTGGACTAGTCATCTGAAATGCACAGTCCACAGACGGCTTGTCAAAGTAGGTGGTCTCTAAAACAGCGCAGAGTAAAATGCAGCTGGACTGTGATTCATGCTCCCCATGCTTCAGGAAGCATTTGTGATGCTAAGTCACTACTCACATACAAGCTGTGAGACAGGGTAGTCATGAGGTTCGAGGTCAGATATAAGGAGGGCTTGTAATACAGAGGGGTAAGACAAAGGCATGGTCAAGTAACAGTCCGGGGTCAAATGCCAGGAGGATACGTCAAGATTATGGGAAAAAAGATGGATAGTCAGAGTCCAAGTCCAGGCTTAGGTACCTGACCATCAAGAGCAAAATGGATAACACACACATGAATAGTCAATACAAATCCCAGGTGTGTCAACAAGATCAGGTTAACAGACACAGAGCTAAGCATACACATAGCAGAGCAAAGCTACAGCAGACAATGGTCTGCGCATAGCGAGCCTGCTAAATAGCTAGAAAATTATCAATAATGGGAGGCAGCTGCAGGAAAGCCCACAGGTTAGGCCAGATTCAGCAGCTGGGCTGTCAATCACAATACTGAGAGTCCAGCACTCCCCAGCCTCAGATTGGATGACTGGGCTGTCACTTACAATACTGAGAGTCCAGCACTCCCCTGCCTCAGATTGGATGACTGGGCTGTCACTTACAATACTGAGAGTCCAGCACTCCCCTGCCTCAGATTGGATGACTGGACTGTCACTCACAATATTGAGAATCCAGCACTCGGCTCCCTCAGATTGGATGACTGGGCTGTCACTCACAATCCTGAGAGTCCAGCACTCCCCAGCCTCAGATTGGATGACTGGGCTGTCACTCACAATACTGAGAGACCAGCACTCAACTGCCTCAGATTGGATGACTGGGCTGTCACTTACAATACTGAGAGTCCAGCACTCCCCTGCCTCAGATTAGATGACTGGGCTGTCACTTACAATACTGAGAGTCCAGCACTCCCCAGCCTCAGATTAGATGACTGGGCTGTCACTTACAATACTGAGAGTCCAGCACTCCCCAGCCTCAGATTGGATCACTGGACTGTCACTCACAATACTGAGAGTCCAGCACTCCCCGGCCTCTGATTGGATGACTGGACTGTCACTCACAATATTGAGAATCCAGCACTCAGCTCCCTCAGATTGGATGACTGGGCTGTCACTCACAATACTGAGAGTCCAGCACTCAACTGCCTCAGATTGGATGACTAGGTTGTCACTCACAGTCCTGAGAGTCCAGCACTCCCCAGCCTCAGATTGGATGACTGGACTGTCACTCACAATCCTGAGAGTCCAGCACTCCCCAGCCTCAGATTGGATGACTAGGCTGTCGCTCACAATACTGAGAGTCCAGCACTCCTCGGCCTCAGATTGAATGACTGGGCTGTCACTCACAATCCTGAGAGTCCAGCACTCCCCAGCCTCAGATTGGATGACTGGGCTGTCACTCACAATACTGAGAGTCCAGCACTCAACTGCCTCAGATTGGATGACTGGGCTGTCACTCACAATACTGAGAGTCCAGCACTCAACTGCCTCAGATTGGATGACTGGGCTGTCACTCACAATCCTGAGAGTCCAGCACTCCCCAGCCTCAGATTGGATGACTGGACTGTCACCCACAATCCTGAGAGTCCAGCACTCCCCGGCCTCAGATTGGTTGACTGGACTGTCACTCACAATACTGAGAGTCCAGCACTCCCCGGCCTCAGATTGGATGACTGGGCTGTCACTCACAATACTGAGAGTCCAGCACTCCCCTGCCTCAGATTGGATGACTGGGCTGTCACTCACAATACTGAGAGTCCAGCACTCCCCAGCCTCAGATTGGATGACTTGGCTGTCACTCACAATACTGAGAGTCCAGCACTCCCCGACCTCAGATTGGTTGACTGGACTGTCACTCACAATACTGAGAGTCCAGCACTCAACTGCCTCAGATTGGATGACTGGGCTGTCACTCATAATACTGAGAGTCCAGCACTCCCCGGCCTCAGATTGGATGACTGGACTGTCACTCACAATACTGAGAGTCCAGCACTCAACTGCCTCAGATTGGATGACTGGGCTGTCACTCATAATACTGAGAGTCCAGCACTCCCCGACCTCAGATTGGTTGACTGGACTGTCACTCACAATACTGAGAGTCCAGCACTCAACTGCCTCAGATTGGATGACTGGGCTGTCACTCACAATACTGAGAGTCCAGCACACTTCAGATCCTAGAGGACGGCTGCGCTGTCAGTGACAGCATCCCTATGCCACAGTGAGTGATGAAACCGTGACAGCATGAATCAGATTACAGGTTCCCTTTAAACAGTTGGCAAGGTCAATGTCGCAAGGCTACTGTACTGTTTAGGCTTAGATGGGGAATTCCTACTTCACCGGCCCGGGTCAGTCATACTCTCCACCAGATAACACTCTACACAGTGTCTCTGTCTCTGATTGATTACAGGCTAACTTTTTAAGAAAATGTCCCTACACAACTAACACTCACTTCCTCGGCCATCTCACTTCTTTCCAACCTTAGAGCAATAACTCTTCAATGACTTTGCACTTGGCCAACCTCCCATCGAGTTTAGATCTGGACATTAACTCCCACCGTCACTCCATAGAAGCTAATCAGAAGGTACTGACCCAATACAAAGACCAGGTCTTTGGACTCAGTCCGTTAGACAACCGTCACCATGCCCAAAATACCGTAGCCCTTATTAAAAATTACAACAGTGCAAAATAGACTTGGTGATGGTTGTGCCACGTGGGCATGACTTGGTGCCATGTGGGCTCTTCGTGGGTAATTGTGTGGCTCTTCGTGGATACCATTTGGCACTCTGCAGTCACCGTTTTTGGAAAAGCTGAATGACAAGTGAGAGGTCTAATTTTTCAACCAGGGTGGTCCCCCCATTGTTCTTTTGCCTGGTATATGGTAACGGGGTACATAATACACATGTGAGGGGGTGATCCAGGTGACCAATTCTGTCCTAGAGACAAACCAATTGTGTAACTTTGCCTTCAGAACTTTTTCCCCATGTTCTTATTTCATAAGACGCCTCTTTTCCCAGAAACTGCAATATTAATCAATGCTAAGTCGATTGTTTTCTGCCCGCACATTATGAAGCCGAGATTGTTTTCTTCCTCTGAAAATTTATGAATACATTTACAAATCTTGCTGTGGAAGACAAAAATCCTCCCCGATAGAAATGCTAATAACGTGTGACTAGGACAGGAGAAATGTTTCCGCAGTTTTGGCAAAGTTAATAGAGTTGTTTATGGAGCGGTCGGCTCGGCCTCCAGCATCCGGCGGGCCCAGCAGTGAGCGGCGCGGGCACAGACGTTACTGGGACATCTCACCACGGGCAGCACTTTATGCTTCTGTCAGACAATCTACTCATACAGATACAGAGTGGAGAAAATAGACGTCCCCGAGTGTCGCAGACACAGACAAACAGCGAGCACCGAGCAAACACACAAACCGGCACAGAACCCACCGCCCCGTCCTGACTCCTCCATAATCATCCGCTATCTCACAATATAAGAGAGAGGCAAATAACTCAGCCGGATATATGATATACTGTGTGTGCGAGGCTTGTACATATACACATAGGAAAGATGCACAGACGCTGGATCAGCAGCTCATAGAGGAACCCAGAGAACACAGCCGCCTCTGCCAGCACCGATACCTGCAAACACCGAATAGGCGACATCAGGATACAATACTGCCATAGAGCGTACACCTACAAAATGGGGGGTCACTTCATGAGAGACCACCAGCTTCTACCTGTTCACAAAGGATTTGTTTTCTTCAGAGCGTTGGTCAGTTATTGTTTTTTGTAGAATAAAAATGGTCAAAAAATCAATGATATAACACAATACGGAGCATCAAAGCTAATGTCCGCACTGGAAAATCATTATGAGCTGTATTATACTCCAGAGCTGCATTCATTATTCTGCTGGTGCAGTCACTGTGTATATACATTACATTACTGATCATGAGTTACATCCTGTATTATACCCCAGAGCTGCGCTCACTATTCTGCTGGTGCAGTCACTGTGTACATACATTACATTACTGATCATGAGTTACATCCTGTATTATACCCCAGAGCTGCGCTCACTATTCTGCTGGTGCAGTCACTGTGTACATACATTACATTACTGATCCTGAGTTACCTCCTGTATTATACCCCAGAGCTGCACTCACTATTCTGCTGGTGCAGTCACTGTGTACATACATTACATTACTGATCCTGAGTTACATCCTGTATTATATTCCAGAGCTGCGCTCACTATTCTGCTGGTGCAGTCACTGTGTACATACATTACTGATCCTGAGTTACCTCCTGTATTATACCCCAGAGCTGCACTCACTATTCTGCTGGTGCAGTCACTGTGTACATACATTACATTACTGATCCTGAGTTACCTCCTGTATTATATCCCAGAGCTGCACTCACTATTCTGCTGGTGCAGTCACTGTGTACATACATTATGGAGCGCCCCCACTGCCGCAGGGCCGAGGGGCACCCGGTACCGGGCCTCTGAGTCTCTGCTCTGGGGTTGTCACGGTGGCTAGACCCGGTCCGTGACCCTGCTGAGGGGCGTCCAGTGAAAGGTGGTGGACAATGGTGGTGTTGCGGTGCAGTGTAGGTGGTAGTAATAACGAGGACACCAGGTTGCAGTCTCTTTACCTCTTTACTGAAGATCTCTGGGTCCTCAGTCCGGAATCCAGATCACCAGGCTGCGCAACTCCGGCCGGTCCAATGGCACTTCCAGAGTTCCCTTAGCAGGTGGAAATCTGTGCCTTCCTTCTAGCGCTATGTGTTGTGGTCCTTCCCTGCTGTGCTTACGGAAAGTCCCCACAACTGTTGTGTCTGTTTCTTAAGTTCCCTCACAACTCGATTAGATGATGTTCTGCTAATCCTCCGTCCCTCCCTGATGTTACGGTTGGGACGGCACCCGTATGACGAGTAGGCTCGGAGCTCTTCCGGGACCCTAGAGTCGCCCCTCTCCACAAGTTGCCCCCCAAGACTGCATAGGTGATTTAGGTTAGACAGCCCGCCTGAGACTGACTGTCCTGCCGCTGTTTAGAGTATTGCCTGAAGCTGAATATTGTAATACTCCCTCGGCGTTCCGGCCGCCGGTTGTGCGCCTCAGTAGGATGTTGCTTCGGTCTTACAGCACGACTCCTACTGGTATTCTCCTTCTTGCTCTGATCTCGTTTCTCACTCAGCACAATATATCTCGCTTCCAATCCCTTTCTGGGCACCGCTGCTATACTGAGCAGGCACGGTCCCGTTACGTTCGCTCAAGTTGCCAAGCCTCTGTCAGGATCCCACCCCTGACAGGGACCCCCTGAATCTTCCCCTGCAACACCCCCTGCCACAAGGTGTTGCCTGGTTCCAACCCAGTCAGCTTCTGTCTAACTTCCTATCTAACCCCCAGTTTTACCAGATTGTGAGGAGTGGCCTAATGAATAGAACCCTTAGCTCCCCCTGGAGGCCCGGCTGTGAAATGTATTGGTGTCTGTGATACCTGGTCAGATGAACTCCTTCAGTGCCATCAGACATACCATAGCCCCCCTTAGCGGCGGAGCCACAGTACTGCAACGACCAGGACTCTGGGGCGCTGCAATTACATTACTGATCCTGAGTTACATCCTGTATTATACCCCAGAGCTGCACTCACTATTCTGCTGGTGCAGTCACTGTGTACATACATTACATTACTGATCCTGAGTTACATCCTGTATTATACCCCAGAGCTGCACTCACTATTCTGCTGGTGCAGTCACTGTGTACATACATACATTACTGATCCTGAGTTACATCCTGTATTATACTCCAGAGCTGCACTCACTATTCTGCTGGTGCAGTCACTGTGTACATACATTACATTACTGGTCCTGAGTTACATCCTGTATTATACTCCAGAGCTGCACTCACTATTCTGCTAGTGTAGTCACTGTGTACAAACATTACATTACTGATCCTGAGTTACATCCGGTATTATACCCCAGAGCAGCACTCACTATTCTGCTGGTGCAGTTACTGTGTACATACCTTATATTACTGATCCTAAGTTACATAATGTATTATACCCCAGAGCTGCACTCACTATTCTGCTGGTGGAGTCACTGTGAACATACATTACTGATCTTGAGTTACATCCTGTATTATACCCCAGAGCTGCACTCAGTATTCTGCTGGTGCATTCACTGTGTTCATACACTACATTACTGATCCTGAGTTACCTCCTGTATTATACCCCAGAGCTGCACTCACTATTCTGCTGGTGCAGTCACTGTGTACATACATTATATTACTGATCCTGAGTTACATCCTGTATTATACTCCAGAGCTGCACTCACTATTCTGCTGGTGCAATCACTGTGTACATACATTACATTACTGATCCTGAGTTACATCCTGTATTATACTCCAAAGCTGCACTCACTATTCTGCTGGTGCAGTCACTGTGTACATACATTACATTACTGATCCTGAGTTACATCCGGTATTACACCCCAGAGCTGCACTCACTATTCTGCTGGTGCAGTCACTGTGTACATACATTACATTACTGATCCTCAGTTACATCCTGTAGTATACTCCAGAGCTGCACTCACTATTATGCTGGTGCAGTCACTGTGTACATACATTACATTACTGATCCTGAGTTACATCCTGTATTATACCCCAGAGCTGCACTCACTATTCTGCTGGTGCAGTCACTGTGTACATACATTACATTACTGATCCTGAGTTACATCCTGTATTATACCCCAGAGCTGCACTCACTATTCTGCTGGTGCAGTCACTGTGCACATACATTACATTACTGATCCTGAGTTACATCCTGTATTATACTCCAGAGCTGCACTCACTATTCTGCTGGTGCAGTCACTGTGTACATACATTACATTACTGATCCTGAGTACCTCCTGTATTATACTCCAGAGCTGCACTCACTATTCTGCTGGTGCAGTCACTGTGTACATACATTACATTACTGATCCTGACTTATATCCTGTATTATACCCCAGAGCTGCACTCACTATTCTGCTGGTGCAGTCACTGTGTACATACATTACATTACTGATCCTGAGTTACATCCTGTATCATAGCCCAGAGCTGCACTCACTATTCTGCTGGTGCAGTCACTGTGTACATACATTACATTACTGATCCTGAGTTACATCCTGTATCATAGCCCAGAGCTGCACTCACTATTCTGCTGGTGCAGTCACTGTGTACATACATTACATTACTGATCCTGAGTTACATCCTGTATCATAGCCCAGAGCTGCACTCACTATTCTGCTGGTGCAGTCACTGTGTACATACCTGAGCGCAGTTAGCGGGTCATCTCTGTATAGTGTGTAATATAGGTGCTATCACTTTTTCTCAACTCTGCTTCCTCTATAATCCGGTGCCACCTCCATGTTTCCTTCCCTGAGTGCAGTGACGATATCTCACCTGTGATATTAATGTTCACATTTACATAGACACTTTCACGCTTGGATGTTTTATGGTAATTAATATGATTGATCACCATGGATGATATTACCATAAATCCTCCATCTGCAGGTTCCTCTCACCCAGGAACACATGTGGATCCTTCTTTCCATGCACATCTGGATATCACGTCTACCAGGTGCTGGTGTCGCGCTCGTCTTCCACTGAGTGACCCAGCAGATATTCCCCTCCGTCACCCTCCTAACGCTCCCGGGCACCAGCAGTAGGACATCAAGGCTAATGATGAGACCTCCTGGTGCTATAATTCTAGTGGTTGTTCAGTTCATAAGTTCCATTTCCACGTAACTTTTTTTATCAAATCAATTTTCAACAATTTAAAAACATTATAGTATTAGGCTACGTTCACATTTGCGGCCAGCGCCGCAGCGTCGGGCGCCGCAGCGGCGCCGCATGCGTCATGCGCCCCTATATTTAACATGGGGGCGCATGGACATGCGGCGCACTTGCGTTTTGCGCCGCATGCGTCGCTGCGGCGCCCGCGTCGGGGCGCAGAGGACGCAGCAAGTTGCATTTTTGCTGCGTCCAAAATCAATGAAAAAAAGGACGCATGCGGCGCAAAACGCAGCGTTGTGCATGCGTTTTGCTGCGTTTTTGTTTGCGTTGTGCGCTGCGGCGCCGACACTGCGGCGCACAACGCAAATGTGAACGTAGCCTTAGCGTTTTAATTTTTGAAAACATACATGTTGTGTTCATGGTCTAAAATACGAAAAAATATTTTTAAAGTTCTGATATTTTCCCTTGATTAAACACTAGGGGGAGCAGCTGCTGCCATTTGTCATATAAACCTTCTCCTATGCTTAAATTCTCCTCTATTGCCTCCTTGTATGACTACACGCCCTCAAGCACCTTCTAAGAATACATCTCCCTTACATACCTTCTTCTATGACTATACCCTCCTCTAATGCATCCATCTATAACTACACCCCTCACTAACGCATCCTTCTATAACTACACCCCCTCTAACACATCTTTCTATGACTACACCCCCTCTAACGCATCCTTTTATCACTACCCCATCTAACACATCCTTCTAGGACTACACCCCTCTCTATTGCCTCCTTCTATGACTACACCCCCCTCAGATACCTCCTTCTATGACTACATCCCCCTCAGATACCTCCTTCTATCAGTACACCCCCTCTAATGCCTCTGTCTATGACTACACCCCTCCTCAAGCACCTCCTCTAATACCTTCTTCTATGACTACACCCTCTCTAACACCTTCTTCTATGTGTGACATGCAGAAGTAGTGCTAACTGCTGTTGCTTCAAAAGCGTCCTGCATCTAAAGGGGTTAACACAGTCACAGGAGACAGGGAGTGGTTAGCAGAGCCCCAGGGGATTGTGGGAAACTTGTTTACTGCTTTGGCAGCAGCCAAGGGATGAGTGGTGTGTAGTGGTGTGTAGTGTTGAGCATTCCGATACCGCAAGTATCGGGTATCGGCTGATACTTGCGGGTATCGGAATTCCGATACCGAGATCCGATACTTTTGTGGTATCGGGAATCGGTATCGGGATTAATATCAATGTGTAAAATGAAGAAGTAAAATAAAAAATAGGGATATACTCACCTCTCCGACGCAGCCTGGACTTCACCGCCGTAACCGGGAGCCATTGTACCTAAGAATGCGCGCTTGCAGGGCCTTAGATGAGGTCACTGCGCTCTGATTGGTCCGTAGCGGTCGCGTGACCGCTACTCGACCAATCACAAAGCAGTGACGTCACCTAAGGTCTTTCAAGCGCTTGAAATACCTTAGAAGACGTCACTGCTTTGTGATTGGTCGCGTAGCGGTCACGCGACCGCTACGGACCAATCAGAGTGCAGTGACCTCATCTAAGGCCCTTCAAGCGCGCATTCTTAGGTACAGCGGCTCCCGGTTACGGCGGTAAAGTCCAGGCTGCGTCGGAGGGTGAGTATATCCCTATTTTTTATTTTAATTCTTTCTTTTACACATTGATATGGATCCCAGGGCCTGAAGGAGAGTTTCCTCTCCTTCAGACCCTGGGAACCATCAGGGATACCGTCCGATACTTGAGTCCCATTGACTTGTATTGGTATCGGGTATCGGTATCGGATTAGATCCGATACTTTGCCGGTATCGGCCGATACCGATACTTTCAAGTATCGGACGGTATCGCTCAACACTAGTGGTGTGTGATCTGTCTCTCACAAAAGTTCAGGCAAGTGAACCATCAGGACACAGGATTCCATTACAGAGTGGAGCTGGGCTAACACTTGGATGGCTAGTTGAGGAAATCTATCAGGGGCAGGAAGATAAGTACTCTTAAGAAATTGTGTCACAGGGATAATCTCCCTCAGCAAACCCTCCCCCCTTCCTTACACTGTGCTAGAAGAAATGATGTGTACTACTGTGCTTTGGTAAAGGGTCTTGATCTGTGCTGAACTGTGCTATCAAAAGAGACTGTTAATCAATGTGACTCTAAGAAGCAGCTGTACTGTAATGAAGCCTGTGCTTAAGAGACTAGAATTGTACTGAATGTACTGTGACATTAAACTACCCGGTTCATGTTCGTGATGACTCTATCAACTGTATCTGTGTGAGCAAGTGGATCCATCTTGTGCCTGAGGAAGCTGCAGTACATGGTCGCCCTGAGTTACAGTTCCCCCAGAGTTCCAAAGAATTCATAAGACCTGTCCCGCCCCTATCTGAACCTAGCGGCATACACGTAATGTAGCAGCAATGGATGTGGAAATACAAATAGACAGGATCAGTGAACTGCTTCAGTTAACATGTGAAGAATTGAGAACAGTAGCGGGACATATAAAGATGTCAGAAGAACAGATCTCTAAAGCACGCTCCCGCAGACAACTTGTAGCCGCCATTAATACACAGATGTATGAGCTAGGGGAGAAAGAAGCTGAAGATGTCATGAGGACGTTCCTTCAGGAGCTAAGGCTGGGTTCACATTGCGTTAATAGCAGCCCGTTAAACACATATGTTAATGGGCTGCTGTTAAGGCAAGTGCCGTTATGGCAGCACGCTAGCGCAGATAGAGCATCTGCTAGCTCTATCTGCGCTAGCGGTGATGGACCCGGAAACGCTGCAGCCCGCGTCTCGGGGTCCGTCACTCAATGATGGCACATGGCTAGTGCACGCCCATTGTGGGCGTGCGCTAGCGATGCGTCCGACATTGCATTCAATGGCGGCCCTAGCGGACTACATTACACCGCGTTATGCCGCGGTGTAACGTAGTCCGTCTAACGGACGCCAGGAGCGCAATGTGAACCCAGCCTAACACAGTTTCTTACCAGGCTGAAGTTGGAAGATGGAGGAGCAGCACCAATTACCAAGAGTGGGAATCTCCTGCCTCAGCCAGAACAACAGGAACTGAAAGAACAATTCAAAGACTTAAGAACAGCCCTGCAGAAATGTACCCAACCCTCTGAACGTGTGACAGACTGACAGAACCTTTAACCTGCTTGGGTTTCATAAATCAGGAAAACAGTACTCTCCAACACCACAAATCACCATAAGGAAAGAATTCAAGATCCTGGGACAGATTGGAGAGTGTGAGCAGAAAGAAAAACTGTCTTAGGCTACTTTCACACTAGCGTCGTGCACTGCATGTCACTATGCGTCGTTTTGCAGAAAAAACGCATCCTGCAAAAGTGCTTGCAGAATGCGTTTTTTCTCCATTGACTTGCATTAGCGATGCAGTGCGACGCATTGCCACACGTCGCAACCGTCATGCGACGGTTGCGTCGTGTTGAGTCGGACCGTCGCCACCAAAACGTTGCTTGTAACCTTTTTTTTGTGCGTCGTTCCCGTCTTTTCCGACCGCGCATGCGTGGCCGGAACTCCGCCCCCTCCTCCCCGCACATCACAATGGGGCAGCGGATGCGTTGAAAAACAGCATCCGCTGCCCCCGTTGTGCGGCGCATTCACTGCTAGCGTCGGTACATCGCAACGACGCAATTCGTCGTGCGAAGTCCGACGCTAGTGTGAAAGTAGCCTTATATGAACTTGTTGCACCAGATCGATGCAGGATTATTGAAAGGCTACTAGCCAGATGAGATCAATGAGGGGGTGGTGAAAGCGATCAACTCAGGACTGAACCTCCGCAGTATGCTAGAGATTAAAAGTCAATTGACCCTACCACAGCTGAAGATGATTTTAAAAGGGCACTATAAAGAAGCGAGTCCTTCAGAATTGTTCCACTGACTCATTAACATCTCACAGAACAATAATGAAGCACCCCAAAGTTTCTTGTTCAGAGCGATTGAACTTAAGGATAGACTGTTGTTCGCATCCAGAGATGTAGGGGCGGAGGAGAAGCTTGATGCTACGCTAATCCAGAAGAAGTTCTTGAGATCGTTGGGAACGGGCTTAATCAGCAAAGATATTAAGTTACAGCTGAAACAGTACCTAGAAGATCCTGGCATTCTGGACGAAGTCCTAATTGAAAAAATGAATGAGGCAGCTAGTTTTGAGTCAGAGAGCGAACAGAAGTTAAAAAAGGGCTCTGCTCCCAAAACCACCAGAATGAGTCAGCTGAAGTTGGAGACCCCCGGTAGCCAGTCCGAAGATCATGATGAAAACCTTTCAGTACCACCGCCGAGAGAGAACCTTAAACCACCAACAAAAGGGAGCACAGCCAGAGCTGGATGGGAAGAAGTAATAGGAGAACTGTGAGCTGAGCTGATGGAGGTGAAAGAGTTGATTCGTTCCAGGCCAGGATCTGTATCTCTCAGACCCAGGAGTGGGTTCCAAAACAGAAGATACCGGCTTGTGAGGCTTGCTGTTCATCAAATCAGGGTGCAGTATGTGTCCACTGTTTAAGATGTGGTGAGGAAGGACCATTATACCAAGGAATGCCAATGGTCACGGTCGTTTGGGTTAAAAGACAGGAGGTTGCAAGTGCGGGGCGACTGGTACCCACGACATGGAGGAGGCCCCAGAAACAAATTCAAATCCCACCAAGCCCCAGAACGGCGCATGAGGTAAAACAGCTGCAGTAGCATTATCCTCAAATGTTTTCCCATCTACAACAACTGCAAGAGAGACAGGGGCATCAGTTACTTAACCCCTTTCTGACATGCACTGTACTAGTACTGCTCTGCGGGAACTGCGCTCCCACAAATCACAGTAGTACAGTGGCACGATCGCGCGGTCTCAAGGTGGGCACCACGGCGATCGCTTGTGGGTGTCAGCTGTATGTGCTTAGGGTTCCCTTCCGAACTCTGCCATGCGCCCAAACGGTGGTACCCCCCCACATATGGGGTATCAGCGTACTCAGGACAAATTGCACAACAATGATTGGGGTTCAATTTCTCCTGTTACCCTTGGAAAAATAAAAAATTGCGAGCTAAAAGATCATTTTGGGGGGAAAAAAATGATTTTTTAATTTTTACTGCTCTACATTATAAACTTTAGTGAAACAATTGGGGGTTCAAAGTGCTCACCACACATCTATATAAGTTCCTTAGGGGGTCTACTTTCCAAAATGGTGTCACTTGTGGGGGGTTTCCACTGTTTAGGCACATCAGGGGCTCTCCAAATGTGACATGGTGTCCGATCTCAATTCCAGCCAATCTTGCATTGAAAAGTCAAACAGCGCTCCTTCCCTTCCGAGCTCTGCCATGCGCCCAAACAGTGGTTTAGCCCTACATATGTGGTATGGGCATACTCAAGACAAGTTGTACAATAACTTTTGGGGTCCAATTTCTCCTGTTACCCTTGGTAAAATAAAACAAATTGGATCTGAAGTAAAATTTTTGTGAAAAAAAGTTAAATGTTCATTTTTTTTTAAGCATTCCAAAAATTCCTGTGAAGCACTTGAAGGGTTAAAAAAACTTCTTGAATGTGGTTTTGAGCACCTTGATGGGTGCATTATTTAGAATGATGTCAATTTTGGGCATTTTCTGTCATATAGGCCCCTCAAAGTCACTTCAAGTATGAGGTGGTCCCTAAAAAAAATGGTTTTGCAAATTTTGTTGTAAAAATGAGAAATCGCTGATCAACATTTAACCCTTATAGCTTCCTAACTAAAAAAAATTATATTTCCAAAATTTTGCTAGTGTAAAGCAGACATGTGGGAAATGTTATTTATTAATTATTTTGTGTGATATGACTCTCTAAGGGCATGAAAACTAAAACTAATTTTTGAAAATTGCCAAATTTTCTACATTTTTGCCAAATTTCCATTTGTTTACAAATAAATGCAAGTCATATCGAATAAATTTTATGACTATCATAAAGTACAATATGTCATGAGAAAACAGTCTCAGAATCACCAGGATCCGTTGAAGTGTTTCAGAGTTATGACCTCATAAAGTGACAGTGGTCAGAATTGAAAAAAAATGGCCTGGTCAGGAAGTTGAAAAGAGGCTTCGGAGTGAAGGGGTTAATGCCCAGTGCAGAGGTCTAAAGTCCTACTGTTTGGAGGAGGATTCCTTGGTCAGTAAAGATAGCCTCATTAGCCTAATTGGTGAAAGGTGCTATATACAGTGCCAGATAGATGGACTCCTGGTAGGAGCACTTTGGGACACAGGAGCCCAAGCGAGCCTTTTAAATGAAGAATGGATAAGGTGCCACCTGTCACATACCTGCGTTTGGTCGCTAAAGGAACTCTTATGACCAGTGGATCTCCATGGTAAAGCCATCAACCAGACCGAAATTCCTTTCATAGGCTGGGTGGAAATGACTTTCCTACTCAGGGCCACGAAGAACAGCAACACCATCGAGCTTTTGGTACATTTTCTCTGACCAGTGATCAGAACGTGGCAGAGGATCCTATCCTGGGTTATAATGTAATCAGTGTGGTCATCACGAAACACAAGTCAGGGACACTGATCGTGGATGCAATTGCCACATTGTTCGCTATACCCAACACTGTGGCAGAAAACATCATTCATAGAGTAAATAAAGCACAGAATACAATGGACCTGAAAGAAGTCAAGGTAGGCCTAAACCCAACCATCATCCCTGCAAACCAAATGGTGGGTGTGAGGTGTGGAGTCCGGGTGGAACTGGGTTCAGAAGAGACTGTTTGTGTCAAAAGACTCCTCTGAACTTCCAGAAGGCCTAGTTCAAGGTGAGACTGTGCTTACGATTCCTACAGGTGTGTTTGCCCGAGTGACAGTGCAGGTGATGAATACCACAAAACACAAAATTAGACTGGATCCAAAGACTGTTTTAGGTCACATCGAAACTGTCAAAGCAGTGTATCCAGCCGGTGTGAGACCCGCCCAGTGGTCTACCATGAATTCAGTCTCCCCACCGAGGAACAGGAGTTGCCCAGGGGAGGAAATAATAATAATAATAATCTTTATTTATATAGCGCCAACATATTCCGCAGCGCTTTACAGTTTAACAGTTTCAAACACAACAGTAGTGTTGAGCGATACCGTCCAATGCTTGAAAGTATCGGTATCGGAAAGTATCGGCCGATACCGGCAAAGTATCGGATCTGATCCGATACCGATACCCGATACCAATACAAGTCAATGGGACTCAAGTATCGGAAGGTATCTCTGATGGTTCCCAGGGTCTGAAGGAGACGAAACTCTCCTTCAGGCCCTGGGATCCATATTAATGTGTAAAATAAAGAATTAAAATAAAAAATATTGATATACTCACCTCTCCGACGCAGCCTGGACCTTACCGCTGTGAACCGGCAGCCTTCTTTGCTTAAAATGAGCGCGTTCAGCACCTTCCATGACGTCACGGCTTCTGATTGGTCGTGTGCCGCTCTGTTGTGAACTCTATTTCTGGGCTCCCTCTTGTGGTCACAAGTGGTACTGTGTGAGTGCTGTCTTTCTGCAGGTTGTGACTGGCATCAGCTGTCTCGTTAGCTGTGGGCTGGTTTTCTATTTAAGCTCACTTGGACTCTCAGTCCATGCCTGCTGTCAATGTATTCAGTGCTATTCTGATTCCTTCTGACTACCTTGCTACCAGTCTCTTCAAGAGAAGCTAAGTTTCCGTTTTGTTCATTTTTTGTTCATCTGTGTTCAATATGTTTCTTGTCCAGCTTGCTAATATGTGATTTCCCAGCTTGCTGGTAGCTCTAGGGGGCTGAGTTTCCCCCCCCCCACACCGTTAGTTGGTGTGGGGGTCTTGAATTCTCAGCGTGGATACTTTGGTTTCGCCTTTTTTCTGCAATTCTGGTTTTCATCCTTGTTTTTCCTCGGGTCAGGTTGAGCCTTCTGACTGTCCTGGGCTGGATTCTGTGGTGGATAGGTTGCAGCCGATTTGGAACCATGTGGTGGACAATTTGAAGTTGTCACAGGAGAAGGCTCAACGCTTTGCCAACCGCCGTCGCGGTGTTGGTCCCCGACTTCGTGTTGGGGATTTGGTATGGCTGTCTTCTCGGTATGTTCCTATGAAGGTTTCCTCTCCTAAATTCAAGCCTCGCTTCATCGGTCCTTATAAGATTTTGGAAATCCTTAACCCGGTGTCTTTTCGTTTGGACCTCCCAGCATCGTTTGCCATTCATAATGTGTTCCATAGGTCTTTGTTGCGGAGGTATGTGGTGCCTGTGGTTCCTTCTGTTGAGCCTCCTGCTCCGGTGCTGGTTGAGGGCGAATTGGAGTACGTGGTGGAGAAGATTTTGGATTCTCGTATTTCCAGACGGAGGCTTCAGTATTTGGTTAAGTGGAAGGGCTATGGTCAGGAGAATAATTCCTGGGTTGTCGCCTCTGATGTTCTTGCGGCCGATTTGGTTCGTGCCTTCCATGCGGCTCATCCTGATCGCCCTGGGGGTCTTGATGAGGGTTCGGTGACCCCTCCTCAAGGGGGGGGTACTGTTGTGAACTCTATTTCTGGGCTCCCTCTTGTGGTCACAAGTGGTACTGTGTGAGTGCTGTCTATCTGCAGGTTGTGACTGGCATCAGCTGTCTCGTTATCTGTGGGCTGGTTTTCTATTTAAGCTCACTTGGACTCTCAGTCCATGCCTGCTGTCAATGTATTCAGTGCTATTCTGATTCCTTCTGACTACCTTGCTACCAGTCTCTTCAAGAGAAGCTAAGTTTCCGTTTTGTTCATTTTTTGTTCATCTGTGTTCAATATGTTTCTTGTCCAGCTTGCTAATATGTGATTTCCCAGCTTGCTGGTAGCTCTAGGGGGCTGAGTTTCTCCCCCCCACACCGTTAGTTGGTGTGGGGGTCTTGAATTCTCAGCATGGATATTTTGGTAGGGTTTTTTGCTGACCGCACAGTTCTCTATCTGTTTTCTGCTATCTAGTATTAGCGGGCCTCATTTGCTGAATCTGTTTTCATTCCTACGTGTGTCTTTTCTCCTTACCTCACCGTTATTATTTGTTGGGGGCTTCCTATATCCTTGGGGTTATTTCTCTTGAGGCAAGTGAGGTCTTGCTTTCTCTTTAGGGGTAGTCAGTTTCTCAGGCTGCGTCGAGACGTCCAGGATTTTAGGCACGTTCACCGGCTACCTTTAGTGTGTTTGGATAGGATCAGATTTGCGGTCAGTCCAGTTACCACCTCTGTCATGGTTCCCAATGGCAAGGGAACGTAAGAAACATATAAATAACGAACGAGCTCTCGGGTGATGGAAACTCGAGTTGACCGTGAGCTAAATCTACCACACAACTAATAGTAGCCAGGGAGCATACCTACGGCTTCCTAAATGCCACGCGCCAGCCGGAGGACTAACTAAGCCTGGTAGAGGAAGAAACAGACCTGGCTTACCTCTAGGGAAATACCCCAAAAGATGATAGCAGCCCCCCACATGTAATAACGGTGAAATAAGAGGAAAAGACATACACAGTATGAAAGTAGATTTAGCAAAGAGAGGTCCACTTACTAGATAGCAGAAGGATACAAAAGAGGACTTCACGGTCAACTGAAAACCCCTTCAAAAAACCATCCTGAAATTACTTTAAGACTCCTGTGTCAACTCATGACACAGGAGTGGCAATTTCAGCCCGCAAGAGCTTCCAGCTACAGAGAAATACAAAAACTGCAAACTGGACTAAAGATACAAAACAAAGGACAAAGTCCACTTAGCTGATCAGCAGACTAGTAGCAGGAACATGCAACCGAAGGCTCTGGTTACAATGATGACCGGCAAGGAAATGACTGGAGAGCAAGGCTAAATAGGAAACTCCCAAACGCTGATGGAAGCAGGTGAACAGAAGCAGCAAAGTGCAAACAAGTCACCAGTACCACCAGCAACCACCAGGGGAGCCCAAAAAGCGGATACACAACAGTACCCTCCCCTTAAGGAGGGGGCACCGAACCCTCACAAGAACCGCCAGGGCGATCTGGATGAGCCCTATGAAAGGCACGAACCAAATCCGAGGCATGAACATCAGAGGCAGTTACCCAAGAATTATCTTCCTGACCATAGCCCTTCCATTTAACCAGATATTGAAGTCTCCGTCTGCAAATACGGGAGTCCAAGATCTTTTCTACCACGTACTCCAATTCACCCTCCACCAGCACAGGAGCAGGAGGTTCAGTAGAAGGAACCACCGGTACCTCATATCTCCGCAACAGCGACCGATGGAACACATTATGGATAGCGAAAGATGCCGGGAGGTCCAAACGAAAGGAGACAGGGTTAAGAATCTCCAAAATCCTATAAGGACCGATGAACCAAGGCTTAAATTTAGGAGAAGAAACCCTCATAGGGACAAAACGGGAAGACAACCACACCAAGTCCCCAACACGAAGGTGGGGGCCAACACGACGACGGCGGTTAGCAAACTGCTGAGTCCTCTCCTGGGACAATTCCAAATTATCCACCACTTGTCCCCAAATCTGATGCAACCGATCCACTACCGCATCCACTCCAGGACAATCCGAAGATTCAACCTGACCAGATGAAAAACGCGGATGAAACCCTGAATTGCAAAAGAAAGGAGAAACCAAAGTGGCAGAACTAGCCCGATTATTAAGAGCAAACTCCGCCAACGGCAGAAAGGCAACCCAATCATCCTGATCCGCAGACACAAAACACCTCAAATAAGTCTCCAAAGTTTGATTAGTTCGTTCCGTCTGGCCATTGGTCTGAGGATGGAATGCAGACGAAAAAGACAAATCAATGCCCAACCTGGCACAGACTGCCCGCCAAAATCTAGACACGAACTGGGTACCCCTGTCAGAAACGATGTTTTCCGGAATACCTTGCAGGCGAACCACATTTTGAAAAAACAGAGGGACCAACTCAGATGAGGAAGGCAACTTAGGCAATGGCACCAAATGAACCATTTTAGAAAAACGGTCACACACCACCCAGATGACAGACATCTTCTGAGAAACAGGGAGGTCCGAGATAAAGTCCATAGAGATGTGCGTCCAAGGCCTCTTCGGAATAGGCAAGGGCAACAACAACCCACTAGCCCTAGAACAACAAGGCTTGGCCCGAGCACACACATCGCAAGACTGCACAAAAACACGCACATCTCGAGACAGGGAAGGCCACCAGAAGGATCTAGCCACCAAATCTCTGGTGCCAAAAATTCCCGGATGACCTGCCAGAGTAGAAGAATGAACTTCCGAGATGACTCTAGTGGTCCACTCGTCAGGAACAAACAGTCTACCAGACGGACAACGATCAGGTCTATCCGCCTGAAATTCTTGCAAAGCACGTCGCAAATTTAGGAGAGACAGCAGACAAAACCACTCCATCCTTAAGGACACCAGCAGGTTCAGAATTCCCAGGAGAGTCAGGCTCAAAACTCCTAGAAAGAGCATCTGCCTTCACATTCCTAGAACCCGGTAAGTACGAGACCACAAAATTAAACCGGGAAAAGAACAACGACCAACGTGCCTGTCTAGGATTCAGGCGCCTGGCAGACTCCAAATAAATTAAATTCTTGTGATCAGTCAAAACTACCACCTGATGTTTGGCACCCTCAAGCCAATGACGCCACTCCTCAAATGCCCACTTCATGGCCAAAAGCTCCCGATTACCAACATCATAGTTTCGCTCGGCGGCCGAAAATTTTCGCGAAAAGAATGCACAAGGTCTCATCACTGAGCAGTCGGGACTTTTCTGCGACAAAACCGCCCCCGCTCCAATCTCGGAAGCATCGACCTCAACCTGAAAGGGAAGGGAAACATCAGGCTGGCGCAACACAGGGGCAGACAAAAAGCGGCGCTTAAGCTCCCGAAAGGCCTCCACGGCAGCAGGGGACCAATTGGCAACATCAGCACCCTTTTTAGTCAAATCCGTCAGAGGTTTAGCAACGCCAGAAAAACCAGCTATAAATCGACGATAAAAATTAGCAAAGCCCAAGAATTTCTGGAGACTCTTCAGAGAAGTAGGCTGCGTCCAGTCGTAAATAGCCCGAACCTTGACAGGGTCCATCTCAATAGAAGAAGGGGAAAAAATGTACCCCAAAAAGGAAATTTTTTGAACCCCAAAAACACACTTTGAACCCTTTACACACAAAGAATTCTCCCGCAAAACCTGAAAAACCCTCCTGACCTGCTGAACATGAGACTCTCAGTCATCAGAAAAAATCAAAATATCATCCAAGTACACTATCATAAATTTATCCAAATATTCACGGAAAATATCATGCATTAAGGACTGAAAGACAGAAGGTGCATTAGAAAGGCCGAAAGGCATTACCAAATACTCAAAATGGCCCTCAGGCGTATTAAATGCGGTTTTCCACTCATCCCCCTGCTTAATTCGCACCAAATTATACGCCCCACGAAGATCAATCTTAGAGAACCACTTAGCCCCCCTTATGCGAGCAAACAAATCAGTCAGCAAAGGCAACGGATACTGATATTTGACTGTAATTTTATTCAGGAGTCGATAATCAATACAAGGCCTCAGAGAGCCATCCTTTTTAGAGACAAAGAAAAAACCGGCTCCTAAAGGTGATGAAGAAGGACGAATATGTCCCTTTTCCAGGGACTCCTTAATATACTCGCGCATAGCAGCATGTTCAGGTACAGATAGGTTAAACAAACGACCCTTTGGAAATTTACTGCCAGGAATCAGATCTATAGCGCAATCACAATCCCTGTGAGGAGGGAGTGAACCCATCTTAGGCTCTTCAAAAATATCACGATAATCAGACAAAAATGCCGGAATCTCAGATGGAATAGATGACGAAATGGGCACCATAGGAGTGTCCCCATGAGCCCCCCGACATCCCCAGCTTAACACAGACATAGCTTTCCAGTCAAGGACTGGGTTATGAGACTGTAACCATGGTAATTCAAGCACCAAAACATCATGTAAATTGTACAACACAAGGAAGCGAATCACCTCCTGATGGTCTGGAGTCATACGCATAGTCACTTGCGTCCAGAACTGTGGTTTATTACAAGCCAAAGGTGTAGAATCAATACCATTCAGAGGTATAGGGACTTCCAGAGGCTCTAAATCAAACCCACAGCGCCTGGCAAAGGACCAGTCCATAAGACTCAGAGCGGCACCAGAGTCCACATAGGCATCCACGGTAATAACTGATAATGAACAAATCAAGGTTACAGACAAAATAAATTTGGACTGTAAAGTGCCAATTGAAATAGACTTGTCAACCTTCCTAGTACGTTTAGAGCATGCCGATATAACATGAGCAGAATCACCACAATAGAAGCATAACCCATTTTTACGCCTATAATTCTGCCGCTCGCTTCTGGACATAATTCTGTCACATTGCATTTTCTCTGGCGTCTCTTCAGAAGATACCGCCAAATGGTGCACGGGTTTGCGCTCCCGCAAACGCCGATCAATCTGAATTGCCATTGTCATGGACTCATTCAGACCTGTAGGCGCAGGGAACCCGACCATAACATCTTTAACGGCATCAGAAAGGCCCTCTCTGAAATTTGCCGCTAAGGCGCACTCATTCCACTGAGTAAGCACAGACCATTTACGAAATTTTTGGCAGTATATCTCAGCTTCATCTTGCCCTTGAGATAGGGTTATCAAAGCTTTTTCAGCTTGAATCTCCAAATTAGGTTCCTCATAAAGCAACCCTAAAGCCAGGAAAAACGCATCCACATTGAGCAACGCAGGATCCCCTGGTGCCAATGAAAATGCCCAATTTTGAGGGTCACCTCGCGGCAAAGAAATTACAATCTTAACCTGCTGGACAGGATCTCCTGAGGAGTGAGGTCTGAGAGAAAGGAATAATTTACAATTATATTTGAAATTCAGAAACCGAGATCTATCTCCGGAAAACACCTCTGGTGTAGGGATTTTAGGTTCAGAAATAGGAGTATGCATAACAAAATCTTGTAAATTTTGAACCTTCGTAGCAAGATTATTTAAACCTGCAGCCAAACTCTGAGGATCCATCTTTAAACAGGTGAGCTCAGAGCCATTCAAGGATTATAAGGAGAGAAAGGCAAAGGCAGTAATTAGAGCTGAAATACAACTGATCCAACTATGGAGCAAGCATAGGGAAAAAGAAAAAAAAAAATTTACAGACTTCCTTTTTCTCTCCTTTCTTCTGCCAATAAGTTTAACACATGGCCAGTCATACTGTCATGGTTCCCAATGGCAAGGGAACGTAAGAAACATATAAATAACGAACGAGCTCTCGGGTGATGGAAACTCGAGTTGACCGTGAGCTAAATCTACCACACAACTAATAGTAGCCAGGGAGCATACCTAACGCTTCCTAAATGCCACGCGCCAGCCGGAGGACTAACTAAGTCTGGTAGAGGAAGAAACAGACCTGGCTTACCTCTAGGGAAATACCCCAAAAGATGATAGCAGCCCCCCACATGTAATAACGGTGAAATAAGAGGAAAAGACATACACAGTATGAAAGTAGATTTAGCAAAGAGAGGTCCACTTACTAGATAGCAGAAGGATACAAAAGAGGACTTCACGGTCAACTGAAAACCCCTTCAAAAAACCATCCTGAAATTACTTTAAAGGCCCCGTCTCACTTAGCGACGCTAAAGTGATCCCGACAACGATACGACCTGTCAGGGATCGTTGCTGCGTCGCTATGTGGTCGCTGGTGAGATGTCAAACAGTGAGATCTTCCAACGATCGCTGCTGCGATCTCACTGTTTGACATCTCACCAGCGACCTGTTGCGACCTGTACAACGATGTCACATGGGAGCTATTATGACGATTCAGTGTCTGAGTCGTCAACGAGGTCGTTGGTAAGGTGTCAAACACAGCAATGTGTGCTACCCAGCGGGACCTCAACGATCAAAAAAAGGTCCAGGCCATTCCGACACGACCAGCGATCTCACAGCAGGGGCCTGGTCGCTGCTACGTGTCACACATAGCGAGATCGCTACTGAGGTCGCTGTTGCGTCACCAAACTTGTGACTCAGCAGCGATCTCGCTAGCGATCTCGCTTAGTGAGACGGGGGCTTAAGACTCCTGTGTCAACTCATGACACAGGAGTGGCAATTTCAGCCCGCAAGAGCTTCCAGCTACAGAGAAATACAAAAACTTCAAACTGGACTAAAGGTACAAAACAAAGGACAAAGTCCACTTAGCTGATCAGCAGACTAGTAGCAGGAACATGCAACCGAAGGCTCTGGTTACAATGATGACCGGCAAGGAAATGACTGGAGAGCAAGGCTAAATAGGAAACTCCCAAACGCTGATGGAAGCAGGTGAACAGAAGCAGCAAAGTGCAAACAAGTCACCAGTACCACCAGCAACCACCAGGGGAGCCCAAAAAGCGGATACGCAACACACCTCCCTAGAGCTTGTTCTATGCTTAGTAACTTAGCTGGTATTTCCTGTGATCCCCAGCCACTGGGATCATAACACCGCTCATGTGACCGCCACGCGACCAATCAGAAGCCGTGACGTCATCCCTCAGGTCCTAAATTCAGGGAATTTAGGACCTGAGGGATGACATCGCGGCTTGTGATTGGTCGCGTGGCGGTCACATGAGTGGCACGCGACCAATCAGAAGCCGTGACGTCATGGAAGGTGCTGGACGCGCTCATTTTAAACAAAGAAGGCTGCCAGTTACCAGCGGTGATGTCCAGGGGCCTCCGGACAGGTGAGTATATCAATATTTTTTATTTTAATTCTTTATTTTACACATTCATATGGATCCCAGGGCCTGAAGGAGAGTTTCCTCTCTTTCAGACCCTGGGAACCATACACTGGAAACTTCCGATTCCGATTCCCGATACCACAAAAGTATCGGATCTCGGTATCGGAATTCCGATAAAGCAAGTATAGGCCGATACCCGATACTTGCGGTATCGGAATGCTCAACACTACACAACAGTCATAAGTAACAACGTTAAAAATACAATAATTAAAGCGAAATAAGACGCCCCTGCTCGTGAGAGCTTACAATCTACTATGAAGTGGGGGAGATACAAAGTACAGGTGTGTATTTACAGTGATGGTCCAGCCATCTTCAGGGGGTGGGGGACAGATGGAGATAGTGAATGGGCTAAATACACACAAACATAAAATGACTTTGATTAGTGAACGTGGTAGGCCGCTCTGAACAAATGTGTTTTGAGCGAGTGCCTAAAACTATGCAAATTGTGGATGGTCCTAATATCTTGGGGTAGTGCATTCCAGAGGATTGGCGCAGCACGGGAGAAGTCTTGGAGTCGGGAGTGGTAGGTACGGATTAGTGCAGAGGTTAGTTGAAAGTTATTTGCAGAGCACAGCGGTCGGTTATTAATTGAATGATCCACCTCAGGATCCTGGGATCCCCAGTACCCCTGGAACACTTGTGTGCTGAAGATCCAGCGGTAGCAGAACAGATGCTGAGAGAAGAGTGTCATGCATTCTCCAAAGATGAATCTGATATAGGCTGTATTCCGTCGTTGCAGTTGAAAATGAATTTGAAATACACGGCCCGAGTAACCAAAAGTTACATGTTGGTGCTGAAACCATTGCACCGTGAAGTGAAAGAATATTTACAAGATCTAATCAACAAAGGTTGGGTCCAAAAGTCGAAGTGTCCTATTCCTCTTCTATTGTCTGTGTTAGGAAGAAGGACAGTACATTGAGACTGCTGTGATTACTGGGAACTAAACCGAAAGTCAGTACCTGATCGACACCCGATACCAAAGATCCAAGATATGCTGGATAGCCTATCAGGGAGTACCTGGTTCTCTGTCCTCGATCAGGGTAAGGCATACCACTAGTGTTGAGCGATACCTTCCGATATTCGAAAGTATCGGTATCGGATTGGATCAGCCGATACCGGCAAAATATCGGATCTCGCCGATACCCGATACCAATACAAGTCAATGGGACATAAATATCGGAAGGTATCCTGGATGGTTCCCAGGGTCTGAAGGAGAGGAAACTCTCCTTCAGGCCCTGGGATCCATATTCATGTAAAAAATAAAGAATAAAAATAAAAAATATGGATATACTCACCCCTCCGGCGGACCCTGGACCTTAGCGATATAACCGGCAGCCTCCGTTCCTAAGAATGCAGAGTGAAGGACCTTCGATGACGTCGCGGCTTGTGATTGGTCGCGTGACCGCTAATGTGACCGCTCATTCGACCAATCACAAGCCGCAACGTCATCGCAGGTCCTACACTCACTGCATTCTTAGGAACGGAGGCTCCCGGTTACACCACTAAGGTCCAGGGTCCGCCGGAGGGGTGAGTATATCCATATTTTTTATTTTTATTCTTTATTTTTTACATGAATATGGATCCTAGGGCCTGAAGGAGAGTCTCCTCTCCTCCAGACCCTTGGAACCATACACTGGGAACTTCCGATTTCCGATATCACAAAAATATCGGAACTCGGTATCGGAATTCCGATACAGCAAATATCGGCCGATACCCGATACTTGCGGTATCGGAATGCTCAACACTACATACCACCAAGGGTTTGTCGAGAAGTCTAGTAGACCTTTGACAGCATTCATCACACCATGGGGATTATATGAGTGGATCCGCATACTTTTTGGGCTCAGTTCAGCTCCAGCAGAATTCCAGAGGAGCATGGAGACATGTTTATAAGGACTGAGGAATTACATCTGCCAGCCGTATTTGTATGACAATGTGGTACACAGCCAAACCTCCCGGGAGCGTGTAGAACATGTGAGGACCGTACTTCAGCGGTGAGTGAAGTTGACCCCAAAGAAGTGTGAACTGTTCAAAAGGCAAGTCCGATTTTTAGGGAAAATTGTGTCCGGAGAAGGATATAACAGGGACCCAGCAGAAATCGCTCCGGTAATGGCCTTAAAAGATAAGCGGCCCTCTACTGTTGGGGAGGTGAGGCAGATCATAGGATTCCTCTCCTATTATCGTACTTATATACGGGACTTCTCCAGGATTGCCGTTCCACTATATCTCCTATCTCCTCTTGTGGGGACAACAAAGCCAACAATACCCATAGAGAAAAAGAAGAATGCAGGCAGGACTGGACTTAAAAGAAACATTGCCATTTCATCCCAGCAGTCCATTCTCTGGACATCAGACCACCAGGAGATACTGTAAGAATTAGTGGATTACCTGGTAAAACCACCCATATTGGGATATCCTGATTTCAACGTACTCATTTGTTCTTCATTGTGATGCTTCTCAAGTTGGACTGGGAGCTGCACTGTATCAGCATCAAGATGGAAATTGAGAGTCATCAGTTACGGTTCCAGAACGATGACAAACGCCGAGAGAAATTACCATCTACATTCTGGAAATCTGGAGTTCCTGGCATTGATATGGGCTATCTGTAAATGATTTAGATATTATGTCTATTACAACAAAGAGTTTGAGGTTTAGGCGGACAATAACCCCTTGACCTATGTTTTCAATACAGCCAAACTGAATGCAACAGGTCAGAGAAGGATAGCTGAACTAGCTGACTTAAAGTTCAGTATTAAGTACAGGCCAGGGAAATGCAATGCGGATGCTGGCGGATTGTCGAGAATGCCACTAGAGCCTGAAGAGTTCATGCAAGAATGCTCAGAGGAAGTAAGTCTGGAAGCTATTGAGAGCTCTACCAAGCAATGTAAGTTCATCAAGAGGAAGACACACCATTGTGGTGTCTGTTGACGATGGAAACCACCGTAAAAGCGAAAGAAAGAGATCACCCTTTGTCCATTCAACAACTACCAAAAAGAACATTCCGTAGAGCACAATAGGAAGATCAGATAATTGGCAGAGTACTTCCTTATGTTGACCAAAATCATTTTCCAAGTAAACGAGAGAGAGATAATGAGTCACCAGCAGTATCGGTTTTAGTTAAATGGACAAAGCTCTACCTCAGTGAAGATGGTATCCTGTATCGTAATGGAGGACAAAAACAGCAGTTGTTGCTAACCAGAGTGTACCGTAGGTTGGTCTTCAAAGAACTACATGAAAACATGGGACACCTGGGAGTGGAAAGAACAACAAACTTGATCAGTGAACGTTTCTTCTGGCCGTATATGCAGAGAGATATTGAGAGGTACATGACCAGGGAGTATGGGTGTCTGAAAGATAAACATCCCAATACATCAACATGGGCACCTATGGTCCACATCCAGACTAAGTATCCGTTTGAGATGGTCTCAATAGACTTTTTACATCTCGAGATGTGCAAAAGAGGTTATGAATACATCTTGGTGGTGATGGGCCATTTTACTCGATTTGCTCAAGCATATGCCACCACCAATAAATCTGGTCGAACAGTGGCAGAGAAGATCTTCAATGATTTTGCTTTGAAGTTTGGGTTCCCTATGAGGTTACAGCACGACCAAGGAAGAGAATTTGAGATCCAGCTCTTTGCCAAGTTAGGAAAGTACTGTAGAATTCAGAGATCCCATACAACACCCTATCACCCAGAGAGTAATGGACAAGTGGACTGTTTTAACCAGACATTATTGTCAATGTTGCGCACTTTAACAGCTGACGAGAAGAAAGATTGGAAGAATTCTCTATCAAAAGTGGTACATGCCTATAACTGTACCCAGAGTGAGGAAATGGGTTACACACCTTTCTTCCTATTGTATGGACGATTGCCAAGACTGCTAATCGACATCATGTTCAACACTCCGGTGTCAGAGACTTACAAAACAAATCCGGAGTATGTTCGGAAATGGAAGGAACGGATGACAGGCATACAACATAGCGCCAAAGTGGCTACCCAAGGGCAGAGAAAGAGTAAGGGTTACTATGATCGAAAATGTTATGGAGCAGAACTAACACCGGGAAGTCAGGTGCTAGTCAAGAACGTATGTGAAAAAGGTGGTCCAAGAAAACTTCGGTCGTACTGGGAAGACAAGGTGTATGTGGTTGTAAAGAGGAAAGCCGATGACAGTCTAGTGTATGACATCCGATTGGAAACGGGGGACAAAAAAACCAGAATAGTCCATCGGAATTTACTACTACCCTGTGATTATCTCCTACCACAACAAGATGCCCCAGAAGTAGATCGACATCGACCAAGATCGACTAAGGGCCTACCACAGACTGAAGCTCCAGAGGTGGATAGTGACCTTGAGAGTTCCGATGAAGAAGAACACATTGTTGTAGCTCTCGGACCGGCAAGGAGAGGGATGAGCTATCATCAGGAGAGTGAACTAAGTCCCGATGCTCCAGAGTTTATACAAAGAGTACAGATGAAGTCCAATTCAGTTCTGATGATCGAACACCGATCACTGCAGAGACGAATCAACACTCAGGAGGAGCGGTATTACCAGACTGTGTGGAAACAGATGATTCAGAAGAAGTGCAGGAACTTAGAGAGGCAATTCCAAGAGCATCTGGGGAAGTACGAGAAATGAGTGCGGCAGAAGAAACTTCTGCATCCGAAGTACCCGTGGTATCTGAGGAACAGCCCATCAGGAGGAAGTCTTGAAAAGTGAGGAGGCCTGTGATGCTGATGTATGAGACACTTGGTGATCCAAGTCGAGTGCCAAGGACTGTTGATTGGAAAGAGATATCCCTGCCCATGGACCAGGTAAGCCCACTTGAGTGGTACTCACCACCAAGAGGCACTATAGAAGATGTGGCCTGGTGGAAAGACTTGTTTTCATGCTCTGATTTCGCTTAAAAGACTTTGTAGAAACAAAGAACTATTAAGGCCTAGTGAGTGAGAGAGCTAGTTGAAGACGTACGAAAAGCTCCAGCTGAAGAGATGCTGTTTGTTTTAATTGTTTATTACTTACAGGAGTCCTACAAGTAAAAGGTCATAAGAATAGGTTGTTATTAATGTTTAGGAATGTTATGCCAATATGTATATGAAGTGACATGACTCCCACCACTGTCTTAGAATTGGTCAAATTGATCAATTGAGGCAAATGTCGAGGACGACATTCAAAAAGGAGGGAAGAGTGTGACATGCAGAAGTAGTGCTAAATGCTGTGCTTCAAAAGCATCCAGCATCTAAAAGGGTTAACACAGTCACAGGAGACATGGAGTGGTTAGCAGAGCCCCAGGGGGATTGTGGGAAACTTGTTTACTGCTTTGTCAGCAGCCAAGGGATGAGTGGTGTGTGATCTGTCTCTCACAAAAGTTCAGACAAGTGAACCATCGGGACACAGGATTCCATTACAGAGTGGAGCTGGGCTAACACTTGGATGGCTAGTTGAAGAAATCTATCAGGGGCAGGAAGATAAGTACTCTTAAGAAATTGTGTCACAGGGATAATCTCCCTCAGCAAACCCTCCCCCCTTCCTCCATTACACTGTGGTAGAAGGAATGATGTGTAATACTGTGCTTTTGTAAAGAGTCTTGATCTGTGCTGAACTGTGCTATCAAAAGAGACTGTTAGTCAATGTGCCTCTAAGAAGCAGCTGTACTGTTATGAAGCCTGTGCTTAAGAGTAGTGTTGAGCATTCCGATACCACTTGCGGGTATCAGAATTCCGATACCGAGATCCGATACTTTTGTGGTATCGGGTATCGGTATCGAAACAACATTAATGTGTAAAAGAAAGAATTAAAATAAAAAATATTGCTATACTCACCTCTCCGACGCAGCCTGCACCTCACCGAGGGAACCGGCAGCCTTCTTTGCTTAAAATGCGCGCGTTTACTTCCGTGACGTCACGGCTTCTGATTGGTCGCGTGCCGCCCATGTGACCGCGACGCGACCAATCACAACAAGCCGTGATGTAATTTCAGGTCCTGAATGCCTAATTCTAGGCATTCAGGATTTGAAAATTACGTCACGGCTTCTGATTGGTCGCGTGCCGCCCATGTGACCACGACGCGACCAATCACAACAAGCCGTGACTAGTGTTGAGCATTCCGATACCGCAAGTATCGGGTATCGGCCGATACTTGCGGGTATCGGAATTCCGATACCGAGATCCGATACTTTTGTGGTATCGGGTATCGGTATCGAAACAACATTAATGTGTAAAATAAAGAATTAAAATAAAAAATATTGCTATACTCACCTCTCCGACGCAGCCTGGACCTCACCGAGGGAACCGGCAGCGTTCTTTGCTTAAAATGCGCGCGTTTACTTCCTTCCATGACGTCACGGCTTGTGATTGGTCGCGTGCCGCCCATGTGGCCGCGACGCGACCAATCACAGCAAGCCGTGACGTAATTTTCAGGTCCTCAATGCCTAATTCTAGGCATTCAGGATTTTAAAATTACGATCCGGCTTGTGATTGGTCGCGTCGCGGTCACATGGGCGACGCGACCAATCACAAGCCGTGACGTCACGGGAGGCAGGAAACGCGCGCATTTTAAAATTACGTCACGGCTTGTGATTGGTTGCGTGCCGCCCATGTGACCGCGACGCGACCAATCACAGCAAGCCGTGATGTAATTTCAGGTCCTGTATGCCTAATTCTGCATTCAGAAGTTAGACTCGTGCACAGCCTTGATTTTTGTGGTGCTCAGGTAGGTTCCAACACCATAACCATATGTAAAAAAACCTGGCACTCAACTTATTATATCTGGAGATATGTTTTATTGTCAGCAACAAAAACGTTTCGGTCCCAAAACGGACCTTCCTCAGTTACGTTAGAAGTAGAGGATTGGAGAAAGATGTGCCCGTGTAGGCAGGTGATAAATGGTTTCCATGAGGCTGCAGACCTTAGGTCTGTGTGAGGCTGAGTGGGCAATGCCCTGGCAGAAGTGGCGTAACTGACGCGGTGTCCACCGCTAGTCTGCTGCCATCTGCTTCATGGTGTGTCACTTTATATATGTATGCCTAGACTAGAGGCCTGTGTATTGCTAAGCCGGCTTAGGACCTAAGGTCTGCAGCCTCATGGAAACCATTTATCACCTGCCTACACGGGCACATCTTTCTCCAATCCTCTACTTCTAACGTAACTGAGGAAGGTCCGTTTTGGGACCGAAACGTTTTTGTTGCTGACAATAAAACATATCTCCAGATATAATAAGTTGAGTGCCAGGTTTTTTTACATATAATTCTGCATTCAGGACCTGAAATTACTTCACGGCTTGCTGTGATTGGTCGCGTCGTGGTCACATGGGCAGCACGCAACCAATCACAAGCCGTGACGTAATTTTAAAATGCGCGTGTTTCCTGCCTCCCGTGACGTCACGGCTTGTGATTGGTCGCGTCGCCCATGTGATCGCGACGCGACCAATCACAAACCGGAACGTAATTTTAAAATCTTGAATGCCTAGAATTAGGCATTCAGGACCTGAAATTACGTCACGGCTTGTTGTGATTGGTCGCGTCGCCGTCACATGGGCGGCACGCAACCAATCAGAAGCCGTGACGTCACGGAAGGCAGTAAACGCGCGCATTTTAAGCAAAGAAGGCTGCCGGTTCCCTCGGTAAGGTGCAGGCTGCGTCGGAGAGGTGAGTATAGCAATATTTTTTATTTTAATTCTTTATTTTACACAGTAATATGGATCCCAGGGCCTGAAGGAGAGTTTCCTCTCCTTCAGACCCTGGGAACCATCAGGGATACCGTCCGATACTTGAGTCCCATTGACTTGTATTGGTATCAGGTATCGGTATCGGATTAGATCCGATACTTTGCCGGTATCGGCCGATACTTTCCGATACCGATACTTTCAAGTATCGGACGGTATCGCTCAACACTACTTAAGAGACTTTAATTGTACTGAATGTGCTGTGACATTAAACTACCCGGTTCATGTTCACGAGGACTCTATCAATTGTATCTGTGTGAGCAAGTGGATCCATCTTGTGCCTGTGGAAGCTGCAGTACATGGTGTCCCTGATTAATGGTTCCTCCAGAGTTCCAAAGAATTCATGAGACCTTTTCTGCCCCTATCTGAACTGAGCGGTGCACACGTAACATTTGACTACACCCCGTCTAACACGTTCTTCTATGACTACACCCCCCTCTAACACCTTCTATGACTACACCCCCTCAAATACCTTCTATGATTACATCCCCTCTATTGTCTCCTTCTATGACTACACCGCTCCTCTAACACCTTCTTCCATGACTACACCCAATCAAATACCTTCTTCCATGATTACATTCCCTCTATTGTCTCCTTCTATGACTACACCGCTCCCCTAACTCCTTAATCCATGACTACACCCCACTCTATTCCCTCCATCTATGACTACACCCCCCTCAAATACCTTCAATGATTACATTCCCCTGTACTGTCTCCTGTGACTACACTGCTCCTCTAACACCTTCTTCTATGACTACACCCCCTCTAACACCTTCTTCTATGACTATGCAGCGCCCCAGAGTCCTGGTCGTTGCAGTACTGTGGCTCCGCCGCTAAGGGGGGCTATGGTACGTCTGATGGCACTGAAGGAGTTCATCTGACCAGGTATCACATACACCAATACATTTCACAGTCTGGCCTCCAGGGGGAGCTAAGGGTACTATTCATTAGGCCACTCCTCACAGTCTGGTAAAACTGGGGGTTAGGCAGGAAGTTAGAGAGAACGCTGACTGGGTTGGAACCAGGCAACACCTTGTGGCAGAGGGTGTTGTAGGGGAAGATTCGGTAGGGTCCCTGTCAGGGGTGGGATCCTGACAGAGGCCTAGCAATCAGAGAGAAAGCTACGGGACCGCGCCTGCACTATATAGCGGCGGTGCCCTAAGAAAGGACAAGAAGCGAGATTTATTGTGCTGAGTGAGAAACGAGATCAACGCAACAGGGAGAATACCAGTAGGAGTCGTGCTGTTAGACCGAGGCAACATCCTACTGAGGCGTAAATAACCGGTGGCCGGAACGCCGAGGAAGTACAGAGCTCTAAGCATTACTTCAAACCAACGGCAGGACAGAGAGCTATAGGCTGGCTGTCTCACCTACATCACCTACGCAGACATAGGGGGCAACCTTTGGAGAGGGGCGACTCTAGGGTCCCGGAAGAGCTCCGAGCCTTCCCGTCATACGGGTGCGTTCTACCTTAAGATCTGGGGGGCGAGAAGAAGAAGAAGAACATCAGAATCGAGTTGTGAGGGAACACAAGAAACAGACACAACAGTTGTGGGGTACTATCCCGTAAGCACAGCAGGGGAGGACCACAACACACAAGCGCTAGAAGGAAGGCACAGATTTCCACCTGCAACGGGAACTCTGGAGGTGCCATCGGACCGGCCGGACTTGCGCAGCCCGGTTAACCGTATTCCGGACTGAGGACCCAGAAGCCTTCAGTAAAGAGGTAAAGAGACTGCAACCTTGTGTCCTCGTTATTAACTGCGACCGGCACTACACCGCACCACTACCACCATCCACATCTATTACTGTACGCCCCTCAGCAGGGTCACGGACCGGGTCTAGCCACCTTGACAATCCCAGAGCAGAGACTCAGAGGCCCGGTACCGGGTACCCCTCGGCCCTGCGGCAGTGAGGGGCGCTACAACTTGGCGTCACGAACAGGATCTACTTAAGCCTGAAGAATCGGGTCATGTGTGCCTTGGAACTGTGATTTATTATACTTGGACTGTGACTTGTTGTAAAGACTGTGCCGCGCCACTTGCTGCCAAAATCCGCCATTTCAGCGCTGAGGAGAGCGCAGGAGAAGAAGAAGGGCGTGGAGTGGGCATAGACGAGCCGGAGAGCGTGAAAGACAATGGCCGCCCAGTCTAAATATTTCTGTGTCCTGAGGACGTGTCCGTCAGCAGCCGAGGTCCGCCTCCTCATTCTCTTTGGAGGATGGAGACCATGGAGACGGGGCCGCCCACGAAAGAGACCGCGGGAAGAGGACACCAGAGAGGACGCGAAGATGGCGACGCCGGAAGCACCGCGTGGAAATGACCCGACTCAGCCAGAGGCTGCACAACCCGACACAGCCCCGGACACGCTATCGTTGCGGGAGCTGACCCTTGCGGAGCTACCGACAGGCCGACCCCCATGGCCGATGTCTGAGGAGTGTGTGGCTGCAGCTGAGGCCCGGCAGGTAGCCTACCGCCTGGAAGCCGATGCCCATGTGATCGCTCGGCTGGGCCAACCTACGGAGGTCCGCCTGTCTCCGGTGTCCCCCGCTTCTTTTATCCCGGCCACGGCGGAGTGTGAGCTGCAGGCACAGGGCCTGAGGATCCTGCCAGAGGCGGAGCACCTGCAGCGCCTGATGACAGCGTGGCGGAACAGACCCCAACCGGCAGCCCAAGTCAATCTGAGGAGCGTTGAGGAGGTTCCACCGTCACACTGGGGTGTAGTAATATCCTTTAACTCCCGGAAAGGAAGGGGAGTTATCCAGGAGATCGGGGAGCCACTGCAGGTCCGTGTGGATCGGGAAGAAATGGAGCCCTGCGGGGGAAGGTACGATTCCGATCTGGAGCCTGGCGATGCAGTGACCTACACCCGGTGGAGGAGGGAAGCTGGCGAAACCGGCTGGATAGCTCGAGGCGTCCAGCGGTTTGTCGCCCTCCAGGCTGCTGCCGGAACGCCGGAGGACGAGCCTTCTGCAGGGAAGGTGTCGGAGCCCGTCCCCACGGAACCTCAGGAGGTCCGAGTCCACCGTGTGCTCCTGGGTCGCGCTTGCCCACGAGTAAGGAGGGCATCTCGCAGAGGGATCCTGTCGCTGCTGGAGCCAGGACCGGCCCTTGCTGCACCAATGCGACCCGTTGGCCGGGTGAGGCCTGGAAGGAGACCACCCCCTGCTCAGCCACCATCAGTAAGCAAAAATGCTTTAATGACTGTAAATAAGTTAATTGTTTTCATTGTTTTTCTCTGCTATTTTGCCGCTAAAACCCATCCAGGGTTAACTCTTAAAGGGATCCCTTTGTTGACCCGGGATCCCTATTGTTTTTTGTTTGTTTTCTACGTTTTGCACAAGTTATCAAAGAACTGCTGAATCATGAACAATGCATGATACAAACTCCTTGTATATAGTTTGCACCTTCTTAAAGGTGCTCTCTGCTGGTTTTACATAAAAGACGGACTGTTTGCGAAGATACGGTTCTTGGAACTTGCACTGGAGTCCTTGCTGCATACGGACTTGCGGCTTGAGAAGTTGCACTACCTCATAGAGACTTGGTCCCCTCTTAAAGGGGATGTTCACATCCTGCACTTATGAACGGTGTTACCTTGGGATGGTTGAATGGCAATAATGTCTTGAAAAGAAAGTATTGATGATGTTGATATGTGAAAGTTAAATGTAACTAACTAGTTGATTGTAAGAAATGTTCAATAATGTTAATAGAAGAATGAGGACAGGAAGTGAACCCGTAGGGGTTAGTGGTGAGTCCTCTTAGGAGCCATATAGGGATGGCTCAGTGATCTTGAACTGAAAGAAAAATATGTTCTATACTGTGTATAGTAGTGGAAGGACAGTAGGCTCGGGTGGAAAGGAGCGGTCCTGTAACAGAAAGGAGAGGCAGTAGGTCTGGAGCAGTTAGGACAGGCGGTCCTGCAGATGTAAAGTAGGAGAATGCATAAAAGTTAATTAGCCTTATATGTGATATAAGAAGGTCTTTAGTGGATTTAGCGAGTACGTCCTTAAAGGCAAAGTTGGATTATTGTTCAGAATTTGCACTCAGTAGAATACCCGGTTGGGTAAGAAAAGTTATTTATAGTAAAGTTATTTAAAAGTGTTTAACCATGTTTGTAACGTTCAAGTGTCCTCACCTCCCATAAAGGGAAGCTCTGTTAAAAAGTTGACTTGTACTTGCATTTTCAAAATTGTATGTCTTTTTGCTGACATGTATTGTTGTTTTCTTCCCAGTCCAGGAGTACTGGCTTTAACCGGGGGGGAGTGCAGCGCCCCAGAGTCCTGGTCGTTGCAGTACTGTGGCTCCGCCGCTAAGAGGGGCTATGGTACGTCTGATGGCACTGAAGGAGTTCATCTGACCAGGTATCACATACACCAATACATTTCACAGTCTGGCCTCCAGGGGGAGCTAAGGGTACTATTCATTAGGCCACTCCTCACAGTCTGATAAAACTGGGGGTTAGGCAGGAAGTTAGAGAGAACGCTGACTGGGTTGGAACCAGGCAACACCTTGTGGCAGAGGGTGTTGTAGGGGAAGATTCGGTAGGGTCCCTGTCAGGGGTGGGATCCTGACAGAGGCCTGGCAATCAGAAAGAAAGCTACGGGACCGCGCCTGCACTATATAGCGGCGGTGCCCTAAGAAAGGACAAGAAGCGAGATTTATTGTGCTGAGTGAGAAACGAGATCAACGCAACAGGGAGAATACCAGTAGGAGTCGTGCTGTTAGACCGAGGCAACATCCTACTGAGGCGTAAATAACCGGTGGCTCTAAGCATTACTTCAAACCAATGGCAGGACAGAGAGCTATAGGCTGGCTGTCTCACCTACATCACCTACGCAGACATAGGGGGCAACCTTTGGAGAGGGGCGACTCTAGGGTCCCGGAAGAGCTCCGAGCCTTCCCGTCATACGGGTGCGTCCTACCATAAGATCTGGGGGGGCGAGAAGAAGAAGAAGAACATCAGAATCGAGTTGTGAGGGAACACGAGAAACAGACACAACAGTTGTGGGGTACTATCCCGTAAGCACAGCAGGGGAGGACCACAACACACAAGCGCTAGAAGGAAGGCACAGATTTCCACCTGCAACGGGAACTCTGGAGGTGCCATCGGACCGGCCGGACTTGTGCAGCCCGGTTAACCGTATTCCGGACTGAGGACCCAGAAGCCTTCAGTAAAGAGGTAAAGAGACTGCAACCTTGTGTCCTCGTTATTAACTGCGACCGGCACTACACCGCACCACTACCACCATCCACATCTATTACTGTACGCCCCTCAGCAGGGTCATGGACCGGGTCTAGCCACCGTGACAACCCCAGAGCAGAGACTCAGAGGCCCGGTACCGGGTACCCCTCGGCCCTGCGGCAGTGGGGGCGCTACAACTACACCCCCTCAGATACCTTCTTCTATGATTACATTCCCCTTTATTGCCTCCTTCTATGACTACACCCCCTCTATTGCCTTCTTCTATTACTACACCCTACATTGCCTCCTTCTATGACTATACCCCCCTCTATTGCCTACTTCTATGACTATGCAAGGAGGTGATGGAGACCCTTGTTTGCCCCTCCCGAACCTGGGTCTTATGTGACCCTTCTTTTGTGTTATGTCTCATGTGAATTTGTTTTGTATGGCAACACTTGTAATATATGCTACACATTCTTATTGTATTATGCTGTGTTTCCTAAGTTCCCCATGCGTGTGATGTCTCTTTTTGTCTGTAATGTAATCACTGTTGAACGGCATTGTGTTGCCCTGTACATGTTAGAGGCAGGGATAGCAAAGGGTTACTTTGTGGGCTGAGCCAGCAGCCTCTAGGGAGAAGGAAGTTCCTGCTTCCTGTTCAGAGCCCGGGCAAATTTGCCCAGGGCAGAAGCTCAGCAACAGTCGGGGCATTGCCAGACCCCAGGAGGGGAAGAATCTGTTGCCCTGGACTAAAAGACAGTTACATGGGCATTGCCAGACCCCCGGAGGGGATATAATCTGTTGCCCAGTACTTAAGGACTGCAATACGAGCCCCAGGACTTGGTAAGGGCCCCACTGAAGGGATTTCAAGCATCCAGATTCCGGCATAAAGACTCCTGCCTCTTTCAGCCACTGTGGCTGTTGTGGGTATGGCCATGGACAAAGCTAGGTAGAGAGCAGAAAGCCAGTGTTTTTACTTTATTCATTTCATTTTATTAAATCGTTTCCCTGTTGGACTGCAGCTGTGTCTGGAATGCGTTTTTCCTGCCTATTTCTGTACAAGGTACCAGGGTGTATACTGACTGTGGCTTAGTAGACTTGGCTGGGACTACCACCCTGGACCACCTCGTTACACTTGGAGCAGTCGGCAGGATGGCCCCCCTCCTCTCTGCAACCCTGAGAGTAATGGAAGAAATGTCTGGAACCTGTGATTTTGAACTTGAGACTTGTGTTCTGTTGCCCACTGTGACAACATTGCAGATGGCAGCTGGCAGAGACTTTGAGATGTTGACCGCTATGTAAAAGAGAACAAAGATGGCACTGACCGCTGCTGAAAAGATGGAGGCTATTGGTGCGAAAACTAAGAATAAGGCTGCCTTTTGTGTGTCAGGGAAGCATCTTGGTGCCGAAAAGAAGAAAGCCACGTCCCTTTGCGAAGAATGCCTGCCTTAAATGCGTGTGGGCGAAGAAGGAGCTGTTGCCCTTCCAGTCTGACTTGGAGAAACGGGAGGAGCAGCAGGAAGTGACCCCACCCATGAATGGGTGGAACTAGAAGAGACCAGACAGCGTGCTTTCAAGAGATATGCCATTACCTGCTGATATGGAGAGTGAGGAGACTGAAGGAGCCGGAACCGGAAGGAGCCAAGAGGAAATTAGAGCCATCCCTGGTTTCTGCAGCTGCGCAGAAGGACTGTCACCAGACCACCAGACGCAGCGGCGGTGAGTAGGAAGTGTCTGTCCAAATGACCTACTGCCCCGGCTGCTGCTGTTTCCCCTCCTGTGGCCCCACCAATATTTCCAGTTGCACTCCGACCCCCGTCTCCACCGTTGTCCCCCGTGTCGGCGGCGCCAGGGGCCTCCTGGCCTGCACCTGTCCTGGCCAGCGCCTGTGCTGCATATGTGGAGAAGTCCCGGATTCCCGACGCATGCGAGGCCCAGTGGATCCCAGAGAAGAAGTGGCGAGAGCACTGCATTGTCAAAGAATTACAGCACTCGGGGGGGGAGCTGCAGCTAGTCAGATGACCACCGGTGTAGTCCGGCATCTCGACCGAATCCATGCATACGGGTTCATTCAGGAGCTGGAGACTGGAATGAAAGTCGATGTGAATGTCGGGTCCCTGACTTTCAACGGTCCTCTGCGGATTGGGGACCATGTTGCATTTGTCAAGGAACAGGGGCCCCGAGGGCCATACACGATGGTTGTAAGAATGTGTGGCTGCTACAGAACTGAACTGTGTTGCCCTTGGACTGTGCCCCATTTCTGTCCCTGGACTAGCCCCAAGTTGAAATGCAGCCCACCGTCATTTAAAGGTCCGTGGTCCACTGAAAGGAGGGAGGGGCAAGCTGCCGGGCCTGAATGGGGCCCACCCGTGTTAAAAGGCCATCGGGCCACGGTGAAAGACTTGTGTTTTATGGACTGTAAGTTTTAAGGATTGTGTTTCTGTTAGGTCCTCACGGTCAAGGACGACCTTGTTTTAGGAAGGAGACCATGTGATATTTCAGTTTTTCTTGTTTAATAAATTTGCTAAAATTTCTACATTTCTGTTTTTTTCAGTCAAGATGGGGTGCAGAGTATACATTAATGAGGAAAAAAATGAACTTTTTTGAATATACCAAATGGCTACAATGAAACAAAGAGTGAAACATTTAAAGGGTCTGAATACTTTCTGTACCGCTGTAAGTCCTTCATTGCATCTATGCTTGTTGCTATTAATGTTGAATTGTCTGTGTAATTAAGATTCTTGATGGTTCGTCCAGCAATTTTGATTCCTTCTTCTTTTTCAAGTAGTCCAGCCTTCCTGAAAATAGCTTCTGCATATAAATTGAAGAGAAATGGTGACAGGATGCAGCCTTGTCTGACGCCTTGCTCTACTTTAAACCATGTTCCATTCGGACTGTTGCTTCTCGGTTGATGTAAAGGTTCATAATAAAACTTCTATGACTACACCCCCCTCCATCACCTCATTCTATGACTATTCCCCCCTCCAATGCCTCATTCTATGACTACACCCCCCTCCAACTCCTCATCTATGACTACTCGCCCTCCAATGCCTCAGTCTATGATGACTCCCCCTCCAACGCCTGATTCCATGACGACTCTCCCTCCAACGCCTCAGTCTATGACTACTCCCTCTCCAGCACCTCATTCTATGACTACTCCCCCTCCAATGCCTCATTCTATGACTACTCCCCCTCCAATGCCTTAGTCTATGACTACTCCCCCTTCAGCACCTGATTCCATGACGACTCTCCCTCCAACGCCTCAGTCTATGACTACTCCCTCTCCAGCACCTCATTCTATGACTACTCCCCCTCCAATGCCTCATTCTATGACTACTCCTCCTCCAATGCCTCATTCTATGACTACTCCCCCTCCAACGCCTCATTCTATGACTACACCCTCCTACGCCTCATTCTATGACTACTCTCCCCTCCAATGCCTCATTCTGACTACTCTCCCTCCAGTGCCTCATTCTATGACTACTCCCCCTTCAATGCCTCATTCTATGACTGCTCCCCCCTCTAATGCCTCATCTATGACAACACCCACTCCAACGCCTCATTTTGACTACTCCCCCTCCAATGCCTCATTCTATGACTACTTCCCCCTCCAATGCCTCATTCTATGACTACTCCCCCTTGCAGTGCCTCATAATATGACTACACCCCCCTCCAACTCCTCATTCTATGAATACTTCTGCTCCAATGCCTCATTCTATGACTACTCCCCCTTGCAACGCCTCATGCTATGACTACACCCCCTCCAACTCCTCATTCTATGACTACTCCCCCTTCCAATGCCTAATTCTATGACTGCGCCCCCTTCCAATGCGTCATTCTATGACTACTCCCCCTCCAACTCCTCATTCTATGACTATTCCCCCCTCCAACGCCTCATTCTGACTACTCCTCCTCTAATGCCTCATTCTATTACTACACTCCCCTACAACGCCTCATTTATGACTACACTCCCTCTAACGCTCATTCTATGAGTATTCCCCTATAACGCATTCTGCTATGACTATACCCCATTTCCCCTTTAATGCCTCCTATGAACACTCCCGCCTCTAACACCTCCCTCTATGACTACACCCCCATCTAACACCTCCTTCTGTGACTACACCCTCTCTAACACCTCCTTCTATTACACTAGGCTCTTCACTTGCTGTTAGTTCTATTGGTTCCTGGGAAAGTTAGGAACATGGGAAATCTGTTCTGCTTTAAAAAATACCAAACTTTCACTTTGCCTAAAGGACTTTTCTATTCCTGGAAAAGTGGGATACTTAGGAAAGTTGATCCAAGGACAGATATAAGGATATTCAACTGCTGTATTGGAGGATGCATTAAGGAGGGAGGCAGTTGGTCAGTGCTGAGCTGCAGTGCTCACTGCTAATTACAGAGATCTGAGTGGAGCAGACATATCATTGCAGCACTCAGATCACTGTGATTACCGATGAAGGGTGAGCAAATCCAGTCACAAGCACTACGGTGGTAATTTTATAGAGTGATGTGTTATAATCGCTGGATGCAGTCACCGCGACAGCCCTGGTGAGCACTGATCAGAAATACAATGATCTGAGCAGTGCAGCAATGATTTGACAACCCCACTGTGATTACTATAAGGACCAGTGTTAGAGGGAATTTGTAACTAAGAGCTATGTGCTAGGTAAGTACCGGGAGACGAGGTCACACATGTATGGTGGAGACAGGTTGTGGATGGCTTTGTATGCCATGGTTAGGGTTTTGAACTGGAGTCGCTGGGTAATGGGGAGCCAGTGAAGGGATTGACAGAGGGGAGAGGCCGGGGAATGGCGGGGGGGGGGGACAGGTGGATTAGTCGGGCAGCAGAGCTTAGAATAGATTGGAGGGGAGCGAGAGTGTTAGAGGGGAAGCCACAGAGCAGGAGGTTACAGTGGTCGAGGTGGGAGAAGATGAGGGCATGGACTAGGGTTATTGCAGATTCTTGGTTAAGGAATATGCGAATTTCGGGAAATACTTTTAGTTGTAATCAGCAGGAAGTGGAAAGGGCTTGGATATGTGGTTTGAAGGAGAGATCAGAGTCCAGGATTACCCTGAGGCAGCGAGATTGTGGGACTGGGGAGAATGGGCAGCCATTGATTTCAATGGATAGGTCTGTTGGGTGGGATGAGTGACATAGGGAAAGATGATTAATTCATTTTTATCCATGCTAAATTTTAGAAACCTAGCAGAAGAAGGATGAAATAGGACAGACATTCTGGGATTCTGGTTATTAAGCGTGAAGATGAGGTCCAGTGTGTGGCTCTCTTTGTCAGTGGTTATAAAGTTATAAAGGTTGCGGAAATATGTGATAGATCATGGATGGGAGGTAGACATGACTGTGGGGATGTGGTGAGTAGGACCAGGATTTGGCGAGATATCACTGGCAGTGAGTAGGAGCAGAGAAAATGTTAGAAGGTGGGACATGGAGAGGGCATGAGGTGGCTGTCTGTGTTTGGAGACACAGGATTTTATGTTGAGGAACAGATCTCAGGAGTAGGTGAGATGGATGGGGAAGATTGAGGGATAGATGGCCAATTCATACTAGGTGTCAGGATTAGGGAGTTAAGTAGGAAGTGGAGGACTATAGGGTTGATAGTGGAAATAAAACAGAAACATTGTCTACTGTATATAGTATCAGTGTACAGGTAATACGGTGGTCACCGGTGACATTATACACAGGAGCTCTGTATATGGTGTACAGGTAATACAGCGATCTGCAGTGACATTATACACAGGAGATCTATATATAATATATAGTGTACAGGTAACACACAGACTCATCAGTGACATCATACACAAAAGCTCTGCATATAGTATATAGTATACAGATAAAACAGTGATCACCAGGGACTTTATACACAGGAGCTCTGTATATAGTGTATAGTGTACAGGTAATACAGGGATCACCAGTTACATTATATACAGGAGCTCTGTATATAGTGTATAATGTACAGGTAATACAGGGATCACCAGCAGGGGTGGATTAAGGGTAGCCAGGGCCCCGGGCTGTTCAGACACTCTGGGCCCCCCCGGTCATGTGACGGGGTCATGTGACGGGGTCATGTGACAAAGATTTTGTAAGCCGCCACCATAACACGGTAGACACTTTTGGCCGGGCCCCACTCTACTGTAACCTATTAAATATTTGTTAAAATATGCAATACAATTTAGGCATATTTTGATTTATTTTTCAATTTTTAAAATGACCAATAATATCACATACAAGGAACAAATACCACCGCACCATGACCAGACCACATATTACCACCACAGTGATCGAATAATATCACATACAAGGAACAAATACCGCTACACCATGTCAAGACCACATATTACCACCACATGATGACCAAATAGCACATACAAGGGACAAATACCGCAACACCATTTCCATTTCAGTGATAAAAAAAACACAAAAAAACACAATACTATCACCATAAGTGCCAGTATTCACAGGAGATCTGTACTTAGTATGCAGTGTTTGTGTAGAGGTAATACAGTGATCACCGGTGACATTGTACACAGGACCTCTGTATATAGTATACAGTGTATAGTGTCAGTGTATAGGTAACACTGACTCACCAGTGACGTCTCTAGGTGAAGTCCTTCATCTTTCATCCATCACAGACCGCCATCACTTCATCCAGCCAGGACTCATCTCTGCAGGAAATAACACCGTTATCTCGAGCTCCGCTTGCAGAACACATTACTTAATTTTTCCCAACTTCTACATTACACCACATGAAGAAAAAAAGGCGACAGTGTCACTCTGCACAGTAACAGGACCGCCCCCCATTTAAAACAGTATACTCAAAAAATAAAATAAATACATCACTGCAGTAATAATATCCCTTCATTAGCCCCTATGGTAATAATAATATCCCCCATCCTGGCCCCGTGTGTCTCATTCCTGGCTCCAGCCATATGTTCTCACATCTTGCCCTCATGAGTATCCATTCTACCCCATATGATCTCCCCATCCTGCCCCATCTGTCTCCATCGTATCCATCCTGCCCCATGCATAGCTCCCAACCGTCCCGCATTGTGCGGGACTGTCCTGGTTTTGAGCCTGTTCCCCGCTGTCCAGCGCGGGACGCTCTGCATCCCGCAGACAGCAGGACAGACACGCCCCCTTGTGTTAAGCCATGCGGGCCCTTACCCTTCCATGTTCCGTATGGCTGCCTGCTTTCTGCGCACAGGACCTGTGATGAGGTCACAGGAGGGGAGGAGTCAGGAGTCACATGATCGGGACCTCCGAAGTTGTGCTGGTTGCCAACTTGCCGCTGCAGGATGAGGTAAGTAATGCTGTGTGTGGGGTCAGGAGGTGTACAGTGTGGATGTAGCAGAGACGTGTGTGTGCGAGGTGTGCGGAGCAGAGCCGTGTGTGTGTGAGGTGTGCGGAGCGGAGCAGTGTGTGCGCGAGGTGTGCGGAGCAGAGCAGTGTGTGCGCGAGGTGTGCGGAGCGGAGCCGTGTGTGTGCGAGGTGTGCGGAGCGGAGCCATGTGTGCGCGAGGTGTGCGGAGCGGAGCCGTGTGTGCGCGAGGTGTGCGGAGCGGAGCCGTGTGTGCGCGAGGTGTACGGAGCGGAGCCGTGTGTGCGCGAGGTGTACGGAGCGGAGCCGTGTGTGTGCAAGGTGTACGGAGCGGAGCCGTGTGTATGAGGTGTACGGAGCGGAGCCGTGTGAGGTGCACGGAGCAGAGCTAAATGTGTACGAGGTGTATGGAGTGGAGCTGAATGTGTACGAGGTGTATGGAGCGGAGCGCGTGTGTACGGAGCGGAGCCGTGTGTACAAAGTGTACGGAGCGCAGCCGCGTGTGTAGGAGTAGCTATGTGTGGCCATTATATGGTACGAAGTATCATGTGCGGCCAATATACAGTATGGAGCATCATGTGCGGTCATTATACAGTATGGAGCATCATGTGGGGTCATTATACAGTATGGAGCATCATGTGCGGTCATTATACAGTATGGAGCATCATGTGGGGTCATTATACAGTATGGAGCATCATGTACGGTCATTATACAGTATGGAGCATCATGTGCGGTCATTATACAGTATGGAGCATCACGTGCTGTCATTATACAATATGGAGCATCATGTGTGGCCATTATACAGTATGGAGCATCATATGCAGTCATTATACAGTATGGAGCATCATGTGGGGTCATTATACAGTATTGAGCATCATGTGGGGTCATTATACAGTATGGAGCATCATGTGCGGTCATTATACAGTATAGAGATACATGTGCGGTCATTATACAGCATGGAGCGTTGTGTGTGGCCATTGTACACTTTGGAGCGTCGTGTGTGGCCATTGTACAGCATGGAGCGTCGTGTGTGGCCATTGTACAGTATGGAGCGTTGTGTGTGTCCATTGTACACTATGGAGCGTCGTGTGTGGCCATTGTACAGCATGGAGCGTCGTGTGTGGCCATTGTACAGTATGGAGCGTTGTGTGTGGCCATTGTACACTACGGAGCATCGTGTGTGGCCATTGTACAGCATGGAGCGTCGTGTGTGGCCATTGTACAGTATGGAGCGTCGTGTGTGGCCATTGTACACTATGGAGCGTCGTGTGTGGCATTGTATAGTATGGAGCGTCGTGTGTGGCCATTGTACAGCATGGAACGTCGTGTGTGGCCATTGCACACTATGGAGCATCGTGTGTGGCCATTGTACAGCATGGAGCGTCGTGTGTGGCCACTGTACAGCATGGAGCGTCGTGTGTGGCCACTGTACAGCATGGAGCGTCGTGCGTGGCCATTGTACAGCATGGAGCGTCATGTGTGGCCATTGTACAGCATGGAGCGTCGTGTGTGGCCACTGTACAGCATGGAGCATCGTGTGTGGCCACTGTACAGCATGGAGCGTCGTGTGTGGCCATTGTAAAGCATGGAGCGTCGTGTGTGGCCATTGTGCAGCACAGCATGGAGCGTCGTGTGTGGCCATTGTACAGCATGGAGCGTCGTGTGTGGCCATTGTACAGCATGGAGCGTCGTGTGTGGCCATTGTAAAGCATGGAGCGTCATGTGTGGCCATTGTACAGCACAGCATGGAGCGTCGTGTGTGGCCACTGTACAGCATGGAGCGTCGTGTGTGGCCATTGTACAGCATGGAGCGTCGTGTGTGGCCATTGTAAAGCATGGAGCGTCGGGTGTGGCCATTGTACAGCACAGCATGGAGCGTCGTGTGTGGCCATTGTACAGCATGGAGCATCGTGTGTGGCCATTGTACAGCATGGAGCGTCGTGTGTGGCCGTTGTACACTATGGAGCGTCGTGTGTGGCCATTGTACACTATGGAGCGTCGTGTGTGGCCATTGTACACTATGGAGCATCGTGTGTGGCCATTGTACACTATGGAGCGTCGTGTGTGGCCATTGTACAGCATGGAGCGTCGTGTGTGGCCATTGTACAGTATGGAGCGTCGTGTGTGGCCATTGTACACTATGGAGCGTCGTGTGTGGCCATTGTACAGTATGGAGCGTCGTGTGTGGCCATTGTACAGCATGGAGCGTCGTGTGTGGCCATTGTACAGTATGGAGCATCGTGTGTGGCCATTGTACACTATGGAGCGTCGTGTGTGGCATTGTATAGTTTGGAGCGTCGTGTGTGGCCATTGTACAGCATGGAACATCGTGTGTGGCCATTGTACACTATGGAGCGTCGTGTGTGGCCATTGTACAGCATGGAGCATCGTGTGTGGCCACTGTACAGCATGGAGCGTCGTGTGTGGCCACTGTACAGCATGGAGCGTCGTGTGTGGCCATTGTAAAGCATGGAGCGTCGTGTGTGGCCATTGTACAGCATGGAACGTCGTGTGTGGCCATTGTACACTATGGAGCGTCGTGTGTGGCCATTGTACAGCATGGAGCGTCGTGTGTGGCCACTGTACAGCATGGAGCGTCGTGTGTGGCCACTGTACAGCATGGAGCGTCGTGTGTGGCCATTGTAAAGCATGGAGCGTCGTGTGTGGCCATTGTACAGCACAGCATGGAGCGTCGTGTGTGGCCATTGTACAGCATGGAGCGTCGTGTGTGGCCATTGTAAAGCATGGAGCGTCGTGTGTGGCCACTGTACAGCATGGAGCGTCGTGTGTGGCCATTGTAAAGCATGGAGCGTCGTGTGTGGCCATTGTACAGCACAGCATGGAGCGTCGTGTGTGGCCACTGTACAGCATGGAGCGTCGTGTGTGGCCATTGTACACTATGGAGCGTCGTGTGTGGCCATTGTAAAGCATGGAGCGTCATGTGTGGCCATTGTACAGCACAGCATGGAGCGTCGTGTGTGGCCATTGTACAGCATGGAGCGTCATGTGTGGCCATTGTACAGCATGGAGCGTCGTGTGTGGCCACTGTACAGCATGGAGCGTCGTGTGTGGCCACTGTACAGCATGGAGCGTCGTGTGTGGCCATTGTAAAGCATGGAGCGTCGTGTGTGGCCATTGTACAGCACAGCATGGAGCGTCGCGTGTGGCCACTGTACAGCATGGAGCGTCGTGTGTGGCCATTGTACACTATGGAGCGTCGTGTGTGGCCATTGTACAGCATGGAGCGTCGTGTGTGGCCAATGTACACTATGGAGCGTCGTGTGTGGCCATTGTACACTATGGAGCGTCGTGTGTGGCCATTGTACACTATGGAGCGTCGTGTTTGGCCATTTTACAGCATGGAGCGTCGTGTGTGGCCATTGTACACTATGAAGCGTCGTGTGTGGCCATTGTACACTATGGAGCGTCGTGTGTGGCCATTGTACACTATGGAGCGTCGTGTGTGGCCATTGTACACTATGGAGCGTCGTGTGTGGCCATTGTACACTATGGAGCGTCGTGTGTGGCCATTGTACACTATGGAGCGTCGTGTGTGGCCATTGTACACTATGGAGTGTCGTGTGTGGCCATATTTTTTTGTTAATAATTATTGTTTACGAAACATTGTGATCAGAAGTGCAAAATGGGTGTGGTTGGGGCGTGGCTAGTTGTGAAATGGGTGTGGTCAGAGGTGTGGCCTTAAACTTGCCGCGGCGCGCGTAGCCGCTGACTTTGTCCCTCTTTCCCTTTCTCAAAAGTTGGGAGGTATGCCCATGATCCTATCCTGCCCCATGTCTTTCATTCTGCCCAGTGTCTCCAGTCCTGCCCCCAGTGTGTCCAGCATATTGCCCCCAGTGTGTCCAGCAATCTTCCCCAGTGTGTCCAGCAATCTGCCCCAGTGTCTCCAATATTGCCCCCAATCTGTCCAGCAAAATGTCCGTGTCCAGCATTCTGCCCCAGTGTCCCCAATATTGCCCCCAGTGTATCCAGCAATCTGCCCCAGTGTGTCCCGCATTCTGCCCCAGTGTCTCCAATATTGCCCCCAGTCTGTCCAGCAATCTGCCCCAGTGTCTCCTCTCCAGCATTGCCCCCAGTGTGTCCAGCATTCTGCCCCAGTGTGTTCAGCATATTACTCCCAGTGTGTCCAGCATTCTGCTCCAGTGTGCCCAGCATATTGCCCCAGTGTGTCCAGCATATTGCCCCCAGTGTGTCCAGCATATTGCCCCCAGTGTGTCCAGCATATTGCCCCTAGTGTGTCCAGCATATTGCCCCCAGTGTGTCCAGCATATTGCCCCCCGTGTCCAGCATATTGCCCCCAGTGTGTCCAGCATATTGCCCCCGGTGTGTCCAGCATATTGCCCCCAGTGTGTCCAGCATACTGCCCCCAGTGTGTCCAGCATTCTGCCCCAGTGTCTCCAGCAATCTGGCCGTTCGCAAAGAAAAAAAAACGAGATCTCCTCACCTGACCTGTGCTCCAGCGGTGAAGCTCCCTCCCGCAGCTCGCACTCGCCGGCGACTGACAATGATGTCAGACGCCGGCGACGTGTGCGCTGTGCCTGAGGCCGACTTCAGCTGCCAGCCTCCAATTGGCTGGCGGCTGTTGTTAACTATTGACGTGCGGGCGCGCGCCCGCACGTCAATAGGAAACCGCCGCAGCGCCGGTAGGGGCCCGGTGAGCAGATGAGACGGGGCCCAATGTGGGCCCCCTCTCTGCCCACCGGGCCCATACACCAGTCAGGGCAGTAATGCCCTGACTGGCGGTGGGCAATCTGAGCGGTAGCCGAGGGCCCCCCACACCACTGGGCCCTGGGCTACCGCCCAGATTGACCCTATTATAATCTGCCTCTGATCACCAGTGACATTATACACAAGAGCTCTGTATATAGTGTATAGTGTACAGGTACAGCGGGAGCGCCGCTTACTACTCAGGACATTGCAGATCCAGTTCTTTGGCTGCTTCATGTGGACATTTACATCCTATTAGTGTAGGATTAATACCACTAGAACAATCCTCTTCTACCTAACACTGTTCATACTGAAATAAGCGATCACGTGACAAAGGCTCTGGTTGAGCCGAAACGTTGTAAAAAGATCGCATAAGCTGTATATTCTGTTTCACTCCCAGATTGTGTATACAATAAATTCACACTATACTTCATGTCATTAAAGAGTGTGCGGTGAATCTTACATTTTACCATAGTGTACAGGTAACACGGGATCACCAGTGACATTATACATAGGAGCTCTGTATATCGTGTATAGTGTAAGTGTACAGGTAACACTGACTCATCAGTGACAACTGTAGTTGAAGTCCTTCATCTTCACTTTTCTTCTTCATCCAGCGCAGACCACCATCACTTCTTCCAGCCAGGACACTACCTGCAATAAAGTCCCCTATCTTGGCCCCCATGTGTCTCTTTAGTGTCCCCCTTGTTTCTCATTCTTGGCCCTCTTGTGTCTTATTACTGGACCCTTGTGCCTCCATCCTGCCCCCAGGCCCCATAGGTCCTCCCATCCTGGCCCCATTGGTCTCGATCCTGGCCCCATGTAAAAAAAATAATCTGTCCATGGACCAGTGGCATCCTCTTCCTCATTCATTTGAGTCGCTGGCGCATGACAGTGACGTGCGCACTGACGTCAGCTGCCGGGCTATGATTGGCTTGCGGCTGTTAAGTATTAGGCTTTATTCACTCGTTGCATTTTTTATGCATTTTTTACAAAGGAAAAACCTGCTCTCTTGGCAGTAAGAAACTTGCTTAAAAAAAGCAGGTTTTGCTTAGTTTTTGTTGCGTTTTTTGTGCATTTTTTCCTGTGTTCTTGTATCGGTACATTTGGTATTCTTGTGCATGCTGATAAAGTTTAGCGCATAAAAAAAAAATCTGATTCTACTTCATGAATACATGCCTCACTCCCTGTCTATAACATTATAAATTGCCCTCTGAAATAATTAGGCGGCCCCTGCACCCACCATTGTAACAGCTTTGTACTTTTGTGGACATCCCCTTTAAGACATTTTGGTGAATCTTCCAGCAGTCCTATGTAAACCTTATGCCTACTCCTTGGCACTGATGTTCTCAGCTCCACTTTCTGTCCCGCATTGTGTTGGACCTTTAGTCAGTGATCACTGATTGAGTCCCCCATTATTTTCCGCTCCATAGTGTTATGAGTGCGGAGTAATTCCGGGGCTGAATGCAAACACCTGATTGCCAAATGTCAGGAGCGGTGACTCATTCAGCGCGGAGCGGATTGTGACATCGCCGCGTATTATTAGCGCAGTCTTCCATGCGTCTAATGTGAAGCGCGGTGACTCACACGGACCCCCCGACAGATCTTACACTTGTAGATTGTGCCGCTCGCTGAAATGAAGGAATAAACAATTTGTTAGGTTTCCGATGCCGGGAGGATGGGGGTGATTGGCGTGGATTAGTCCTCTGTGGGAAGGCTCCACGGACTGATATTTGGTTATTTTTTGCAATTATAATTATTTTTTATGCAGCGATAGCGATTTAGCCCAATTAAATTTTGTTCGTTCCATCAAGCAAATACCTGATAACAGAGAACGCAATCATCCGGATGGTTCTATTAATTACACCCCAGATAATACATTTCGGAAGGAGGGGTATTGATGACAACCCATAGATGCAGCTTTCTGATAATGATCAGATAATATATTTCTTTTTTTATGTAATTCATTTTCTTGGTTTAGGGGAGTTCTGTTTATCCTGATCCTTGTGGTTCTTAAAGATATTATAGACAGTGATGACATTCAGGTCCAGTTTTTATTTTGGTTGGTCAGTGCCCTGTGCTGTACACTCTATATCTTCTGATACCATCCCATATGGTGTACCCTGCAGAGCCCAAATAATACAATCACACAGTGCCGAAATAATGCAACCATGTAGGGTCCAAGTAGTACAATCATACAGTGCCGAAATAATGCAACCATATAGTGCCAAAATAATGCAACCATGTAGGGTCCAAGTACTGCAATCATACAGTGCCAAAATAATTGTTTAACAGAAACCCAGTCTTATAGTAAATTGTGAGCAAAGTACGAAAGGTACATTTAACCACAAAAGAAAAACCACTCCAGAAATAGCATAACAAAAAAGGAAGAGACATTTAACATTTAACAACCCCAACGCGCGTTTCGCTTGTTCAGTACGCCATGCTTTCTCAAGGGGAGGTGCTTCACTTGAGAAAGCAGGAACAAGCGAAACACGCGTTGGGGTTGTTAAATGTCTATTTGAGTTGCCCGTGTGTCTCTTTACTTAGGTAAGATGCCCTTTCATATATCTCCTTTTGCTATCTAGCAACTTGGGTTACTATATATGATTAACCTCTCCAGCGGCTGACTATTTGAGTATGCCTCTTTACTTCCCATTGGGCCACGTATACTATAGACCCCTTAGTAGTGAGGGACATGGGGTTAATATTTAATCAGAGGCAATCTTCCGCAATGGTTTATATCTGTATGGCATACAGTATCTTAACTTTCCACAAGTTTATAGACTGTTGAGTATCACTACTGCATGTCCTTCATTGCACTTATCACATGTTGTGTTACTGTTTGTCCAATTCTGCTAATAAAATTTTTGTATGTATTTTAAAAACATACACTCCTTATCCTCCTTTTTTGTATTGCTGAAATAATACAGTCGTATAGTGCCAAAATAACACAACCATGTAGGGTGCAAATAATACAATCATACAGTGCCGAAATAATACAGCCATATAGTGCTAAAATAATGCAACCATATTGGGTCCAAATAATACAATCATACAGTGCCAAAATAATACAGTCATATAGTGCCAAAATAGCTCAACCATATAGGGTCCAAATATTACAATTATGCAGTGCCGAATTAATACAACTATATAATACCGAAATAATAAAGTTGTATAGTGCCAAAATAATGCAATCATATAGGGCCCAAACAATACAATCATACAATGCCAAAATAAAAAAACCATAGAGTGACAAAATAATGCAATGATATAGGGTCCAAATAATACAATCATACAGTGCCAAAATAATACAACCACATAGTGCCACAATAATACAACCATATTCTGCCAAAATAATACAACCATATAGTGCCAAAATAATACAGTTGAATAGTGCCAAAATAGTGCAACCATATAAGGCCCAAACAATTCAATAATGCAGTGCCCAAGTAATACAATTATATAGTGCCCAAATAATACCATTAGTAGAGTCCAATTAATTCAATCATTTAGTGTCCAAACAATACAAAATAATACCCTCATACAATGACCAGATAATACAACCACACAGTCCACAGATAATACAACCACACAGTGCACAGATAATACAACCACACAGTGCACAGATAATACAACCACACAGTGCACAGATAATACAACCACACAGTGTACAGATGATACAACCACACAGTGCACAGATGATACAACCACACAGTTCACAGATAACACAACCACACAGTGCACAGATAACACAACCACACAGTGCACAGATAATACAACCACACAGTGTACAGATAATACAACCACACAGTGCACAGATGATACAACCACACAGTGCACGGATAATACAACCATACAGTGCACAGATAATACAACCACACAGTGTACAGATAATACAACCACACAGTGCACAGATAATAATACCACACAGTGGGCAGATAATACAACCACACAGTGCACAGATAATAATACCACAAAGTGCACGGATAATACAACCACACAGTGCACAGATAATACAACCACACAGTGTACAGATACTACAACCACACAGTGCACAGATAATACAACCACAGAGTGCACAAATAATACAACCACACAGTGCACAGGTAATACAACCACACAGTGTACAGATAATACAACCACACAGTGTACAGATAATACAACTACACAGGGCACAGATAATACAACCACACAGTGCACAGATAATACAACCACACAGAGCACAGATAATACAACCACACAGTGTACAGATAATACAACCACACAGTGCACAGATAATACAACCACACAGTGCACAGATAATACAACCACACAGAGCACAGATAATACAACCACACAGTGCACAGATAATACAACCACACAGTGCACAGATAATACAACCACACAGTGCACAGATAATGCCACCACACAGTGCACATATCATGCCACCACACAGTGCACAAAAAATACAACCACACAGAGCACAAATAATACAACCACACAGTGCACAGATAATACAACCACACAGTGCACAAATAATACAGCCACACAGAGCACAGATAATACAACCACACCGTGAACAGATAATAGAACCGCACAGTGCACAAATCACACAACCACACAGTACATAGATAATTCAACCACAAAGAGCACAGATAATACAACCCCACAGTGCACAGATAATACAACCACACAGTGCACAAATAATACAACCACACAGAGCACAGATAATGCAACAACACAGTGCACAGATTATGCCACCACACAGTGCACAAATAATACAACCACACAGAGCACAGATAATACAACCACACAGATAATGCAACCACACAGAGCACAGATAATACAACCACACAGTGCACAGATAATACAACCACACAGAGCACATATAATACAACCACACAGTGCACAGATAATACAACCACACAGTGCACAGATAATACAACCACACAGAGCACAGATAATACAACCACACAGTGCACAGATAATACAACCACACAGTGCACAGATAATACAACCACACAGTGCACAGATAATACAACCACACAGTGCACAGATAATACAACCACACAGTGTACAGATAATACAACCACACAGTGCACATATAATACAACCACACAGTGCACAGATAATACAACCACACAGTGCACAGATAATACAACCACACAGAGCACAGATAATACAACCACACAGTGCACAGATAATACAACCACACAGTGCACAGATAATACAACCACACAGTGCACAGATAATACAACCACACAGTGCACAAATAATACAACCACACAGTGTACAGATAATACAACCACACAGTGCACATATAATACAACCACACAGTGTACAGATAATACAACCACACAGTGCACAGATAATACAACCACACAGTGTACAGATAATACAACCACACAGTGTACAGATAATACAACAACACAGTGCACAGATAATGCCACCACACAGTGCACAGATAATACAACCAAACAATGCAAAGATAATACAACCACACAGAGCACAGATAATACAACCACACAGTGCACAGATAATATAACCACATAGAGCACAGATAATACAACCACACAGTGCACAGGTAATACAACCACACAGTGTACAGATAATACAACCACACAGTGTACAGATAATACAACAACACAGTGCACAGATAATGCCACCACACAGTGCACAGATAATACAACCACACAGTGCACAGATAATACAACCACACAGTGCAAAGATAATACAACCACACAGAGCACAGATAATACAACCACACAGTGCACAGATAATATAACCACATAGAGCACAGATAATACAACCACACAGTGCACAGATAATACAACCACACAGTGCACAGATAATACAACCACACAGTGTACTGATAATACAACCACACAGTGTACAGATAATACAACAACACAGTGCAAAGATAATACAACCACACAGTGCACAGATAATACAACCACACAGTGCACAGATAATATAACCACAGAGTGCATAGATAATAGAACCACTGTGTTCAGAGATAATAGAATCACATTGTGCCCATATAAAACCATGCAGAGCCCAAATGCTAGAATCATACAATGCCCAAATATTACAAGTATTCAGTGCCCAGATAATACAATAATATAGTGCCCAAATAATACATCTCTACAGTGCCCAGATAATACAATAATATAGTGCCCTAATAATACATCTCTACAGTGCCCAGATAATACCACCATGCGATGCCGAAATAATGAAATCATACTGTTCTCTAACAATGCCCCTATGCGGTGTCCATATTACACCATCTAATAATGAAGCCATAATACCATCACACTGAGTGATGTAGTTCCATCTGGTGCTGCGGCATACAGACCCGAGGAGCCCAGGATAAAGGCCAGTATTGCTTCCTCCTGTAAGGACAGTCATTGCCTCCTGCGTGATGTCACAGGTTGCACACCCAAAAGACTGGCTGTGCCCAGACATCCCCTGCCAGTACGACGCTCATATAGGGGGCGCTCTTCTGACTTTGGGAGAAACCAAACCCTTGGACTCAAACCTTTGTAATATTTTCACTTCAAACACAGATCTTCAAAATTGTGAAAGATTTAAACAAAAAATTTATATTCGTAAAGTTGGAAATCTTTCCTTACACAGTGTCAGAGATCACAGCCTGGGAGGTCACACTGAACCATCCCGCTGTTACCTTTTTGTCACTGACAGCCCTCTGTTGCCCCCTATCGCTAGTACAATTACACAATTGGCAGACAATTAAAGATGAGGTTGTGGCTCTTACCACTATCAGGTGGGTTATTGGAAAACTAACAGTGAGTGTACGGTATATACGCCTCTGATTCCAACGCCTTGAATACATGTATACATATATACATATATACCCTTGTACGGTCACTGCTAACTCCATGGTAATCCAAGAAGTAATCGCTGCTACCACCAGTCGTTTATACAGGCTGACTGGATGTCAGATTTCTGATAGCATATGGATTTCAGGAGTGCGGTTTGCAGAACAAAAGGAACAAAACTATTACATTTTATATTTAATCCAGAATGATAGGTAGTATTAATAAAAAATATACAAAAGATTTTACAAAGAGCTCAAAATAATACAGTGTATACAGTTACATAAAAATAAAAGGATAAACAAAGCAACTTACAATGCTGTTCACAGAGATGGCTCTGCTTAGTGAAGGAGAGCACGTAGATTGAAACAAATTGGGGCTTATAGGCAGGTATCACAACTGTGAAAAACTGTGCATATTTTAACTACCGGTAATTAGTCCGGAAGGTGAAAATGTATGTTTCATTAATATTGGATCTATATAATCCCCAATATTCATAACTTTCCACCGGTACCCTCGTGTTTAGCTGCATATGTTCCATTTCCTTTACAGGGGACAAAAGTTATCTCTGTGTTAGATTTCTTGCTTCTCTTACTTCATGTCCATTCCCCCAATATGTATCCTGCCTTAATTATGTGACCACAATAGGGAGTCTGGGCTTCAGAAGGAGTTTTAATTAGATTTGTCACTTGTCAGCTATACGTAATTTCTTTATTTCCCATATTAGAATTAGAATGTCAGCTCTTTTTCCTACTGGAAATTCTGTGTGAGAGGAGGGGGGTGAATGCCCCCTCACTGGAGTTGTGTTATGGACTTTAATGTTTTCTGTGACATACAGTAATAAAGCTATATAACATGAGACTGACACACTGGAACGACACCTTCTCTGTATCAGAGGTTATTAGTGACATTGGCTTCTCTGCAGGTAACAGCGGCTGCTTCTTCGCTGACTCCTCTCATACAGTCTTATATTTCGTCCTCTCCCTTTACTCCCCGGTACCAGCTCCTTAATTGGTAATTTACAGACTGAAGACGCCATCTGGTGAGAGTCGCTGATTTCTCAGAAACAGGAAGATTCTAGAAAAGGTGGCTTTTTTATATGTAAATGTGGCTGAAAGGTCTGCGCCAAAACCGCCACCTAAGTACCCGCGCCGCTCTGCCCTGTGCGGGTGCATGGACTTTATTATGCAGAATTCCGCAATAACTCATCAGATAGTGACCAGACCCCGGGCGCCGCTGATCCTCACCACTGACTACAAGGGGGAAGGTGAGGAGGCAGGTCTGTGTAGTTAATCCAGACAAAGAATGAGAAGACAATGAAGATTTATTATACTATGCTTCATAATACACCTCAGCTGCTGCAGAACCTCATAATACTCAGCTGCTGCAGAACCTCATATTACTCCTCAGCTGCTGCAGAACCTTTTAATACACTGCTCAGCTGCTGCAGAACCTCCTAATACACCTCAGCTGATGATTGATGATGATGATGATGATGGTGATGATTATTATGTTGATCATGTTGGAGGTGGTGTTGATAATTATGGTGATAATGATGATGGTGAATGATGGTAATGGGGATGATGATGATTACGATGTTCATAATAATGGTGATTATGGTGATGATTGTGCTTTTGATGATGGTATTGATGATGTTGACAGTGATGATGGTGATAATGATGTTTATGGTGATGATGTTGATCATGATGATGATAATGGTTATGGTGATGTTGATGATCTTGATGATGATGATGTTGATGATGATGGTGATAATGATCATGATGATCTTGATGATGATCGTGGTGATGAGGTCGTCGCTCTGCTCCTCCTGAGATCACCACTGCAGGGGATTTTACATTTGCCTTCTTCATTAATCCCAGCTCTGCTACATCCAGGCATGTTCTTCTCCCCTATGGAATTCCCTCAGATTAATCAATCGTCGACTCATTATTTCGCAGGACGTTCCTGGGGCCGAGGAAGAATATTAATTGGATTGTAACACTGTACCTTGGCGAGCTTACTTCTTGTTAGCCCCTCTATAAATGGCTCTCCGCTGATCTCCCTCCTATCTCGCTCCGGCAGCATTAGAACTCTCTCGAGGAGCTTCATTACCTCTAGTGAGGGATGGTGTGGGCAGATGTAGCAGAGCTGATGAGGCCACATAAATACCTTGACAAATGTGAACTCATCTTTTTGTTCCTACATCAGGACCTCACATCTTACAGTCCCCCATTCTGGTGCCAAAGGCTGTATGACAGTAAAATGGGACCCCATAACAAAGCGGAAGGGGATCTAACCCACCATGACTGCCAAGTAATTCTGGACAAGGGTCTCCTCCTTTTCTTGGTTTGGTGTTTTGCATTTTGTGTCATTTGTCCCTTCGGTTCCCTCCTGAAAGATCCAGTATGATCATTCAGACTAGAAACCTTGAAATAAAGAAAACCATAAAATAGCACCCATAGGTGCCACCTCCGCCCCCAAGGAGGAACAACTACGGAGAGAAGAAGATGCCAAAGAGAAGTGAGTGGAAGTCAGGACAAGGTCCAGGTAGGACGGGATGTCGAGACTGACCCTAAGAATTGTACAGTCTGCTGAATCTGGGATGCACAACATGACAGTAAGGTTAATAAAATAACTTTCATTACAAAATCTTCTGTTATACTCACATTAGTTGATGCAAAAATGAGTACACCCCACATCATTACTACTATATCCAGTATTGTTAAGGAAAACACCAAGCCTTCTAGGTCTGGAATGAACAAGTTGGTGACATACTGCAACATCGATCTTTTCATTCTTCAGAAAGAGCTCTTCTAGAGCCTGGATGCTGGATGGAGAATGATGACAACTTGTCTCTCCAGAATTCACCAGGTGTGTTTTGTATGACTGTCCTATTGGAAAAGTGCTTGTCTACCAAGGTCATGGCATGATGGAGGCATCTTCTCTGTCACTACAGAGTAATACACCTGTGAATTCATGATCCCATCAATGACATGTAGCCCACGACACCAGCAACTCATATGCCCCCACATAAGGACACGGACACCACCATGTCTCACTGTAGGCACCAGGAATTTTTCTTGGTACTCTTCATCTTTGAGACATCATACAGTTTTGAAACCATCAGTTTCAAAATACTTTCTCTTGGTCTCATCGCTCCAGAGTATAGAGTCCCAGTATATTCATATTTTTCAGCATGGGCCCTGGCATATTGTAGGTGTTTCTTGGGGCGGGGAATAGACTTTAGGAGAGGCTTCCTTCATGGATATCACCCATGCAGTTCCTCTGTAGTGTACGCCATATTGTGTCATGATAAATACTCACCCGGTTTGGCTTTCTACTTCTTTAGCTAACTGCAGTGAACTTGCCTGTACATGACCCTTGCCATCAGATGACGCTCCTGTTTAGGTGGTAACTTCCGTGGTCGCCTGCACATGTCTGTGAGATGGAGTTGCAGTTCCATTTTTGTTATATTTTTCTATCACTTTTGCTCCAGTATTTGACTTAAAAAGTTTAGTTGTTCCTGTTACAGCCTTCACCTTACTTGGGCAATAAAATGATTTTATTTCTCAGGTGTTGTGACATTTCTCTTCCCTGTGGTGCTATTGCTGTCAACATGAAATGGGAAAGCGTTTTCTTTTTGTGTGTGCAAAATAACAAGTCGTGTTTGCAATCAATGGCTGACATTTGTTGGAGTATTTTGTAGTATGGTAGAATATGGGGGTTCTGAAGGGAAATTTATTTGACAAATCTGTTGGGGTGTACTCATATATGCGAAGCCCTGTATGTAGCTAGGCGGTGGGCATTTCCTCCCGGTAGTTTATCATTATATAGAGACACCCTATGGTGTCATATGGAGTGCCCAATGCTATATTTTGGATGGTATAGTTCATACACATATCGACTCCATAGTACATTGGTTATGGATGCACCATATGGCGCTACATTGTTGCAGATGTAGTTTCACCCAACTAGTATATTGTTTAAGGGAGAATACTGCCATACTTATTGCATCACGAAGGCACCTTAGGGTATCATACACTATGCCTAAGATGCATTATGAATCAGTAGTGATCCCATTGAGGCATCCTACGACCCCACGTGGAGAACCTAATCATGTTGCCTAATAATTGGCCTTATAGAAAGGCTCCATATTCAGTTACTCCCTCATATAGGTTCTGTGCGCCACATGCATGATACAATCTTCACCATGGACTAAATTCATTCATGAGATGATCCAGAAAGAACAAATGTGCCTTTCCTTCCTCTAGTCCTCACGTCTGACTTCTCCTTGAATTTCTTTCCAGACGGACCCATGGCCCCCGCCCCGACCGTGTTTATTGCTTTCCGTCGGGTTAATGTCTCCTGATCTGAGCCTCCATCTCCGGCTTCTGTCCACGTAACGCAAATATTTGAAATGACTGAACCGTAATGATGGACTACCTGCAGACGTCCTGAAATACTAAGCACGTCCAGCGCTCATCCATCTCCCCGACACTTTTATTGAATCAAATAAAGAGATACTGGATCTTATAATCCTGTTACCGTCCTGGTGTGAAGGCTGCCGCAGGTTCATTGAAATCGCAGAACCTGGGTAATAACTCTTACCGGAGAGCACAGGACAGGTCTCCATCCACAAAGTTAGCTTTCCTACTGTCTAGGGAATTGGGACATATCTGGAAAGGGATGTAAATCTGATAAGTATCACAATTTCAATGGTGTTAGTATTGGGAGTCTTTTTTTCAACATCTATGATATATTGCAGATTTCAGCTCCGGATGCTCTGAAGCAGGTAATGCAGGCAGTTTTTTAAACGTTTGCTCTCCTCTAAACCTATTTCTAATTTTACGGTCATATTTCCAGTCCTGTGCCCAAAGCGAGAGTGATAATAGATACATTTATTCTTCCCACAATGTTTAGAGTTGATAAAATCCATGGTAGGGTCACAGTGCTGTCACCTGGTGATACTCAAAAAAGGCAGATCAGTAGAGATGAACGGATGCAATCAAGCCAAATCAAATTCACCTCCATGTTGTATTAGAAAGGGATTAAAAAAAGGAGTATCATGACTTCGGGTCCCTCGCCATACCTGTTCTGTTACTGCCCGTCCTGTTTTGCTTAACTTCTGCTGTCTTCCTTCTTTCCGAGTCTTCCATTCACTTGGCTCTACACCACCACATCATGCAGTAAGTGACCGCATGTCATGCAAAGTAGATCAATAATGTTCATTGTGTCCCACGTGACAGTGCTGGACCTAGTGAATGGAAGACACAAACAGAACGAAGACCTGTGGTAGTGGAACAAATTTTTTTATACTTCTTCCAGCCAATTCAGTTTGAATCAAATTCCCCCACATCTAAATTGAGCAATTTGGACCAAATGTGAAGAGATTGGCTCAACTCTATCGACAAGCAGCACACTTACCAACTCTCGAAGAAGGTGGCTTCCGGAAAAAATGAGACCCTTTGGACTCTCAAAAGAGTTGGTAAATATTCCAGGATCTGTTGAATCCTTCTGAGGCCTTCTAGAAAACAGAACTCTGGTAACTATTTTAGATATGTCGTGGAAAGAGGTGAAGGAGAAGGGGAGCTGTAGAAAAAATATGGAAGGGAATGGTAGATGTTATGATCCTAGTGGTAGAGGATCTCAGAAGTTCAAGCTAAGTCCGCAAACACAAAAACCAGCTCATAGGGAGGTGGTAACTTGGCTGACCGTATATCTGATTCTAGCACAACAACTAGAAGTAGCCGGGGAACGTACCTACGTTGATTCTAGACATCTCGCACCAGCCGGAGAACTAACTAACCCTTTAAGAGAAAATAAGACCTCACTTGCCTCAAGAGAAAGGACCCCAAAGTTATGATACAAGCCCCCAACAAATAATAACGGTGAGGTAAGAAGAAAAGACAAACGTAAGTATGAACTAGATTTAGCAAAGAGAGGCCCACTAATTAATAGCAGAAAATAGGAAGAGAACTTATGCGGTCAGCAAAAACCCTACAAAAATATCCACGCTGAATATCCAAGAACCCCCGCACCAACTAACGGTGTGGGGGGAGAATATCAGCCCCCTAGAGCTTCCAGCAAAAATCAGGAATCACATTGTAACAAGCTGGAACAAAATAGCAGAAATGCGAATAATCAAAAATAAGAAAGCAGGACTTAGCTTATCTTGCAAAAAGCAGGAGACCAGGAGACAGGAGCAAACAGACATAGACTGACTACATCGATTCCAGGCACTAGACTGAGTTTCCAGGAAGTCTAAATAGGAACACCCAAGGCCTAACGAACCAGGTGGGTACCAACCTGGAGAAAGACAATCCAAGTGTAATACCGCTAGTGATCACAAGAGGGAGCCAAGAAATACAGTTCACAACAGTACCCCCCCTTTAAGGAGGGGTCACCGAACCCTCACCAAGACCACCAGGGCGATCAGGATGAGCAGCGTGAAAGGCACAAACCAAATCGGCCGCATGAACATCAGAGGCGACCACCCAGGAATTATCCTCCTGACCATAGCCCTTCCATTTGACCAGATACTGAAGCCTCCGTCTAGAGAGATAAGAATCCAAGATCTTCTCCACCACGTACTCCAACTCGCCCTCAACCAAGACCGGAGCAGGAGGGTCAACAGCAGGAACCACAGGCACAACGTACCGCCGCAACAAAGACCTATGGAACACATTGTGAATGGCAAACGACACCGGAAGATCCAAACGAAAAGACACCGGATTATAGCCCGGTTCACTATGTATTGATTTAGGCCTTCGCCGGAATTTTTTGGAGAGTCTGAAAACTATACATTTTTGGAAAGGTTATAGTATAAGCAATACGAAAAACAATGTTTCCATTTGCCCCGAGTCCCACGTGACCGCCATATTGGATTTTACAAAATGGCTGACGTAAAACCAATTTTCGTTAATATCTCAGCTTATAAATAACATAAAAATAAAATTTGACAGCTAAACATACATTTTAGGGCTAAGAAATGCAATATTACTAGTTGCAGATGTGTTTTAGATATTTACTACAGCAGTTTTTTATAATTAATTAGTATTGACATAATAATACATAATGACAGGAATCACATGTTTTTTTTTTCTTTTATTACAGGAGTTGAACATGACAGACAAACCACAAGCTACTGAAGTCACTTGTGAAGGTGAGGCACCTATCAACTGGAAGCTATGTATGCTCTGTCAGTCTTCCAATGGCAATGAGAAGTTGGTGCAAAATCCTCGGATACAGTCTTACCAGCGCGTTTTGGACATAGTAGCAGAGAGGGCAAGTTTACAAGATGGCAACTATGTTGATATCCATCGACGGATTAGCAACAGGAAAGACACAATCGCTACACATCAGGCAGTCTACCATCGAAGTTGTTACACAAATGCAATTAACAACGACCAAATACAACGAGCCCGGGACCGTTATGCACATGCATTAGCTACTGGTAGCCACATTACCAAGAAACGAGGATTAAAAAGAGGACGTGCTGAAATGGACGAATCAGGTTCATTAACATCTGACTCTTCATCACCATTCACGAGGTCACATACATGGCCACTGGATAAGGAAAAATGTTTCTTTTGTCAGAACGATGAGAATGAGAAGCTTTATAATGTGAGGACAGTCAACGCAGGGAAATCGTTGAAACAAGCTATTGAAACATCAGATAATTTAACACTGAAAACAAGACTGAACACATGCATTGCACCAGCTCAGCAAGCTCTTCTTTGCATTTGACCGGATGAAATACAAGCGATTGTGGCCAAGGTATATCACGGACATGCATGACCTTAAAATAAATCACCCTCAAACATGGGAAGAAATGAAAGCGGGTAACATTTCAGTCACGAAAAGTGCTATCCCATTTGTATCCATTGGGGTGGACCATGCATGCGAGCATCTGAACAAGCTGATGAAAATCCATGCTGGCATAGTCGGCATCTCGAACAATGCCAATGCTCGTCAGAGATTCTTCATGGCCACACCTGAACTCTCCCGAGTTGTCAAAGAATATACCAGACAGTTTGATTTAGAACGTGACAAAACCAGAGAGCATCACGATCTTGGGCCAAGTGCAGTCAAGAAGTGTCATCATGTTATTGACAAGATTAAGGAAGCAATTTTGAAACATGGCAACCCATTTGCTGTTGTAGGTGACAAGTTGCACAATGTAATCACCCATGCCTACATCCCTGATGAGTACGTAAAAATGATCCTGAATGCAGATGAGACAGGTCAAAAGCTGTATGAAGACTATGTGTTGGCGCGAATCAATGGGGATGTTAGCCTATGGGCACCAGTAAAGAAGGAGAACAACAGGATGTTCATGTCGGCAAACAAGAAAACCACAGTAAAACTCCGAGACAAGACTGTTGATCTTAAGGAGACCAAGGACTTGTATGGAAGAATGATGGTTTTGGCAAGGTCCAACAGAGACATAAACCAGAAAGTGGCCATTGGGAACTACGAATTCACTCTGACCCCAAGAGCCTTTTTTGCTCCAGATGGTACAATGTTACCATGCCATGACAAATCAAAACTGATCAGTCTCCTTAACAAGTTGGTTATAGTAGAAACTCCACAGAAAGATCTGCAGCCAGAAGATAGGATGGACACAAGATCAGATGCTCCAAGTCGCAAGATAGCCCTGGTAGATGGAATGGTTCTTCTGCAAAAGATGGCCAAGAAACCGGCAACACTAGTGACAGTCAAAGATCTCAGTTACTGCTTCAATGACAGGCTTATGTCTCTCACAGAAAATTACGATGAAATAATCCTTGTGTTTGATACGTATAGGGAAAATTCTCTCAAGGATGCTACCAGGGATAAAAGAAGAAAAGGAAAGGCACCAATTCAGTACCAGGTCAGAGATGAAACAAACATTAATCATATTCCAATGAACAGGTTCCTTTCACATGACAAGACAAAGGCTGACCTGACCAACTATCTTGCTGCAAAGACTCTAGAGTTCAACAGTTCATCACAAAAACTGGTCATCACTTGTTCTTCAGGGTGTACCAGGAGCAACAAAAACTTAGTTTTCGACGACAACAATCACGAAGAAGCAGACACACTGTTGATCTACCAAGCTGTCTTGGCAACACAACGAAACCCACCGGATGCAAGGATGGTTTTCTTCTCCCCTGATACCGATGTACTGGTGTTGGTCATAGCTAACTATGACCTCATGCTGAAGAATACATCGATTTCAATGGTCTCTGGGATGATCGAGATAGAGCCAATAAGGCGAGTCATAGGGGCAGACAGAGCAAAGGCTTTGACAGCCTTCCATGCATTCACTGGTGCTGACACAACTGGAAGGTTCTCTCGAATTGGCAAAGCAATCTGGCTGCAAGCTTACATGAACGCAACACCAGATGTAATCAGTTCTCTGCAGATGCTTTCGACTGAAAAAGAAGTGAGCGAAACTATGTTGTCAACTCTTGCTACCTTCGTATGTTTTGCTTACTCTCCAAAAGGCATTTTTATTAAGAATATTCCCGAACTGCGATGGCATCTATTTTGCAAGCATATGGCAGAAAGTGACAGGTTACCTCCTACACTCGGAGCTCTAAAACAACATGTCCTCAGAGTCCATATCCAAGCCAGAGTGTGGGGACAAGCTAACATTGCTTTGCAGGATTCTCAGCTGGATCCCGAGAAGAATGGCTATCACAAAGGGTTGGATGGACAGTTGAAACCAACCATGACAGATGTTCTTCCAGCTCCAAAAGCAATAATCGAGATGATTAGTTGTCAATGCAAACATGACTGTTCTTCTTCAAGGTGTTCGTGCCGAAAAAATAACTTATCCTGTACCGATCTTTGTCAGTGTGACAGCGAGTGTATGAATGACGAGGACACTCAGACCAAATATGAAACTGATGATGACAGTGATGGTGGCGATATGTAAAGACACTCTGGTTGTTCAAAAGTTAAAAACATTAACTCTCTGCTTTTCGAGTTCGAAAATTTGTTCAAATATAAACCGATACAATTTGTAGTCGTATATAGAGTATTTATTTGGATACCACTGCATTTCTTAGTACTCAAAATGTATGTTTAGCTGTCAAAATTTAAGTTTTACGTTACTTACAAGCTGAGATATTAACGAAAATCGATGTAAATCAGCCATTTTGTAAAATCCAAGATGGCGGCCACTTAGGACTCGGGGCAAATGGAAACATTGTTTTTCTTATTGCTTATACCATAGCCTTTCCAAAAATGTACATATTTGAAACTCTCCAGAAAATTCCGGCGAAATTACATAGTGAACCGGACTATTAAGGACTTCCAAAATTTTATAAGGACCAATAAAGCGAGGCTTAAACTTAGGAGAGGAAACCTTCAGAGGGACATACCGAGAAGACAACCAAACCAAATCCCCAACACAAAGTCGGGGACCCACACCGCGGCGGCGGTTGGCAAAACGCTGAGCCTTCTCCTGTGACAATTTCAAGTTGTCCACCACATGATTCCAAATCCGCTGCAACCTATCCACCACGGAATCCACCCCAGGACAGTCAGACGACTCAACATGACCCGAGGAAAAACGAGGATGAAAACCAGAGTTGCAGAAAAATGGCGAAACCAAAGTAGCGGAACTAGCCCGATTATTGAGGGCAAACTCAGCCAATGGCAAGAAGGTCACCCAATCGTCCTGATCCGCAGAAACGAAACATCTCAAATAAGCCTCCAGCGTCTGATTAGTTCGCTCAGTTTGGCCATTAGTCTGAGGATGAAAGGCAGATGAGAACGACAAATCAATGCCCATCTTAGTACAAAAAGATCGCCAGAACCTGGACACAAACTGGGATCCTCTGTCAGACACGATATTCTCAGGAATGCCATGCAAACGAACCACATTCTGAAAGAACAACGGAACCAGATCGGAAGAGGAAGGCAACTTAGGCAAGGGCACCAAATGGACCATCTTGGAAAAGCGATCACACACCACCCAGATGACAGACATTCCTTGGGACACCGGAAGATCTGAAATGAAATCCATGGAAATGTGTGTCCATGGCCTCTTCGGGACGGGCAAGGGCAAAAGCAACCCGCTGGCACGAGAACAGCAAGGCTTAGCCCGAGCACAAATCCCACAGGACTGCACAAAAGAACGCACATCCCGCGACAAGGAAGGCCACCAAAAGGACCTAGCTACCAAATCTCTGGTACCAAAAATCCCAGGATGCCCTGCCAACACTGAGGAATGAACCTCGGAGATAACTCTGCTGGTCCATTTATCAGGAACAAACAGTCTATCAGGTGGGCAAGGGTCAGGTCTACCAGCCTGAAATCTCTGCAACACACGTCGCAAATCAGGAGAGATGGCCGACAAGATTACTCCCTCTTTAAGAATACCAGCTGGCTCTGAGACTCCCGGAGAGTCAGGCACAAAACTCCTAGAAAGAGCATCAGCCTTCACATTCTTCGAACCAGGCAGGTATGAGACCACAAAGTCAAAACGGGAGAAAAACAGCGACCAACGAGCCTGTCTTGGCTTCAAGCGCTTAGCAGACTCGGGATACATCAAATTTTTGTGATCAGTCAAGACCACCACACGATGCTTAGCTCCCTCGAGCCAATGACGCCACTCCTCAAATGCCCACTTCATGGCCAACAACTCCCGATTACCGACATCATAGTTCCGCTCCGCAGGTGAAAATTTCCTAGAAAAAAAAGCACAAGGTCTCATCACAGAGCAACCAGGGCCTTTCTGCGACAAAACAGCCCCTGCACCGATCTCAGAAGCGTCCACTTCAACCTTAAAGGGAAGTGAGACATCAGGCTGGCACAAAACAGACGCCGAAGTAAACCGGCGCTTCAGCTCCCAGAAAGCCTCCACGGCTGCCGGAGCCCAATTAGCCACATCAGAACCTTTCTTGGTCATATCCGTCAAAGGTTTAACAACGCTAGAGAAATTAGCAATAAAACGACGGTAGAAATTAGCAAAACCCAAGAACTTCTGAAGACTCTTAACAGAAGTGGGTTGAGTCCAATCATGAATAGCTCGGACCTTGACTGGGTCCATCTCCACTGTAGAAGGGGAGAAAATGAAACCCAGAAAGGAAACCTTCTGCACTCCAAAGAGACACTTTGAGCCCTTCACAAACAAAGCATTATCACGCAAAACCTGAAACACCATCCTGACTTGCTTTACATGAGAATCCCAATCATCAGAAAAAACCAGAATATCATCCAGATAAACAATCATAAATTTATCTAGATACTTCCGGAAGATGTCATGCATAAAGGACTGAAACACTGAAGGAGCATTAGAGAGCCCAAAAGGCATCACCAAGTACTCAAAATGACCTTCGGGCGTATTAAACGCAGTTTTCCATTCATCTCCCTGCTTAATGCGCACAAGGTTGTACGCACCACGAAGATCTATCCTGGTGAACCACTTGGCACCCTTAATCCGAGCAAACAAGTCCGACAATAGTGGCAAAGGATACTGAAATTTGACCGTGATTTTATTCAGAAGCCGATAGTCTATACAAGGTCTCAAAGACCCGTCTTTTTTGGCTACAAAAAAGAATCCCGCACCAAGAGGGGAAGAGGATGGACAAATATGTCCTTTCTCCAAAGACTCCTTTATATAAGAACGCATTGCGGCATGTTCAGGTACAGATAGATTAAATAATTGTCCCTTAGGAAATTTACTACCAGGAATCAAATCTATAGCGCAGTCACAGTCCCTATGAGGAGGAAGGGCACTGGACCTGGACTCACTAAATACATCCTGATAGTCCAACAAATACTCCGGAACTTCAGAAGGAGTAGAAGAAGCAATAGACACCGACGGGGAATCGCAATGAATTCCCTGACAACCCCAACTTGACACAGACATAGCCTTCCAATCCAAGACTGGATTATGGGTCAGCAACCATGGCAGACCCAAAACGACCAAATCATGCATTTTATGCAGAACAAGAAAACGAATCACCTCCCGATGTTCAGGAGTCATGCACATGGTCACTTGTGTCCAATACTGCGGTTTATTCTCCGCCAATGGCGTAGCATCAATTCCTCTAAGAGGAATGGGATTTTTTAAAGGCTCCAGGACAAAACCACAGCGCTTGGCAAACGACAAGTCCATAAGACTCAGGGCTGCACCTGAATCCACAAATGCCATAACAGGGTAGGAAGACAATGAGCAAATTAGAGTTACAGACAAAATAAACTTAGGATGCAAATTACCAATGGTGACAAGACTAACCATCTTTGTTAGGCGTTTAGAGCATGCTGAGATAACATGTGTAGAATCACCACAGTAAAAACACAACCCATTCTGACGTCTATGATTTTGTCGTTCAGTTCTAGTCTGAATTCTATCACATAACATTGAGTCAGGTGTCCGTTCAGACAACACCACCAGAGGATTAGCAGATTTGCGCTCCCGCAAACGCCGATCTATCTGAATGGCCAGAGCCATAGAATCACTCAGACTTGTAGGAATGGTAAAACCCACCATCACATTCTTAATGGCTTCAGAAAGACCATGTCTGAAATTTGCGGCCAGAGCACACTCATTCCATTGAGTGAGCACGGACCATTTCCGAAATTTTTGGCAATACACTTCAGCCTCATCCTGGCCCTGAGAGATAGTCAGCAACGCTTTTTCTGCCTGAATTTCAAGATTGGGCTCCTCATAAAGCAATCCGAGCGCCAGAAAAAACGCATCAATATTTGCCAATGCCGGATCTCCTGGCGCCAATGAAAAAGCCCAATCCTGAGGGTCGCCACGCAAGAAAGAGATAACAATTTTAACTTGCTGAGCAGAGTCTCCAGACGAACGAGGTCTCAAAGATAGAAACAATTTACAATTATTCCTAAAATTCCTAAATTTAAATCGATCACCAGAGAAAAGCTCAGGAATAGGTATCTTAGGCTCTGACATAGGAGTACTAGTAACAAAATCCTGAATGCCCTGCACTCGTGCAGCAAGCTGATCCACACTAGTAATCAGAGTCTGAACATTCATGTCTGCAGCAGAGCTTCAAGCCACTCAAAGGAAAAAGGGGAAGAAAAAAAAACAAAAAAAAAAACTCTGAACTTCTTTTCTTTTAATCCCGCTTCTGCAATGCATTAAATATTCACTTTAGGCCTGGAATACTGTTATGATCCTAGTGGTAGAGGATCTCAGAAGTTCAAGCTAAGTCCGCAAACACAAAAACCAGCTCATAGGGAGGTGGTAACTTGGCTGACCGAATATCTGATCCTAACACAACAACTAACAGTAGCCGGGGAACGTACCTACGTTGATTCTAGACGTCTCGCACCAGCCGGAGAACTAACTAACCCTTTAAGAGAAAATAAGACCTCACTTGCCTCAAGAGAAAGGACCCCAAAGTTATGATACAAGCCCCCAACAAATAATAACGGTGAGGTAAGAAGAAAAGACAAACGTAAGTATGAACTAGATTTAGCAAAGAGAGGCCCACTAATTAATAGCAGAAAATAGGAAGAGAACTTATGCGGTCAGCAAAAACCCTACAAAAATATCCACGTTGAATATCCAAGAACCCCCGCACCGACTAACGGTGTGGGGGGAGAATATCAGCCCCCTAGAGCTTCCAGCAAAAATCAGGAATCACATTGTAACAAGCTGGAACAAAATAGCAGAAATGCGAATAATCAAAAATAAGAAAGCAGGACTTAGCTTATCTTGCAAAAAGCAGGAGACCAGGAGACAGGAGCAAACAGACATAGACTGACTACATCGATTCCAGGCACTAGACTGAGTTTCCAGGAAGTCTAAATAGGAACACCCAAGGCCTAACGAACCAGGTGGGTACCAACCTGGAGAAAGACAATCCAAGTGTAATACCGCTAGTGATCACAAGAGGGAGCCAAGAAATACAGTTCACAACAGGAAGAGTGTGGAGTAGCATAGTAGAGTGTGAAGGGGCACAGTGAAGTGGGGGGTATAGTAGCGTGTGGAAGGGCATGGTACAGTATGCAGGGACCTAGTAATGTGTGGAGGAACATGGTAGAGTGTGAAAGGGCATGGTGGAGTGTGGAACAGTATGGTAGAGTGTGAAAAGGCATGGTACAGTATGGAAGTGAATGGTAGAGCATGAAAGGACATGGTAAAGTGTGGGAGAGCATAGTAGAGTGTGGAAGGGAATAGTAGAGTGTGAAAGGACATGGTAAAATGTGCATGGTCATAGTAGTCTGTGGAGGGGCATGGTAGAGTGTGGCAGGCCATGGTGGAGTGTGAAACGGTATGGTAGAGTGTGGATGGGGCATGGTACAGTGCAAAAGGGTATGGTATAATGCTAAAATCATGGTAGAGTGTGGAAGGCAATGGTAGAGTGAGCAAGGGTATGGTAGAGTGTGGAACGGTATGGTAGAGTGTGAAAGGTAATGGTAGAGTGTGGAAGGGTATGGTAGAGTGAGAAAGGGAATGGTAGAGTGTGGAAGGGTATGGTAGAGTGCGGAAGGCCATGGTAGAGTGAGAAAGGGAATGGTAGAGTTTGAAAGGACATGGTAGAGTGTGGAAGGACATAGTAGAGTGAGAAAGGGAATGGTAGAGTGTGGAAGGGTATGGTAGGGTATGGAAGGGTATGGTGGAGTGTGAAAGGACATGGTAGAGTGTGAAAGGACATGGTAGAGTGTGAAAGGACATGGTAGAGTGAGAAAGGACATGGTAGCATGTGAAAGGGAATGGTAGAGTGTGAAAGGGAATAGTAGAGTGTGAAAGGACATAGTAGAGTGAGAAAGGACATGGTAGAGTGTGAAAGGACATGGTAGAGTGAGAAAGGACATGGTAGGGGGTGGAAGGGTATGGTAGAGTGTGGAAGGACATGGTAGAGTGAGAAAGGGAATGGTAGAGTGTGAAAGGACATGGTAGGGGGTGGAAGGGTATGGTAGAGTGAGAAAGGGAATGTTAGAGTGTGAAATTACATGGTAGAGTGTGAAAGGACATGGTAGAGTGTGGAAGGGTATGGTAGAGTGTGGAAGGGCAAGGTAGAGTGTGGATGGGTATGGTAGAGTGTGGAAGGGCAAGGTAGAGTGTGGAAGGGTATGGTAGACTGTGAAAGGACATGTTAGTGTGTGGAGGAGCATTCTAGAGTGTTAAAAGGCAAGGTAGAGTGTGGAAGGATATACTAGCTTGTAGAAGAGTGTGAATGGGCAAAAAAACAAAAACATGAAAGTGAAGTGGGAATAGGTAATGGACCAGTAAATGTTTCTCATGAGAATGACGCTCAAGAAAGATATTGCTGCTGATTTATCGAGTTTCTGCACCAGAATTCAATAACTTTAATGACTTGCACCGTGCTTCTCATGTGTTCTAGAAACTTTCTTCCAATTAGAGGTTGTGGCCTCACTGAATAGGGATGTGGCTTATTGGAAAAAAGTGTTTGGCTTCACGTGCGACACTGCGCTACAAAATGCACCAGAATTGTAGCGCACATTCCTGGCACCAAGTAAACCAACTAATAGGTGGAGTAAACTTCAGACTGGACAGTTACAATTAGTCAGATTTATCAGACACTTTTGACAAATTTGGTTCATTTTAGGATTTTCTACTTTACATTTGCGCCGCTCCAAAATTAGACCATATTGATAAACCTGCCCCATCGAGTTGGTTTCGCCATGTTTAAGTGTTCTTTTTGCTGTTTTCAATGTACGTTTCCTCGTCTGTAACTTTTGCCCCCAAATAATCGTCTCTTCTCGTTCCCACTGACAGAATACGCCTCTCTGTTTTGCAACATCCGCAAATGACTTCTTTCAAGACTGAGCGGTCGAGGTCAGCGGCGGCCTCTTGACACCGTCCCGAGCCATCAATAGCTCTAATAAGTATGATCATGTCATCGCTGTTGACTCCTTGTCTTATTTTAAACGTCTCAGCTGCTTTTCCGCTGCATTAAAACGATCAACGTCAGTGTCCTCTTCATACTGTGCCTTGACCGGTGTGTTATTATGTTGTCACTGTTGCTCGTCATCCCCCGCCGGACTCTGCTGGATAACAACATTTAGCACGTATTTTCATTACTTAGTGTGTGATTTTGTTTTAGATTTTTTCTCCCTAGTTTATGACAGGCTCTTTGTACTGAAGCTCCTCAGACCTCCGGCATAAGTAGTTGTCCATAATGAGGTTTTTAACTGATGAGGTCTAATAGGGCTGGAACAATTGTACCAAATTGGTCATATCTAGAATAATGTTTATAGTGTTTGACAGTGAATCTAGGTGCAGCATTGGCCATTGAGACAAGTAAGACGGTGCCCATCAACCTTCAATGGCTGTCGATTACACATTCTTATGGCTGATAGGTATTCTTCTCACCCAACCCCCATGGAATGAATGTTCGGTTCAGCAGAGCAGACGTGTTAGTGCAGCGCCCCAGAGTCCTGGTCGTTGCAGTACTGTGGCTCCGCCACTATGGGGAGCCATGGTGCGTCCGATGGCACTGAAGGAGTTCATCTGACCAGGTATCACAGACACCAATACATTTCACAGCCGGGCCTCCGGGGGGAGCTAAGGGTTCTATTCATTAGGCCACTCCCCACCATGGTGGGTAAACTGGGGGTCAGGCAGGAAGTTAGATCAGAAAGCTGACTGGATTGGACGAAGCAACACCTAGTGGCAGAGGGTGTTGTAGGGGAAGATACAGTAGGGTCTCTGTCAGGGGTGGGATCCTGACAGAGGCTTGGCAACGAGAACGAACGTAACGGGACCGTGCCTGCTCCGGGTAGCGGCGGTGCCCAAGAAAGGATTAGAAGAGAGATAGATTGTGCTGAGTGAGAAACGGGATCACGCAAAAAGGAGAAATACCAGTAGGAGTCGTGCTGTAAGATCGAAGCAACATTCTACTGAGGCGCACTACCGGTGGCCGGAACGCCGAGGGAGTAGAATAACATTCAGCTTCAAGCAATACTCCAAACAGCGGCAGGGCAGTCAGTCTCAGGCGGGCTGTCTAACTCAAATCACCTATGAAGTCTTGGGAGGCAATTGCGGGAGAGGGGCGTCTCTAGGGTCCCGGAAGAACTCCAGGCCTATCCGACAAACGGGTGCCGTTCTAACTGTAATATCAGGAAGGGACGGAAGATTAGCAGAACATCATCTAATCGAGTTGTGAGGGAACATCAGAAACAGACACAACAGTTGTGGGGTACTTTCCGTAAGCACAGCAGGGAAGGACTACAACACAGCGCTAGGGGGAAGGCACAGATTTCCTCCTGTGAAGAGAACTCTGGAAGTGCCATTGGACCGGCCGGACTTGCGCAGCCTGGTGAACCGTATTCTGGGCTGAGGACTCAGAGATCTTCAGTAAAGAGGTAAAGAGACTGCAACCTGGTGTCCTCGTTATTTACCACGACCTGCACCCCACAACTGCACCGTTACAACACCACTTATTTCACCGGACGTCCCCCACTGACAGACAGGGCCACGGACCGGGTCTAGCCACCGTGACAACCCCAGGACTGAGTACTAGAGGCCCGGCTCCGGGTACCCCTCGGCCCTGCGGCGGTGTGGGGGCGCTCCAAACTTGGCGTCACGAACAGGATCTACTTAAGCCTGAAGAATCAGGTCATGTGTGCCTTGGAACTGTGATTTACTGTGCTTGGACTGTACTTTATTGCAAAGACTGTGTATTGCCACTTGCCGCCAAAAGTTCCCGCCAAAACCGCCGTCATTACAGCGCTAAGAGGAGCGCAGGAGAAGAAGAAGGGCGTGGAAGTGGGCGTAGACAAGCTGGAGAGCGCGAAAGACAATGGCCGCCCAGTCTAAGTATTCCTGCCCCTTGAGGACGTGTCCGTCAGCAGCCGAGATCCGCCTCCTGATTCTCAATGGTGGGCGGAGACAGAGAAAACGAAACCGCCCACGAAGGAGAGAGCGGGAAAAGGACCAGGAAGAAGGAGCGAGCAACATGGAGGCCGCCATGGCCAGCCGCCCGGAGCCGGAGCATGGGGTCGGAGCTGAGGACTCCCCCAGCTACCCGGAGAGGCACCGCAGCCAGACCTCCACAGTTGACGCTGACCTCCTGCAGACCGGAGCGGACGGGCTGATCCATCAACCCCGGCGGATGCAGCTGAGCACTGAGGCCGGGTGGAAGAAGACCATCATCGGGAGCCTCGCCAGACGTCTGTCGGCAGCCTCGTCTGGTCCGGAGCAAGAAAGAAGTTCCAGCGCTCCGAAGCCAGAAAGCAAGGCCCTGCCGGAAAGCGAGGTACTGCAAGCAGAGATGACAGCGTCGCAGCACAAGGCCCTGCAACCAGCGCTACAGGCCGCAGTGGAGACGGAGCAGACCGGCACCGGAGGGACCGCATCTGAAGCAGGTATGAAGGACGACCCTGCCCTGACGACCGACACCACTCCAGCGACTGCTAGTGCCACAGCTGCTGACTCCGTTCCAGTGACTGATCTTGCAGCAGCCGCTACCTCTGCTGCAGCAAATGCCCCTACTCAAGCTGCGCAGACCTCCATCGCTGCGCATGATTTAACTGTACATGAGAGACGGATTAACGGCGTGTGTCCAGCACTAGGTGCAACCCTGGACTTCACCCTTCCCGGGCCAAGAGGGGTTAAGTGCCAGGTGCAGCCCTGGAAGCCGTCCAACTAAGCCTCGGAAACCTGAAACTGTAAATAGTTAACTGTTTATTTCCTTGCTGTTTTGCTGCTAAAACCCGTCCTGGGTTAACTCTTAAAGGGATCCCTTTGTTTACCCGGGATCCCTATTGCTTTTTATTTTTGCTTTCACTTTCATTTTTGCTTTTTTGTTCCACAATGTTATAAAAACTGCTGAATCATGAACAATGCATGATACCAACTGCTTGTAAATAGTTTGCACCTTCTTAAAGGTGCTCCCTACTGGTTCTATATGAAGAAAGGACACTTTGCGAAGATATTGGTTTTTTTTTTTTAAAACATCACTGGAGTCCTTATTGCAAACAGACTTGCAGCTTGAGCAGTTGCACTACCTCATAGAGACTTGGTCCCCTCTTAAAGGGGATGTTCACTGATGGTACTTAGAGAATGATGTTGCTCTAAAAAGAAAGTTAATGATGCTGCTGATATGTACAAGTTGTATGTAACTAAATTGTTGAAAGAAAGAAGTGTTTAATAATGTGTTCTGAGATAAAGTAATTATTGGAAAGATGCAGTAGACCCGTAGGGGTAGACATGAAGTCCTGCACAAGTGAAAGTTAGAAGAAAGACGCAGTAGACCCGTAGGGGTAGACATAGAGTTCTGCATGATTGCTAGTAAGAAAGTAATGATGGAAGTCAAGAAAATGTTGATAATGTTGATAAGAAAATGGGGATAGAAGGTAAACCCTGAGTCCTCCATAGAAAGTTAAGAAAGAGTTAGTAATGTGTTACAGAGGACAGAAAGTGAACCCGTAGGGGGTTAGGTAGTGAGTCCTCCTAGGAGCCATACGTAGATGGCTCAGTGCTTCTAAAACTGAAAGTAATGTTATGATCTGTACTGTGTATAGAAGTTGAAAAGGCAGTAGGCCCTGGCTGAACGGGGCGGTCCTATAACAGAAAGGAGAGGCAGTAGGTCTGGTGCCGATAGGACAGGCGGTCCTGCAGATCCAAAGTAGGAGAATGAGAAAGTTAAAATGCCTTATAATGTGATTATAAGAAGGTCTTTAGTGGATAAAGAGTGTATGTCCTTAAAGGCAAAGTTAAAATATTGTTCAATAATGTTTGCACTTAGTAGAATACCCGGTTGGGTAAGAAAAGTTAATTATAGCATGTTGCTATGATATTTTTGCCATGTTTGTAACGTTCAAGTGTCCTTACCTCCCATAAAGGGAAGCCTGTTCAAGTATACTTATTGTCATTGCACTTAACAAAATTGTATGTCTTTTTGCTAACTTGTATTGTTGTTTTCTTCCCAGTCCCGGAGTACTGTGTTTAACCAGGGGGGAGTGCAGCGCCCCAGAGTCCTGGTCGTTGCAGTACTGTGGCTCCGCCACTATGGGGAGCCATGGTGTGTCCGATGGCACTGAAGGAGTTCATCTGACCAGGTATCACAGACACCAATACATTTCACAGCCGGGCCTCCGGGGGGAGCTAAGGGTTCTATTCATTAGGCCACTCCCCACCATGGTGGGTAAACTGGGGGTCAGGCAGGAAGTTAGATCAGAAAGCTGACTGGATTGGACGAAGCAACACCTAGTGGCAGAGGGTGTTGTGGAGGAAGATACAGTAGGGTCTCTGTCAGGGGTGGGATCCTGACAGAGGCTTGGCAACGAGAATGAACGTAACGGGACCGTGCCTGCTCCGGGTAGCGGCGGTGCCCAAGAAAGGATTAGAAGAGAGATAGATTGTGCTGAGTGAGAAACGGGATCACGCAAAAAGGAGAAATACCAGTAGGAGTCGTGCTGTAAGATCGAAGCAACATTCTACTGAGGCGCACTACCGGTGGCCGGAACGCCGAGGGAGTAGAATAACATTCAGCTTCAAGCAATACTCCAAACAGCGGCAGGGCAGTCAGTCTCAGGCGGGCTGTCTAACTCAAATCACCTATGAAGTCTTGGGAGGCAATTGCGGGAGAGGGGCGTCTCTAGGGTCCCGGAAGAACTCCAGGCCTATCCGACAAACGGGTGCCGTTCTAACTGTAATATCAGGAAGGGACGGAAGATTAGCAGAACATCATCTAATCGAGTTGTGAGGGAACATCAGAAACAGACACAACAGTTGTGGGGTACTTTCCGTAAGCACAGCAGGGAAGGACTACAACACATAGCGCTAGGGGGAAGGCACAGATTTCCTCCTGTGAAGAGAACTCTGGAAGTGCCATTGGACCGGCCGGACTTGCGCAGCCTGGTGAACCGTATTCTGGGCTGAGGACTCAGAGATCTTCAGTAAAGGGGTAAAGAGACTGCAACCTGGTGTCCTCGTTATTTACCGCGACCTGCACCCCACAACTGCACCGTTACAACACCACTTATTTCACCGGACGTCCCCCACTGACAGACAGGGCCACGGACCGGGTCTAGCCACCGTGACAACCCCAGGACTGAGTACTAGAGGCCCGGCTCCGGGTACCCCTCGGCCCTGCGGCGGTGTGGGGGCGCTCCATTATCAATGGGAAGAGAAGAGATAAACCACAGCTAGACAGCTATGGTGACAGGCATAAAAGGACGGGGCAATTACACTCAACATGCCTGTGAGTTATGGCCAGGACAGGCATGGCTCTAGTGAGTCCCAGGAGCTCAAAGTATCATCCAGAAGACAAAAGGGTCATAACAGAAGACAAATTTTATTAAAGTCCCATGATAGTTGGACATTTTGCAATTGGGGTCCATGAGCTTCATATTACTCCATTGCCAAGGCATCTCCGGTTTGGCCATCCACCCATCCTGGACTACACTGCTAAATTGCTCAAATTGATCGAATGCCCCTACTTGGCACCCACCCTTGGTTCCCTGTATATGGCAGGTCCAAGGGATCTAGAAGCCACAGAAGCACTACAGGAGAACCGGCCTCGGCAGAACTTTTGGAGACTGACTGTGGAGAGATTCAGGACCATCCTAACTATTCCCAGAGAAGACAACTTAACAGTGCGTTAAGTCTGCAGTAGCCGGTTTTGCAAGTGATGCATTAAAGAAGACTTGTCGCTTGTTGTATCTCTTGAATCTGGTGTTGGTTTTTCTTTTTTATTCCTGGGATAATACCCTACAATCTGGTCTTGCCATCCAAGTGGGAGTGGTCATCACCTCTTCTCTGTAGGCATTGTCTTGAGGAACACGCCCTATTGGATAACATGACTAGAATGGTATACAGGAAACCAATAAAGAGATACAAAACCCATATCTTGAAATCTATAAATGACCTTTATTAAATATACAAAGGAAAAAAATGTAAAAAAAAACATAAAAACACACATCAATGGTGTGCATATCTATTGTTGTCCCGCATAGCATAGAATATGGATTAGTCCAGGGTAATACCACATATGAATAAGGTGCATCAGTGCAAATGCTAAATCATATGTAAAATATATAATGTGTAATAAAGTGTACCCATTGTGACATAGCGAATCACTGAGCAGTTTGGGGTATACTCGCTCGACAGCAAAAGTCAACTTTACAGAATCATGAACCACTCCAAACCCATGGTAGGGCATATGAACAGTACAGATCCCACAAACAGTCCATTCCAGTCCGGTTCCATTTGCACAGTTCAAATGCCTGATGTCCATCAGGGCACAATTCCCCAGGCTCGGGGTTACCTCGTTAGCAGCACCTCAGGTTTTCCCCAGACTGTTTTCATCTGGCTCCTGTTAGTAGTCCAGATCCTTGGTGCTTCCTGGACCTTCACAAGCTCCAGCCAGCTCCTGTCTCATACATGGGTTCCCCATGTGTTGTACACAGGAAATATGTAGGACCTTCCTGTGTTCCCAGGAGCACATGGAGCGCCCCCAGACGCAGGGCCGCGGGGTACTCGATCCCGGGCCTCTCAGTCTCAGTCCTGGGGTTGTCACGTTGGCTAGACCCGGTCCGTGACCCTGCTAAGGGGCGTCCAATGAAAGGTGTGATGAGGGTGCATGGTGCAGGTCGCGATGAATAACGAGGACACAGGGTTGCAGTCTCTTTACCTCTTTACTGAAGGCTTCAGGATCCTCAATCCAGAGTACTGCTAACAGGGCTGGCTGAGACCGGCCGGTCCGAAGGCACATCCAGAGTTCCCTTTGCAGGTGGAAATCAGTGCCTACCTACTAGCGCATGTGTGTTGTAGTACTTCCCTGCTGAGCACCACGGGATAGTCCTCACAACTGTTGTGTCTGTTTCTGATGTTCTTTCCCACAACTCGTATCTGTTCTGATGTTCTTTCTCCGTCCCCCAGATGATATGGCAAGGACGCACCCGTATGACGGGTAGGCCTGGAGTTCTTCCTGGACCCTAGCGTCGCCCCTCTCCCACAATTGCCCACTATGTCTGCTTAGGTGATTTAGGTGAGACAGCCAACCTATAATTAACTGTCCTGCCGCTGTTTGAAGTAATGCTTGGAGCCCAATACTTCCTCGGCGTTCCGGCCACCGGCTACGCGCCTCAGTAGGATGTTGCCACGATCTTAAGGCACGACTCCCACTGGCTTTATCTCCTTTTTGCTGTGATCTCGTTTCTCACTTCTCCACAATAAACCTCGCTTCGTTTCCTTTCTTAGGATGCCGCCGCATTCAAGTGCAGGCGCAGTTCCTTAACGCTCTGTTCTGTTCGCTAGGTCACTGTCAGGATGCCACCCCCGACAGGGACCCCCCTGAATCTTCCCCTGCAACACCCTCTGCCACAGGATGTTGCCTGGATCCAACCCAGTCAGCTTCTGGCTAACTTCCTATCCAGCCCCCAGTTTTACCAGATTGTGAGGAGTGGCCTAATACATAGAATCCTTTGCTCCCCCTGGTGGCCGGAGTGTGAAGTGTAATGTGTGACTGTGATACCTGGTCAGGTGAACTCCTTTAGTGCCATCAGACGTACCATCACTCCCCTTAGTGGCGGAGCGTCAGTACTGCAACGACCAGGACTCTGGGGCGCTGCACACACCCCTGGGAAGTATGTGGTTAACCAGTCCCACCCATCACTATCTGGTTAACCCTTGAATCCAGCCCTTTACTAAAAATGCAGGTTTCTCAGACTACAAGACACAGAGACCTATCCTGAATTCAGATTGCAGCAGAGCTCTGTCTGTGCGATACATACCTGTCTCTCCATAAACCATTAGTTGGTACATCACACCATGCATATGTAGTAAAACCCGTAAGGTGCTTAATATCAGTATATGACCATACAGTGTATCACAAAAATATCAGAAGACTATATCGCTATGTCAACAAAGTGCTAACAAAAAATAATCCTCCAGGTGTGTATTACAGTGATAATGATAAATGTGTCACATCATCCAGGTATAAATGTATGGCTATATATTAGACCATATGTAAGTCATTAGAGCGCATGGAGCTGTAAATCTATACCAAGTATGGAAGGTAAACAATGGTATCAATGAAACGCGCGTCGGGGAGTTTATCACTGATCTGAGATATGCTACATTACATTATATACAGCATGCTTTGCATTGATACATTGTTTACCTTCCATCCTTGGTATACATTTAGAGATATTGGTTAATAGATTGTTATTGATACACTACTACATTATATGATTGATATACAACGGAGAAGGGGCCATATCTCAGGAACGGGGAAGTGCAAGAATGAAAGGAAAACAGCATTAGATTCAGGAGAAAAGTTGCATTTACACAAAGTAAATGATGGCAAGTGGCAGGAACTCTTTAAGTGTATTTTTTTGGCATTCTAATTTTCAGCCTTATTGTTTCTTTGCTTCCAACTCCCTAATTTATATTTTTCGATCTTTAAGTGGACACTTTTATTTCTCATTATACCCAAACGTTTCTGATTCATTGTTCCCTATTACTATTTCTTGCCCTGATGAGATGTAACAAGGTAGAAACAATTGTATCCTACAGGAATAAATGGTGTCGGTGCATCAGCTGTATCCCTGCAGTGCAATATTTGGCCGTAGGATCGATAAGGAATGATTTACATGGGGATGGGGATAATGTTCCATCTCACCACACTTTAACCTTACTCGCGCAGGCAGGAACATCAGAGGTGGAGAGCTGCGCTCCCTCCGCAAGGAGCTCTCCGCCGAATCCCATCCAATTGTGTACTCAATCTGAAATCCTAATATTAGCTTAATAACGGAGAATTGGATTATATATGTATCTGCGGATAAGGACAATATTGCCCGAGCCACAGATATTATGTTACGTTTTATTTCATTTCATTTCTTGCAGCTAATCACAATGTTAAATATTTGTGACATATGTTCTTAGGAACCAATTAATTAACAAGGTCCCTGGGAGATTTCGGCGGAGGAAGAGATGATGATTGCGGTGCGGCCGTGAATTATAATATATTTTATTTTCTTCTTTCCAGTAGACGGCGGATTCAATTTTAATCGAGCGGTATCTGTGAGTCATAAACGTCTGGTCCTCCGTTTCATATCGCGCCACTTTCTAACATGTCTGGACCAATATCGTATATTTGTTTTCCTTTGAATTAAGCTTTCCATCCATCTAGGGCAAAGATTTCTAAAGCTCAGGAGTCGTTTCCGCCTCAATCAGCCCTTGTAATAGTTTATTGTTACAGTGTATAATAAACGCCTTCTGATATAACGGGCAGATATATTTAATATGAGTCAGAGTGTATTATACAGTTCGCATTCACAGACAGTAAAATGTAGAGGAAGACTGCAATTTTACATAGCCTTTTATTCACCTTTTACAGACTGATACACTATGTTTACTGCCAGAGCTGCATTCACAATTCTGCTGTTTTCCTGTTGGAAGAACTTTGATTGCAGCGCTTGCTGTAGTTTAAGATGACTAGACGATAATTTTGGGACTTTCTCGGGTGGAGACCCATGGGAATTTCTGCTTCCTCTGTTTTTATGTTATTAAAGTGTAATACACAGGAATCACATTAAAGGGATGTTGGTGTCCACCTACATGTATGTAGAATCACATGATGATGATGATGACATCATCGTGACTGGAATAAGAGAAACTTCAAGGAACATCTGAGGATGGAGTACTATTTAGGAACATCTGAGGATGAATATCCAGAAATCTGAGGATGAGGTACTGAATGAGGCATTGTATGAGAACATGTGAGGATGAGGCTTTGTATGAGAACATGTGAGGATGAGGCACTGTATGAGAACATGTGAGGAAGAGGCATTGTATGAGAACATGTGAGGAAGAGGCATTGTATGAAGACAGGTAAGGATGAGGCATTGTATGAGAACATGTGAGGATGAGGCATTGTATGAGGACATGTGAGGATGAGGCATTGTATGAAGACAGGTAAGGATGAGGCATTGTATGAGAACATGTAAGCATGAGGCATTGTATGAGGACATGTGAGGATGAGGCATTGTATGAGGACATGTGAGGATGAGGCATTGTATGAGGACATGTGAGGATGAGGCATTGTATGAGGACATGTGAGGATGAGGCTTTGTATGAGAACATGTGAGGATGAGGCATTGTATGAGAACATGTGAGGATGAGGCATTGTATGAGGACATGTGAGGATGAGGCTTTGTATGAGAACATGCGAGGATGAGGCATTGTATAAGAAGATATTAGGATGAGGCATTGTATGAGAACATGTAAGGATGAGGCATTGTATGAGAACATGTAAGGATGAGGCATTGTATGAGAACATGTAAGGATGAGGCATCGTGTAAGAAGATATTAGGATGAGGCATTGTATGAGGACATGTGAGGATGAGGCTTTGTATGAGAACATGTGAGGATGAGGCATTGTATAAGAAGATATTAGGATGAGGCATTGTATGAGAACATGTAACGATGAGGCATCGTATAAGAAGATATTAGGATGAGGCATTGTATGAGGACATCTGAGGATGAGGTACTGTATGGGGACATGTGAGAATAAGTTACTGTATTGGGACATCTGAGGGTCATGTACTGTATAGAGATATGTGAGAATGAGTCACTGAATGGGGACATCTGAGGATGAGGTACTGTATGGAGACATGTGAAAAAGTCACTGGGGACATCTGAGGTTGCAGTACTGTATGGTGACATGTGAGAATGAGTCACTGTATGGGAACATCTGAGGGTGAGGTACTGTATGGTGACATGTGAGAATGAGTCACTGTAAGGGAACATCTGAGGGTGAGGTACTGTATGGATACATGTGAGAATGAGTCACTGTAAGGGGACATCTGAGGGTGAGGTACTGTATGGAGACATGTGAGAATGAGTCACTGTATGGGGACATCTGAGGCTGCGGTACTGTATGGAGACATGTGAGAATGAGTCACTGTATGGGGACATCTGAGGGTGAGGTACTGTATGGGGAGATGTGAGAATGAGTCACTGTAAGGGGACATCTAAGGGTGAGGTACTGTATGGAGACATGTGAGAATTAGTGATAAGCGAGTGTACTGGTTGGGGGGATATTCGGGAGAAATCTTGGAGGCGGTTGTCTGTATGGGGACATGTGAGGATGAGTCATTGTATGGGGACATCTGAGGGTGAGGTACTGTATAGGGACATCTGAAGATGAGGTACTGTATGGGGACATCTGAGGGTGAGGTACTGTATGGGGACATCTGAGGATGAGGTACTGTATGGGGACATCTGAGGGTGAGGTACTGTATGGGGACATCTGAGGGTGAGGTACTGTATGGGGACATCTGAGGGTGAGGTACTGTATGGGGACATCTGAGGATGAGGTACTGTATGGGGACATCTGAGGGTGAGGTACTGTATGGGGACATCTGAGGATGAGGTACTGTATGGGAACATGTGAGATTGAGTTGGAGCGCCCCCACACCGCCGCAGGGCCGAGGGGTACCCGGAGCCGGGCCTCTGGGTCTCAGTCCTGGGGTTGTCACGGTGGCTAGACCCGGTCCGTGGCCCTGTCTGTCAGTGGGGGACGTCCGGTGCAATAAGTGGTGTTGTAACGGTGCAGTTGTGAGGTGCAGGTCGCGGTAAATAACAAGGACACCAGGTTGCAGTCTCTTTACCTCTTTACTGAAGGTTTTGGAGACCTCAGTCCAGAGCGCTGTTAACTGGGTTGTCAGAGACCGGCCGGTCCAAAGGCACATCAGAAGTTCTCTTTACAGGTGGGAATCAGTGTCTACCTGCTAGCGCTGGGTGTTGTAGTTCTTCCCTGCTGAGCTCCCGGGATAGTCCTCACAACTGTTTCTGTCTGTCTCTATTGTTCGTTCTCTTCGTCCTCCAGGTGATATGGTAGGACGTACCCGTATGACGGGGTAGGCCTGGAGTTCTTCCGGGACCCTAGAGTCGCCCCTCTCCCACAGCTGCCTCCGTTGTCTGCTTAGGTGTTAAGTGAGACAGCCAACCTGTAATTAGCTGTCCGGCCGTGGTTTGCAGTGTACTTAAAGTCTCTTACTTGCTCGGCGTTCCGGCCACCGACTGTTTGCGCCTCAGAAGGATGTTGCCTCGGTCTAACAGCACGACTCCTTCTGGTCCCAATACTTCTTTACTGTATTCCCGTTGTGCACTGGTTAGTTCTGCTCTGAGGAGTCTGCCAGGATCCCATCCCTGACAGGTCCTCTCACTAGCTCTTCCCAGCTACTTCTCCCTGTCTTCCTGTCCAACCCCCAGTTTTACCATAGTGTGAGGAGTGGCCTACTAGATAGGACCACCCCCCCTGGTGGCCGGAGTGTGAAGTGTAGTGAGGTGTTACCTGGTCAGAGAAACTCCTTTAGTGCAATCAGACGTACCATAGCTCCCCATAGTGGCGGAGCCACAGTACTGCAACAACCAGGACTCTGGGGTGCTGCACTCCCCCCCGGTGAAATCCAGTACTCCGGGACTGGGAAAACAAGAACAATAATACATGTTAACAGAAAACACACAAATTTTTGAAATAGCATAACAATTGAACATAACAATGCTTCCCTTTACGGGAGGTGAGGATTCTTGAACGTTGCAAAAGTTAGGTCATGCACAGTTTATGACTCTCAGTTCAGTGGTTGAAACAGCGGGGACCCCGGGTAAACAAAGGGGTCCCCCCTTATGAAAGTCTTTGAGCAATTCACCGTCCATTACTCTAGTGTCCATTTAAAAACCTGTAACAAAAAGATATATATATACAACCATTTACAATTAAATAGCAGCCCTTATTAATACCTCCACGTTTTGTAGCGGAGGGGGGTTTGATTTTGAGTGCTGCGTGTGGACCTTCGCAGCGCAGGGGTTGCTATTAGCCTAACAGGGCCCTCTATGCTTGCTACCGCTGGTGTAGTGCGCTGTCTTCTAACTACACTTCTAGTGAGTCTGGGTAGCACTGGCAGGTTGGGGCTCTCAGAGCTGCGGTTATCAACAGTGGGTACAGCAGATTCACTGATAGCAGAGGGAGGACTTGCCGGTTCAACGATTGGCAGGGCTTCATCAGGTAGGGCTTGTTGAGGTAGTGGAACCAGATGATCCGGTACCACCATTGTTTCTGGCGGGTCCGGCTGTTGAAACATTACGACAGGTACCACAACGGCTTGGTTTATCTGAGTCCAGGACTGGGGAAAGTCACCAAGGACAGTATGGAACATTTTCTCCTTTTCCACCGGCGGGGAGATTTCTGGGGCCGTGCCCCTCTCTTTCAACTTATCGGGGCAGACCTTAAGGTGATCCCTGGATACCGCTGTCGAGGTCTCCCCTCTGTCCTTGCTGATGAGACAGACCTTAGTGTTGTCGAAGTCGGATGGCAAGATGGTATACGGTTCCGCTTCCCATTGGTCATCGAGCTTGTGTAACCTCCTCTTTCGTTTAAGCACTTGCTCACCAGGTGACAGGGGAATCGCAGGAGCGTGTTGATTGTAGTCCCTTTCTTGTTTCTGCCTAGCCTGGGCGAGACTTCTCTCTACACACTCCTGTACTTCGCGGTATCTTCGCTGCCTTTCTGTATCCCAATCTGCCTCCGGCGAGGTATCTTCGGGTACTAGGACCCCCATATCCAGATCAACGGGTAACCGACTAGACCTTCCTCGCATCAGGTACGCTGGAGTACAGTTGGTGGAACTTACTGGGATGTGGTTGTACATATCCACCAGGTCAGGCAACTTTGTCGGCCACAGGTTCCGTTCCTCCACAGGCAAGGTCTTCAATAAATCGATCACTACCTGGTTCATCTTCTCGCACATCCCGTTGGTTTGAGGGTGGTACGGGGTGGTTCTGATCTTCTTACACCCGTACAGCTGGCAGAATTCTTGGAACACTTCTGCTTCAAAGGCAGGTCCCTGGTCGGTCAGTACCTTCTCTGGGTAGCCATGGGGCCTACAAAAGTGCTGCTGGAAGGCCCTGGCGGCAGTCCTGGCCGTTAGATCTTTAACAGGGACAACCACCAAAAACCTGGAGTAGTGGTCCACGATGGTAAGGGCGTAGATATAGCCCGACCGACTAGGTGTCAGCTTCACATGATCCAGCGCGACCAGTTCAAGCGGCCGTTTGGTGATGATAGGCCGCAGGGGAGCCCGTTGACTGTCACGGTCCTTTCTGCGCAGACTACATGGACCACACTCCCGACACCACTTCTCAATGGTTCTCTTCATGCCAATCCAATAGAACCTCCCTCGGAGTAGCTTCTCCAGCTTCCTCCATCCGAAGTGTCCGGCTCCATCATGGTAGGCTCCCAGAACCATGGGTGCATCTCGCCTTGGCACCACTATCTGCCACACCAATTCATGAGTACGTGGGTCGATGCTCCTCCTGCACAGCTTGCCATCATGGATAAACAGCTTGCTTCTCCCCTTCCACAGCTGTTGGGTTTCTTGTGGATCATCTGGGCCAGGGTGCAACCCAGCCTGCGTCAAGAGCTCCTTCACCTGACGGACCGCGGGGTCACTATCCTGGGTTTCTGCCCATCCGTGGTGGGGCAGGGGATTCAGCGTGGCATCCGGTTGGTTCTTGTGCCTGTTCTTCACATGGTGAGAGTTCTGAGTGGCTTTGGGGCGATGGAAGGCAGGCAGCTCCACCTCTTCAAGTGCCTCCAGGTCTTCTCCCACTTCTGGTAAATTGGGCATTCGGGACAGAGCATCGGCATTGGCATTCTGGTGTCCTGCCCGATATTTGATGGTGAAATCATAGTTGGACAGCCGGGCCATCCACCGCTGTTCCAAAGCCCCGAGTTTGGTAGTTCCCAGATGCGTTAGCGGATTGTTGTCCGTGAAGACGGTGAATTTCGCGGAGGCCAGGTAGTGCTTAAACCTCTCTGTCACTGCCCAGACAAGGGCAAGGAATTCCAGTTTGAAGGAACTGTAGTTGTCAGGGTTCCTTTCCGTGGGACGGAGTTTCCTGCTGGTGTAAGCGATCACTCTTTCCTTGCCTTTCTGGACTTGAGACAGCACGGCTCCTAGTCCCACATTACTGGCATCTGTGTACAGCACAAACGGTTGGTCGTATTCGGGGTAAGCCAGTACCTCTTCTCCCGTCAGTGCCGACTTCAAACAGGTGAAGGATTCCTCCAGCTCTTCGTTCCAATCAAAGGGGGTGTTCCTCCCCTTGGTCTTCTTTGGTTGGCCCACCAACAGGTTTTGCAAGGGTGCGGCCTTCTTGGTGAAGTCCTTAATGAACCTCCGGTAATAGCCTACCAGCCCGAGGAACTGCCGGACTTCGTGGAGGTCACTGGGCTTTGGCCAGTCCTTAATCACTGTGACCTTGTCGGGGTCTGGGGCCACTCCTTCAGCGCTCACCACATGGCCCAGGTACTGCACTTTAGGTTTCAGCAGATGACACTTGGACGGTTTCACCTTTAAGCCAAAGTTGGATAGGGCTTCAAACACCTCGGCCAGGTGCTTCAGGTGGTCTTCGTAGGTCTTAGAGAAGACAATGACATCATCCAAATATAGCAGCACGGTTTCAAAGTTCAGGTGTCCCAGGCAGCACTCCATCATCCTCTGGAACGTTCCGGGAGCATTGCACAATCCGAAGGGCATGTAGTTGAACTCACAGAGACCCATTGGCGTCGTGAAGGCCGTCTTCTCTTTGTCCGCCTCCGCTACAGGAACCTGCCAGTACCCACTGGTGAGATCTAAGGTAGAGAAGTAGTTAGCAGATTTTAAGGCAGCCAGAGACTCCTCTATCCTAGGCAGTGGGTAAGCGTCCTTATGTGTAATGCGATTCAACTGCCTGTAATCAACACACATCCTCATTGTACCATCTTTCTTTTTAACAAGGACTAACGGAGCTGCCCAGGGGCTACAGCTGTCTCTCACCACCCCAGCCTCCTTCATTTCCCGCAACATGTCCTTGGCACACTGGTAATGAGCTGGGGGTACAGGGCGATATCTCTCTTTTATGGGTCGGTGATCTCCCGTGGGGATGTGATGTTGGATCCCTTTCACCTGCCCAAAATCTGAGGGGTGTTTGCTGAATATCTGCTCGTACTCGAGGACCACCCTGTAGGCCCCCTGTTTTTGATGGGATGGGGTAGAGTCAGTGCCCACATGCAATTCCCGACACCAGTCCTTCGAGGGCTCTGCAGAACCTTTGTTCTCCGCCAAGTTTGACGGGACCAAGGGTTCAGGTGTCTGTATCACATTATTATTGACAGTGAACAATTTGGCGAGCGTGGTATACTTGGTGAGGTGAACCTCTTCCTCCCCACAATTGAGAACACGTACGGGCACTCTCCCCTGACGGACGTCGACCACCCCTCGGGCTGTCAGAACAGTAGGCCTATTGTCTGAATATACGGGTTCTACCAAGGCCTGGTAGTCCTTACCCCTGAGGCCTATGGCTGCTCGACACCATATTAACATTTCACTTTTGGGGGGTATCGCGATGGGGTTTGAATCACTCACAGTGACACGACCAATCTCACCACCAGTCAGCTCTACCTGCTGTCTCTGCATCAGAGCTCTGATTTCCTTCTGCAGGGCACGTTGCTCACTGTGGCCAGCGGTTTCTGCCACCTGTTGCAACAAAACAATAACTTCTGCAAGACAATTTTCTATAACATTAGTACCAAGAGTCATCATGGGATTACATTCTCGACGATCAATATCAACAATCACAATCCCTTGGGCTTTCAATTCCACCCACCCCACTTTGATGGTGACCTCCTTATACCCCACTTGTGGCAACGGCTGACCATTACTGGCGATTATGGTGAAATCATCGTCAGGGCCACGAGTAATATCAGCGTCCTCCCAATACCGTTTGTAGAGCACGTAAGGTATAGTCGTCACCTGAGAACCGGTGTCCAGCAAAGCATTCAAGGGGATTCCATCAATCACTACAGGGAGAACTGGTCGTCCTCCAATATACTTGGTTCTCCAATGCTGCGGGCCTGACCGTCCTACTCCTGGGGGTTGGCCCTTTGCCCCAGGGGTTGCTCGTTTAAAGGACAGTACCTTGCAAGATGGCCCACCTGGTGACATCGGCGGCAGATGGGTCGTCCGTCCTGATGGAAACGATCGCTGTCCCGGCCTCTGGTCGGTGGGGTCCTCTTCTGTCGCGTCCAGGGAACATCCTCTGGTCCGGAGGCTAGCTGGATCTTTTTCTTGGGGGCCTCCTGTAGGGACTGCACCGTCCGGGCTAGGGCAGCAACGTTCTTGGTCAGCTCCTGCATCTGAAGACGGAGTCCTGCAGGGGAATCGTCCTCGAAGCTCTGGGCGTCGGCCTCCGCGGCAACTGGGGTATCCGATGCCACCTCCTGGTGGTATGTGAGAGCGGGGCGCCTGGGTGGTATTGCGCGGCTGGGCTGTCGCTCCTGCAATGCCTGGATAGCTTTATCTTTGAACTGCGCAAAAGTCAAGTCTGGATTTTGCATGGCCAGGAAGTGCAATTGGCCCCGCTGGTGACTGCACAGGAGCCCCTCAATGAACCGCTCCTTCAGAAGTTTATCCTCATCCTGCATGCTGCCGGGGTCACTCTGCTTAATGGCCCGCATCGCCTCCTGGAGATTAAGGGCATAGTCCCGTAAGCTATCCTGTGGCCTCTGTTTGCATCCATAAAAAGTCAGTTTAATTTCCGTAGCAGTGCGAGTATCAAAGGTGGCTTTAAGCTTGGCAAAAATCTGTTGTGCAGTTCCTTTATCCTCAGCGGGCCAGGATTTCAATTCTCTTAGAGCTGCCCCAAAGAGTTGGCCGGTTATCATATGAACCTTCTGGGGCTCTGTCAGGGGATAGAACTCGAGCAGGCTGCAGAGCCCTTCCTTAAAGTCAGTGAATGTATGCGACTCCCCAGAGTATCGTGGGAGCCAGGCCGCTCCGGGCAGGTACGGCATAGAAAAGGGCATTATGGCTTTTGTGTTAGTGGCAGTGTCCGGCTGGCTGAGGGGAACAGCGGGTTCTGCGGCAACCGGTGGTGGTATTAGGGCCGCGGCTTCGCCCGCTGCGTGGACCGGAGCTGCCCCTACGTCCGCGGCTGCGACCGCCACCTCCTCTCCTCCCGACTCAGACATGGCTGTCCCTTCCTCCCCCTAACCTGCTGGGGGTCGGAGTTCCTCTTCCGGGATTGGCGCCTTACCGCGCTTTCCGTTCCGCGCTTCTTTTGGCTGGTTCCGCCCGCGTAGCTAGGGCTCCTCCCTCCATGCGTGGCAATGGCGAATTTTGGCGGTAAATGGCAATACACAGTCTTTTCAATAAAGTACAGTCCAAGCACAATAAATCACAGTTCCAAGGCACACATGACCTGATTCTTCAGGCTTAAGTAGATCCTGTTCGTGACGCCAAGTTTGAGCGCCCCCACACCGCCGCAGGGCCGAGGGGTACCCGGAGCCGGGCCTCTGGGTCTCAGTCCTGGGGTTGTCACGGTGGCTAGACCCGGTCCGTGGCCCTGTCTGTCAGTGGGGGACGTCCGGTGCAATAAGTGGTGTTGTAACGGTGCAGTTGTGAGGTGCAGGTCGCGGTAAATAACAAGGACACCAGGTTGCAGTCTCTTTACCTCTTTACTGAAGGTTTTGGAGACCTCAGTCCAGAGCGCTGTTAACTGGGTTGTCAGAGACCGGCCGGTCCAAAGGCACATCAGAAGTTCTCTTTACAGGTGGGAATCAGTGTCTACCTGCTAGCGCTGGGTGTTGTAGTTCTTCCCTGCTGAGCTCCCGGGATAGTCCTCACAACTGTTTCTGTCTGTCTCTATTGTTCGTTCTCTTCGTCCTCCAGGTGATATGGTAGGACGCACCCGTATGACGGGGTAGGCCTGGAGTTCTTCCGGGACCCTAGAGTCGCCCCTCTCCCACAGCTGCCTCCGTTGTCTGCTTAGGTGTTAAGTGAGACAGCCAACCTGTAATTAGCTGTCCGGCCGTGGTTTGCAGTGTACTTAAAGTCTCTTACTTGCTCGGCGTTCCGGCCACCGACTGTTTGCGCCTCAGAAGGATGTTGCCTCGGTCTAACAGCACGACTCCTTCTGGTCCCAATACTTCTTTACTGTATTCCCGTTGTACACTGGTTAGTTCTGCTCTGAGGAGTCTGCCAGGATCCCATCCCTGACAGGTCCTCTCACTAGCTCTTCCCAGCTACTTCTCCCTGTCTTCCTGTCCAACCCCCAGTTTTACCATAGTGTGAGGAGTGGCCTACTAGATAGGACCACCCCCCCTGGTGGCCGGAGTGTGAAGTGTAGTGAGGTGTTACCTGGTCAGAGAAACTCCTTTAGTGCAATCAGACGTACCATAGCTCCCCATAGTGGCGGAGCCACAGTACTGCAACAACCAGGACTCTGGGGTGCTGCAGAGTCACTGTATGGGGACATCTGAGGGTGAGGTACTGTATGGGAACATCTGAGAATGAGTCACTGTATGGGGACATCTGAGGGTGAGGTACTGTATGGTGACATGTGAGATTGAGTCATTGTATGGGGACATCTCAGGATGAGGTAATGCATGAGGACATCGGGCCACTGTTCGGAGGCATCTGAGGTTGCAATATTGAATAAGGTATCTACAACTGATATACAGTTTGGGGCATCTGAAGTCGCGGCTCGGTATGAAGGCACATGGGCATTTATTGAGCAATGGAGATTATTCTTCTAATAGGGGTGTGTGAGACTGAGCACAGTACAGAAGCATTTATGGCTGACAAACTGTGGAGACATCTAAGGTTGCATTTACACTGGCAATTTATCAAAAATGAATGCTCCGGGGAATGCTAGTTTTCTATTAATCATCCTGCCAAAACCTGCTGGCAATCACCTGATGAAAGAGCAAAACACTTGTTCGTCTGGTGAGATGATTTTTAATCATTATTCTCAGTGGCACGTCATCATGTTTCATCAGGACACATGAATGGCAGCCTGTGCCACATCAGATCTTGCGTGTACGGTAAGGGCCAAACACAAATTTGGGGACTCTAAAGATGGTTTGCTGAACGGTCATTCACTGGCACTGACTTTTAGGAGAACGTTGGAACTAATCCCCCAGATTTCTTTCTCTGGAATCAGTTGTCTACATGGAGCTTTTACCTTCACTTAAATTGAAGCATGACATTACTTCTTCAGGATCCAATTTGTTTTTTACAAAACCTGAAATATTACAAATAGCACAGATAAAATCCCTGTATTGGGCAGCCTGGTCAGTTTGCGGGCACGTATATGGGTATCTGCAGCCCTCCATTCTACTATGTAGTACAATTTTTATGTCTACAACAGAAAGTAGAACAAACTGAAGAGACAAGAAAACTTTAGCCTTTCTTTTCCTTCATCGCCTTCTCTTCGGTGACAATCGGCTGCTAATTGTTTAGAGTTTAGTGATTTGCGAGATGTAAACTTTAGTTGTCAATGCCTCATCCTGCACTGAATTAGTTTAATGTCCTCATTAGCACAGTCTTAGGACGAGTTTCCTTCTTGTCTGATAGTGTCCCGCAGGTCTGCTCTGATTTCCCTCTCGACACAACATTTGAGCGCTACGTGATTCCTCTGGAGTTATCGAAAATAATGATGCAGGCTAATGAGTGTCTGAGAATAATTCAGGTGTAAGGGCTGCGAGGAACAGAGCAGAAAAGCATCATTTACTGGAGATTATTGTAGTTTCCCAACTTGTTCTTAAGATTTTTTTCTATATCTTTTTTCCAAAAAATGGACAATGCTCAGTAAAACAGGATTCTAAGCTCTGAAGTCCACGCCAAGGTCAGAAGGTACAAGACTGTTACATTTCTCACCGATGAAGTGGATCCTCTGCAGTTGGTTTGGGACTGGTCATTTACTGGAGATTATTGTATTTTCCCAACTTGTTCTTAAGATTTTTTTCTATATCTTTTTTCCAAAAAATGGACAATGCTCAGTAAAGCAGGATTCTAAGCTCTGAAGACCACGTCAAGGACACAAGGTAAGAATAGGACTAATACATTTCTCACCAATCCTCTGCAGTTGGTTTGGGACTGGTTAGACTGGACTTCAGGAGTGGGAATCTTTTTTATTTCAATCCTTAACCTCAGCAAGGAACATCATTGGATTCCCAGCTGGATTTGGAGGTTGAAGACTGAAGAACAGTCACCGGTTGGCAGTAAGAGGAGACTGTAGGTAGTTAGGATTGATGCACACAATTAATGCCTAACACAGTGGCTGCAAGTGAACACTGTCATCTGCTGGTCAAAGACGATAGAGAAAGTGAAAGCAGAAAGAATTGCATTACTAGGAACTCAAGAGAGAAGTGCATGTTCCTAGGGGAAGAGAATGGAGGAGACATTAGGTCAGGTGAAAGCTGAGGCGAAGTTAGCAATTCTAAAAGGCCCAGGAGGGCAGTGAAGGCGAGGAATTGGTGCCTGAACCTTTAGGTACAGCGAGCTAGCTTATAGCTGCCATTACGAGAGACCAGATTGTAGTAAAGGAGTCAAGAGACCAGATCCTAGTAAAGGAGTCGAGAGAGACCAGACCTGAGTGAAGACCCAAGAAAGACCAGACTCGAGTGAAGACCCGAGAGACCAGACCTGTGTGAAGATCTGAGAGACACCAGTATTAAGAGAGCTCAGCCGAGTGAGCAGAGTCAAAGCCAAGGGAATGAGAGACGAATAGGCCGCAGCAGTGAGAAGTTTGTTTGAGCCATTGCTTCCAGTGTAGATGTACGGTATAAAGTGGGGACCAGGGCTGTGATTCAGGGAACGAAGGCAGGCAGTGTGGTGAGTGGGCGGTGTAACTTGCCAACCTGGGACTTGCAGCCTAGCGGGTAGAACCGTCAATTCCCTTTAGGGCCTATGTGACGTTTGGTATTGCCGAGACTTTGACAATGGTGACAGTGATGGACCCAGTAGTTACACTGACACCTTTTAGTTTGGGGTATTATGACTAAGAAATCATTGATGATAGCAATTGTTTTGTGGTAATAGTAGAACGATAGTGTATAAAAAGCATTGTGTCAGTATCCTGTTCATCTAAATTACTGTATTCTCCTTGTAACATAATTTGTTTCCTTTACACTAGTTGTGCTATCATCTGATATTGTGCCGAAGGCACTCCTCTAATTGTGTTAATCGAAGAAATAGTTGAATTCTCAAGTACCACTCTCTCCTTGTTATCTGTATTGTTGCATTCGCATACCTGTTACCACTGGACGGCAAGCAAGCAGAGAAGGACATGTCTGAAGCCACAGAGCCAGGAGTGTAGATAAACACAGAAAAGCAGATAAAGGGTTAAAAGGAAGGTCTGAGCCAGGATGTAGATGTAGGTTGAAGAAGCACAGGAGTAGACAGAGATGATAGCAGCGTAATGTGAATAATCTCTAAATAATGGTTCACAATGCCATTGCAGACCATGGATTAATCATTAGGTGTAAGGAGCAGTAGATGCAAGTAAAAGAAATGATAGGGCTCTGTTCTGTAATATCAACAGTCTCTAAATAATGGAATTGTAATGTATAATGCAGACGATGAGTTAATGAGCAGGTCTGAGAAGCAGTAGATGAATGTTGTTAAAAGGATAGACTCCGTTTCCTTCCCCTATGGCTGTTGTCCTTGGCTGTGCTCCACATTGGGTTTCATAAATTAC